>NC_139972.1:42216094-42628594 GCF_963993115.1 Abramis brama
ACATATATATATATCCGAGTCCTGATCGGGAGGTAACGTCCGATTCCGATCGAGTCTGAAACCACGTGATCGGGCCCGATTTCCGATCACGTGATCGGATCGGGACATCCCTACTAGAAATCCATTGGGGTCTCCCCACGCAGGTTTGAATCCTGCCGACTACGTTTGACAGTATGCGCCTGCTTTAGGTTGTAACCTTCTGGAGGCCTCGCTAAAACTTTAGAAAAAGAAAAAAGTCACTGTGACAATATTACCCTTGAAAAGAGTTAGGTTAGTAAGAAACGGTTTTGTCTGCAAGCTAAAGATGACAAGGGCCCTTTTGTCCTCAGTGACACATCGGGGAGACTGGTAGCTGGCTGTGATCATATAGTGGTTAGTACTCTGCGTTGTGGCTGCAGCAACCCTGGTTCGAGTCCGTGTCATGGCAAGATTTTCTGGGTGCCTTTGAAATTGAGCTCCACCTCACCTCACCCCGTCCTTCAGACCACTTTCTTTTTCTTTTTTTTTGCACGGTGCACCCTTGACGTGCTCTTGATGTTTGAGTGAATTGCCACTGGGACCTTCTTTGAGAGCACGAGCTCTCAGGTTTGAACCCTTAGAGAAAAGACTGAAAACGAAACGCTCCCGTTTAGTTTGGAAGAATCTTGCTTCAGAGAGAATATGGTGCTGGTATATTTTCTAATCGCTAGGTGTCAGTACACTCGCTGGCTGTTACCTAGAGTGCAGTGGACTTGCTATTTTCTCCAAACAAATGCGCCTTTGAAGCAAGTTTACAATAACGATAAGAGCGCGGCAAGTCCACAGCATTAAAGCATGTAAAGATGCTTTTCAGACAAGAAGCTGTGAGTTTTTGTTCTTTTTCCTTGCATTATTGTCTGTTGATTATTATTATCCGTCTAATAGGCTGCATTCCCACTAATTCGCAAATATATTTTGACATAGCAGAAGTTTGGACGGCCGTTCTTAATCGTTGCAGAAGGCAACGTGGTGCATGGGAGAAACATCTGTTTTTTTCAGCCGATACGATTCTTTTTGCTGCGCGTTCCCACGCAACACGCACGCATCTCAAGTAAGAGCCCGGATAGCGGTGCGCGGGGACCGTTCGTCTGTCTATTTCGACAAATCACGTCTCTGCATGTCCATCTTTTGCAGCCCATCAGATCTCAGCATTTCCATCTTTTACATTTTACGACAGCCAATCAGGTCTCTGCATGTCCATCTTTTGCATTTTATGAAAGCCCATCAGATCTCAGCATTTCCATCTTTTACATTTTACGACAGCCAATCAGATCTCAGCATTTCCATCTTTTACATTTTAAGACAGCCAATCACCGTGGCCCTTTCCATCATTGCCGGAGCATGCGCATAAGTCCACCTCTTATCGCTCACAGCGAATCAATAAATACTATTTTTATTTATAGAGTTATTTTTGGAAATATATATATATATATATATTTTTTTTTAAATAAACTTTTAACTTAACGTTACATTGTTTAGGTAAGACGTTGACGGTGACACCGAGGTAAGATTTCTCTAATTAACCAGCTTTATAGTTTAAAAAAATAAAAATAAACTAGGTAAGACGACCTATGGGTAAGACGTTGACGGTGTCACCGAAGTAAGATTTCTCTATTTAATTAACTAGCTTTAATTCATAGTTATTGTTGTTGTTGTTGTTGTTTTTTAATAAACTTTTAACTACGTTACATTGTTTTAGGTAAGACGTTGACGGTGACACCGAGGTAAGATTTCTCTATTAATATTTAATTAATAGTTTTTTCTTAAATAAACTTGTACATTGTGTTAGGTAAGACGTCGACGTTGTTGCTTTGTTTAGTCTGCTAACTAACTTAACGTTAGCTAAGAATGAATGAATGAATGAATGAATGAATGAATGAAGGGAGTAACGTTAGCATTAGCTGAAACGTATTTTCGACAGAGAGAAACGAATGGTTTACATTGGTAACGTTACAACGTTGGTACAACAACTGATATTGTGTTCACTTTTAACACAGACAATGATTTAATATGAATTAATGAGTTTTGTATTGTATTCAGGTGTTGCACCTGTTATAACAGGAGACTTTGTGTTTACCAACTGATAATTTTGTGTTTACCAACTGATAATAATCTTAAAATGATTGTATTAAATTACTTCTATATCTGCTACTACTATGTATTAATATATTATACACTGAGGTACTATGTATTAATATATAATACACTGAGGTACTATGTATTAATATATAATACACTGAGGTACTATGTATTAATATATTATATGTATTACAGAAATATATAATACACTGAGGTACTATGTATTAATATATTATACACTGAGGTACTATGTATTAATATATAATACACTGAGGTACTATGTATTAATATATAATACACTGAGGTACTATGTATTAATATATTATATGTATTACAGAAATATATAATACACTGAGGTACTATGTATTAATATATTATACACTGAGGTACTATGTATTAATAAATTATACACTGAGGTACCATCTAATGCTATCTACATACAGGAGTTTTATAGTAGTTAGTTAAAACTAAACTACCCATGTTGATATGGTTAAACCATTTACTGAATAGTTACAAATTTAAAGTGAATAGTTACAATTTTATTTACTCTAGTAATAGAAGATGGCATCCAAACACAAAAAGCACAGGGCTATGAGCGAAGAGGAGTGGATGTCACGCCTGCGAAGGTTTGCTGCTGTAGGGGTCTGGCCTTCTGAGGCAGGAAACAGGCCGGCACCCCGCCAGAAAAAGTGGCATGACCTGTATCTGAAGGTAAATTTAGATAAAGTGTTATGTGTACAATAATAAAACATAAAGCTATGTCACATTCTTCACATTCTTATGATTCACTGCCAAACAATATTACAGATTGGAAAATGTCCAGTGCAGTTTAGGGGACAAATGCCTTTGTTTGGAGGGACACAGACATGTAGTTGTGGATTTCATATAGCAAAGGTATCCACAATCTTTTCCTAAAATTATGAAATGTTGGTGTTGTTGTCTCTATTATTAAATTTAATTTTCTTTTCTCTTAACCTGTAGCTGACACCAGGTCCCTCATCTGCATCATCTGTCGCTACAGCGGGTCAGACGGCAACACCTGCTCTCACGGCAACACCTGGTCTAACGGCAACATCTGGGCAGATGGCAACACCTGCTCTCACGGCAACACCTGCTCTAACGGCAACACCTGGTCTAACGGCAACATCTGGGCAGATGGCAACACCTGCTCTCACGGCAACACCTGCTCTAACGGCAACATCTGGGCAGATGGCAACACCTGCTCTCACGGCAACACCTGCTCTCACGGCAACATCTGGGCAGATGGCAACACCTGCTCTCACGGCAACATCTGGGCAGATGGCAACACCTGCTCTCACAACCCGCAAGCCAACTTTGACTATGGCATCAGTAAGTAATGAGTATTTACTGATACTGATATTTAAATTTTTAGCATATTCAAATATATGCATTTTAATTTACAAGGCTCCACTTAAGATGACTTTTTAAAAAACATTTTTTCAGTTTATAAAGCCACGGTTCGGTGGGTCCCACGGTGCCGCTTTAAAGCCAAACTTAGATTTGGGCAGGAAGCATGCAACCAAGGTATTGTAAAGAGAATGACAGTTTGAATTTGATTTTACAATCATACAATAAAATCGTGGTTATATTCTCTCAGCCCATCAGTTGCACTTCCGACTCTTCTGCCATGTCCAGCACTGTCACAAGTGCCATGACAAGGAGGACACCATCGCCTGCCTGCAGTTCCAGGATGTTCATTCAGACTGTCTCTCCTCTGTCTATTCCTCCCTCTCCTGTGTCCACAACCACATCTTCGATACCATCGGTAGCTGCTAGAGCTGTGAGAAACTCTTAATTTAAGTGGTTTTCTTCACAATGACACTTCACTTCAAATAATCATCCTTCATTATTTGCCTTTTTTATTTTTAAAGGAAGTGTCAGCTGCCGCCTCCTTCACTGGTACCTCCTCTGCTCCTCTTGCCACTGCACCCTCTGGATCTGCCACTGCCACCCCTTTTTTTGTCAACTCTGCTGCTCCATCTGTGGTTGGTCGGTCAGCTCACCCCACTGCTGACATGGAGACTGCTCCTGGTTCAGAGCCTGGCTGGCTGCCTGCAAAGCTGATAGGGACCATACCACCTCAGGATCAGAAGTGGATTTCATCTGCTCTGTGGAGGAACCACCGGCTGCGCACTGACCTTAAGCTGTGGTATGATCCACCAGAGCCAGCGCTTATTTATCATCAGGCCCCCACTCCAGAGCATTTTTTTACACACCGGCTTCTCTTGTGGATGCCATACCACCTTTGGAAGGTCAGGCTGTGCTGTCCTGAGTGTGGAAAACAGCTCACAGGTTATGGAGCCCACAAGAGAGCCCGCCAGGTTTTGGATGTCGATAGGTACTACCTGATGATCACGGAGACCCTCTGGTGCAGTGCCACTGGTTGTAAGACGAGTTACATTTCCAGTAGCAAGACCATCTTGGACCAGCTGGATTTGGCACACAGAATGGAGTTCCGACTGATCCTGACACGAAGGTGAGTATACTGAAATTATTTAGCCTGTGTCACAAATGTTTGTCATTCAAACACATTAGAAATTAGCTTGTTTTAATGTTTGCCATTTTTTCACTTTGTTTCTTAATACAGATACGCTTGTGACATGCGTGTGATCCGTTTTCTGAGGGAGAGGACCTTGGGTAATAGCCCCAGCCGCTTGGTCAGGCAGGTGAGGGAAAATCACAGCGAGGAGTGGCTGAAGCGTGTTTGTCGCTACCTTGGCACATGCTCAGACTTTGTTGCCCAGCCAAGCCTGCTCCCTGTCCACGACCCTCCGAAGCCAGTGGCTATTCCTTCTCACAGGTGGATGCTGGCTGTTTATGGCCGAGACATCTTAAGCAGACTGGATCACATCAAAGCCAGCATAACTTCAACCTTTGGCAATATATTAAAAATGGATTCCACAAAAAAGGTCAATATTTTTTACTCTTACTACTGTAGAATCACACCTTACAAACAAAAGTCTAAAATACAACATTAGCATTAAAGACCTGTGAAAAATGTAATTATTGCTTTGTGTAAAAAACAGTATTATTTCAGTGTTTTACATATAAAATAAAAAGTTTATTTGGGCTTTAGGCACTCATTGTCTTTTGTGTTATCACAGATCACCAAGAAGCTATCAGGCTTTGCCAAGGGGACCGCCTTGTGGCTTACATCTGTGAGCAATGAGGTGGGCCAAATCCTCATCAGTGTCCTGACTGCTCAGGAGGGTCCTGCTCTTGACACCATGGCTGCTGATCTCATCCGCAGGTACAGCAATGCTGGTGTGGCTCCTCCTCGGCTTCTCTATGTGGATTGTGAATGTTGTCGGGAGGGCACTGGACAGACAAAACTCAAACAAAGATTTGGTGGGTGGCCAGACCTGGTTGTAAAGCTTGACATATACCACTACATGCGGCGACTGGCATCTGGGTGTACAAAGGATGCACATCCTCTGTACCCCATCTTCATGTCCAGACTGTCAAGCTGCATTTTTGAGTGGGACAGTGGAGATGTTGCCTTGCTGTGTCAAGCTAAGAGGGAACAGCTGAAAGGAGAAGGTGTTCCTGGGATCACTGAAAAATTAGTGGACCAGCAGATAACCAAGGAGGAACTGGGGTTGCACTGCAGGAGGCGGACAAGAGGGGAGCCGCAGACTATCATAATGATTGAACTGCTTCTCAATGAGCTCATGGGGGTAAAGGGCAGAGACCTTCTTGGTGTCCCTCTCTTGGACCACGAGAGGATGCAGCACATCTGGCAAACCCAGAAGAAGCACGTGAAGTGCATTCAAGATGAACCAGGTGTCCTTCTGTACACTGTAACTGGCACCACTACAAAGGGGGGCATTGTCTTGCCAAACTACAGATGTGCGAGAGGGTCCACATCACTTGAATCCTTCCACTTACATCTGAACAGGTTCATTCCAGGTCAGTAGGAATCATTTTTTATTCATCAGCAAGATGAGTACATATTTGGAGTTAAACATTTTATTATTAGTAGTAGTAGTAGTAGCAGTAGTATTGTTATTGTTATCATTATAATTATTGTTATTATCCTGGGAACACTGACACAGTTAATGTCTGTCAATGAACCAAATACAACAAGTTAACCTAACAATATTGCTCATATTTGTACTGTCTTAAGGAACCAGTGCCAACAGCCTGAATTTCCAGCTGTACCTCCTGGAAGGCCTTAACAGATGGAATCAGGACCGTGAAGCTGCATCCCTGGCAGTCAAGCCTCCATCACTGCTCAGCTACTCAGGCGACCTTGTTCAATGTGTTAACAACTACAGTGTCAAGGTGCTTGGAAGGAAACTTGTCCCCTCTTTTCAGCCACCTGCGGTTTACACTGGTTAGTTTAAGCTTTCCATCATGAGGCTATTTTCTATAAAATAGAATTACCTTTTTATGAATTTTATGAAAAGTAAATTTTCCTTCTTGTCTGTCCCAGGGGAGCTAATAGGTATAGATTACCTATACCGCCAGACAGGGAGGGCCTTGCAGGATGTCCAACCTGACTCAGAGGAGACTGAGCAGATGCTGGAAGATGTAGGCACAGAGGAAGAGTTGGAAGATGAGGGCTTTGAAGATGCTGGTTTGGACCCAACCGTTGGGCTACTGGACCCATCCTCTGGTCCATCACCTGCCACCACCAGCTCAGCCGTCATTCCAACTCCCACCTCTCTCCAGGCTACTTCTGGACCTGCTGGACCTTCAGGGCCTGCATCTGTTGCACTTGAGCAACGACTGGTAATTATGCCTGTCACATTTTGTTTTTATCATACCGTGTACTGATAATTTAGACTTTTATTGTATTGTGATATTTATTATTATTGATGTGTAATAATAATAATAATAATAATAATCATTATTGTATAATAATAATTAGAAAATGTATTTGTATATCACTTTTACAAAACATTTTCAAATCACAAAAAAATACACAATGCAATCATGAAATAGACAGAGATGTAAGACAATGAATAGAAATCTGAAGAATACATAAATGAATAAAAGCATAATGCTCTAATTAAAATCCATTTTATAATAATGTGTTTTTAAAAGAGTATTACATTTTGCAGATTGTGAATGCTTGTACCGGCTCTGCTGCTGCTAGTCCCTCCTCTTCACTGCCATCACCCATCACCCCTGCAGCCCCACAACAACTGGCAAGTGTTTTGAGACATGTATCAGTGGCGTTATTGTCTTGCTTGTAATTGTATTATTTTGATACTTATTTGATTATTATTATTTATTTTTATTATTACATTTAACAGGTTTCAAATGAGGATACCACTGCACCCTTTGGCCCAACAGCTGTCCCCACCAGCCTAGCCTCTGCTCCTCCGTACTTTCCCATCGTCCCAGCCTCTCTTCCCACTACTACAACTACAAGTCCCTCTGGGACACCTGCCATGACTCCAGCAGCACCACAGCAAGAGCTGGTAGGTCTTTTGTGACATGTAAAAAGTGTGTAAGATGTGTTATTTTTCTGCCTGTGATGTTGTTATTTTATTTGTATATATTCATATATTTACCAGGCTGTTGATGAGCGCAGTATCCCAGGGATGGACAGAGTGGACAGCCTGGCAGAGTACTTGGTGGGACTGAGGAATGAAATTGGACAAACACTTAACTCCCAGCAGGCCAGTACCATCATAGCTCTGTGGCAGAACCTTCTACCATATGACCAGCAGCGTGTGACGTACTCTGCACGCTACCAGCCGCGCCTGGCAACCGGACGCTTCAGGTGCTCTAAAAAGAAACCTGAATTTACGCCAGGTGTGGAGAGCATGACACGTTGCGTCCTAGGATCGACAGGTTCCCCTGCCCAGTGGCCAGACTGTTGTCGTCTGGTAGAGTGCATTTTTGTTAAACTCTGTGACATCCATAAAAGTCCAAAAAAACAGGGTAAATATGCACTGACTAGATGGACTCTAATTCTCAGAGACTACAGCAAGATCAGACAGCTGGTCCTGGGTAATGGTGCAGTCATGCAGAGCTCTACTCTGCAGTTGTTTGATGTTAATCAAACAACTCTCATTCAGTGGCACAACAAGCGACTGAAGAGGCAGGAATGTAATATTCTGCTGCAAGGGGTCAACTTGCCTGCCTACATTCCTGTTGCTCCCGTACCTCTCCCACCAGTGCAGGTACGCCCCACTGCTGCACCACCACAGCCTGGCCCTCAACATCAGTACCACTTGCCTCAAAGTACAGCAGGACAAGCAGTGGTCAAGAGGAAGTCTGCAGCTCCGGCCCAACGCACAGATTCTCTGCAGTCTGTCTGCACAAGGTTGCCAGCTCAGAGCCAATTGTTCCCTCAGCAGACATCTCCACCTACCCCTGCCCCTTTGCCTACTGTCTCCGGCCCCAGCCCTGCCAGTGACCCTCTTGTGTATGTGTTTTCAACCCCACAAGCCTATGCATCCAAACGGATTACTCCTGCTGGCCCCCTTTCCTCACCACCACCTGCCCGGAGGACTTACAATCGGAAAGTTGATAAAAATAAATGCAGTCAGTGCCAACAGCCCCGCAACAAAGAAAGTGGCCACAGCCAGTATTATGGGTACATATACTGTCCCCAAAATGCTGGTATTACACTTGACCAGTGGATGGAGGAGATGCGGAGGAAGAGGGCAGATAAGAAATAAACTGTTCAATATTAATCCCACATAACAGGTCTGGCATTTCAAAAATAATTAACATAACAGAAATAACATACTGTATATTGCAGTTTTGTGAGCCATGTAAGGAGTGTTGATTTTGTCTTTTGTATATTTTTTACCAGTTGACCAGAATCTTCTACCTTTAGTACTTTTTTATTTGGTTTATTTATTTATTTATTTTATATTTGTGTTTTATATTTAATATTTAATTATTCAATTCATTTGTATCTGTGCCATGCTTACTGTGTGTATATTTTGTAATAAATTGTTAATATATTTAAACAGCAAGGCCTTTATTTATTGTCAACATTCACTCAGAGAAGACAATTACATTGTGGCAGTACTTTCAATTCTCATTTCTTTCATGTTTAAATTAGATTGTATTAATGAATTGGGTGTTTTTTTCTGAAGCAAATATGTAACATACATACATACATACAAACAACACATATGAATATAGTAATAACTTTTTATACATTTAAGTTGAAACATATGGTAATATTTCAGTTAGGGTTTTTGGTTAGAGATATTTCTATCTTTGTGTGTTTACTGCAATCATAATTTATCATCAGACATTTTGTCGTCTTTTATAAATCATTCTGTGAGCCTAAGTCAAAACATTATTATAATAATAATTATTATTATTATTATTATAGACCTATATATATAATATGTATAGTACGTTTCAAGGAACTCCATATTCATATAGGTAATAAATATAAACATGTATCCATACAATGAGAAAAACATTAATAAAATTAACATATGAAACATTTTAAATTCCAGTGAAATATCACTCGCTATCATAATATTATATCACAAAGGCATTGACCTTGGATTCACAATCACCGTAGAACGAATCAGATTTCAGATCGTTAATCGTTATATATATAAGTGCTTATTAATTTACAATTTACTTGATTTATCTTGACCTCTGATTTATCCATAATGTCAGCGTGATGTCAGTGCTCCGTTTATTAATTTACTCAAAAAATAAATATAGTTCAGTTAGAAAAGAGAGTAATTTAAAAAAGATTTATTATATTCAATGGTGAAATGATAAAATAAATAATACATTTCAATAAACCACATATTCATATAATAAATACATTTTAACATGTATCCATACAATGAGAAATACGTTTTTTATAAAATAAGTGTTAAGGCATAAAAGCACATGAAATTTATTCATATGTGTTCATTCATTAAGAAAAGATTAGAAAAGATATTGGGTGATTTCAACCTTGTCCGAGGTGGGACTCGAACCGACGTCGTTCACGTCAGTGATTTTGCCCATGAAATATATAAAAAGGCAATTTTCTATAAAATATGAATACCAATCTACCAAGAATCACACAGCAGTGTGAAGGGTCGGTTTACCTTTTCCCTTTCCTTTAATTTTTTTCTTCAATTTTTCTCATTTTTCCTTCTCTTTTCCCTCTTTTTCCTTCTTCCCCTTCTTTTTCCTTCTCCCCTTCCTCAAACAGACTATTGTTCCCCAGCTTTAGCGGAGTCGGTAGAGCATCAGACTTTTAATCTGAGGGTCCAGGGTTCAAGTCCCTGTTCGGGCGATCAAGCCTCTTTTTTTGTGGAGCGCTACGTTTTGCTGTCGAGTTCTTGCTGACCTGCGCTGGCCTCGGATGCCTTTGAAATTGAGCTCCACGTTACAACCTCTCCTCACCCCGTGCTTCAGACCACTTTCTTTTTTTTTTTTGCACGGTGCGCCCTTGACGTGCTCTGGATGTTTGAGTGAATTGCCACTGGGACCTTCTTTGAGAGCACGAGCTCTCAGGTTTGAACCCTTATGGCGCTTTTCCACTACACAGTACCAGCTCGCCTCGGCTCGACTCGACTCGGCTCTGTTTGGTTTTCCACTGTGTAAAAGTTGTACCTGTACCGGCTTCCAGGTACTTTTTTTCGTACCACCTCCGGCGAGGTTCTAAGCGAGCTGAGACGAGCTGAGGCGATACTAAAATGTGACGTGAAAACACGGCAGACTGCTGATTGGTCAGAGAGAATCGTCACTATTCACTGCGTCATCATTGCACGCGCCAGACGGAGTATCCTGAATAAAAAACAGCAAAAACAAAAATAAAAACATCCAAAAACAGCATACACTCGATTTCCTCCATTGTCCTGTGTGTGTGGGTAGCGGGTGTGTCTTGCGTAAAAGATTAAGTCACGGCAGTTTCCTGCGGCGTCGCTATGACGACCAGGTACTATTGTGGAGGTACTATCTGCAATGGAAAACGGAGCGAAAAGCGAGCCGAGCCGAGTCGAGGCGAGGCGAGTCGAGTCGAGTCGAGTCGAGTTGAGCTGGTACTGGTAATGGAAAAGCGCCATTAGAGAAAAGACTGAAAACGAAACGCTCCCATTTAGTTTGGAAGAATCTTGCTTCAGAGAGAATATATATATATATATATATATATATATATATATATATATATATATATATATATATATAAATTCAAAAATATGTGTGTGTGTATTTATTCTATGTACCCCTGATAGTAAAATAAGCCACAATAAACCTATTTACAGTATACCAGCTCTGTCTGAATACAGGATTCTGATTGGCTGGAAGGTGTTCAATAAACCCATTTAATGTGCAGGTAGTTCCAAGTCATTTTAATCACCGTTCTATAATCAAGTTCCAGTCATGAAAATAAATAATACAGTGATACAGAATGTGTTGGCGCACTTCAGAGTAAGCAAGCTCTGATCTTTCCCTGTCCTCATTGTTTTGGTATGGCACATAATATCTTTTTCCCTCACTTGATTAAGATGCTTAATCAGTTATTGTAATTGTTTATGCTGAGATACGGTTTTATTTTGGCACATATATAGCAGAATTTGTGCCACAATCTTACCAATCTAGTTTAACTGACTAGTGCAATGGATTGATAATTATTAGTGATGAATTCATCTGTCCAGTCATGGTATCAATATTACTTACTCTCCCTGCAGGTTCTGTCTTATTCTGAAAAAAAAAATACACGATGTCAACATATACTTGTTCTAACTGGAGGAGAAAATAGATATTGTTCATTGAAATGTATCCTTTCACATTTCCCTGGGATGCCATTATTATGTGACGCTCATTACCAAATAAAAAAGCACGGGATCCCTTGCAAAACTGCCCCTGCGTAACGTATCGAATCACATCCGGCTATCTTCAGATTCCAATAGGCCATTAACGTTATACTAGCAACTAATTAAAAAAAACTGAGGCCTAGCTAGAGTTATACATACACTAATTGGAAGCCCTTCTGCTGGCGGAGTTCTCGCCACCTTTTGAACGCTTTTCAGATGTAAATTCTGGACTTCTGGACTCCATCCGTTCCTTCTCCTTTTCCCTATTCTTTGTTATTTGTTCATCGGAACATCGTCTCTTTGGTCGTGTGTCGGCCATATCAAAATTCTCAAGAATATACAATTTTAACGTTAGTCGTTGTCAGGACATCTCTCCTGTAGCTAACTTCCCTCTTCATGCTTCTCTCTCCTCCACTCCACACACACCCCCCTTCATGTGCACGTGCACTTACCCCCCAACCCCCACCCCCAAGTCATTCTTGTCGGTTATTGGCTGGAACACTATTTGTTATGTTTCGCGGTCCAGGCTAGGCGCGTTTTTTTTTTTTTTTTTGCCATTTGTGTAGCCTGGGCTGTCTACAGAGATCACGTTTTTTACAGTGTGTTCAGGGGACAGGCAGCGAGTGGATAGTGTTTGCTGGATGTGACAAAAAAAGTTTGGGCCTAAAAAACGTGTGACATCGCTTAGAGCACCTTTAAACGAGTTGACGGGACAGTTAAGGCGTAGTCTGGCAATGTTTCTAAGATAAAAAAATATGTTTTGACTTTCTTTTGGCGTACTTTCATGTCTCGATTCTACCTCAACACAGGCCGTTATTTTGCTTTGCGTTCGAGGGTCAAGCATATCAGTACAAAGTCCTCCCCTTCGGGCTGTCCCTGTCTCCCCGCGTCTTCACGAAAATCGTGGAGGCGGCCCTTGTTCCCCTAAGAGAACGTGTTGTTCTCATTCTCAACTACCTCGACGACTGGCTTATACTGGCCAGTCACGAGAACAGTTGTGCGAACACAGGGACATGGTGTTCAGTCACCTCAGCCAGTTGGGACTTCAGTCAACTGGGAAAAAAGCAAACTCTCCCCTGTGCAGAGGAGCTCTTTTCACGGTAAGGAGCTGGACTCGGTCGACCAGACTGCACGCCTCACAGAGGCACGTGTCCGGTCAGTGTTGAACTGCTTGAATTTGTTCAAAGGCAGGACAGCGGCCCACTGAAATTGTTTCAGAGGCTCCTGGGACATATGGCAGCCGCAGTAACGCAGCACGGTTTGCTTCATATGAGGCTGCTTCAGCACTGGCTTCACAGCAGAGTCCCTAGATGGGCGCGGCAACGCGGCACGCACAAACCTTCCGTCTGTGGTCGGACCCTTCATTTCTACGGGCAGGAGTGCCCCTAGAACAGGCGTCCAGGCATGCTGCTGTCTACAGATGCCTCTATCACCGTCTGGGGGTCCATGTACAACGGGCATGCAGTTTCAGGGATTTGGACGCTTCCACAACTGCATTGGCACATCAACTGCCTCGAGTTGCAAGCAATACATCTTGCACTGGGCAGCCTAAAAAAGCAGCTACAGGGCAAACGCGTATTGGTCCGTATGGACAACACTACGACCGTTGCGTACATCAACTGGCAAACTGGTCTACGTTCTTGTTGCATATCGCAACTGACAGATATCTGACAGATAGAGCTGTTGGCTGGGCGACACCTAACAGGTTCACTAGATTATAGCCTTCGTGTAGAACCGGTATCCTCCTGTGTTCTCACCTCAATCGGGTAGAAACATAGAGAGGCCCCTGCTTAGTGTTGGCTTGCTGCACCAATACATGCACTTATATTGCTCCAGAGCGTTCCCTACAGGCAAACCCTGTTGAGTTCCTCCATCACCCTCATAAGCATTACTGAAACCAGTGCTAGGCTGGGTGCCCATATGTAGAGACCCCGAGGGGATCCCATATGTGTATTCTTCCATGGTATAGCTCCTAATCGGAAGCCTGTGTCTTTCCCTTGGCACAGTCTGCTCTGCCGTCTCTGCCAGGTGTAGCCTCCTCCCTAACTAGGCTGCAGCCTCCCAAGAGACATTCTAAATGTAGCACAGCCCTAGCGGGTAAGTCCATGTATGTAAAATCCACATAATACCTCCCTGCGGGCAGGATGTGGCTTTCGCAGCATTCCTTTTCCAGTGGAAAGGGCACAGTTTCCAAGTGTTATTCAATGTCATCCGAGTCTCACTGAGTGGGTCATGCGGAACAGCAGTGATCGACCATCTTTGCGTAAGCCCTGTCCCATCTTCCGCCCCAATAGGCGTGGAGGGATCCCTGAAGAAGGGAACGGAGATGTCCCGTCCTGTCACCACGGGTGCTGTACCACTGCTGGCTGGCCGGGGTCTCTGGCTCAACTCCTCAGCGAAAACCTGAAGTGCGATAACACATGCTTCCGGATTCATACCTGCGCCATATTTACACTCAAAGTAGATTGGTCTCTCTAGCAATATTGTCTTGATGCTAGATATGTTTTGAAATCCACAAATGTGCGCAGTGATCCTCAAATGCACAAGAAGCGATCCACAAATGTACAGGAAGCGATTCACAAATGAATGCCAGGCAGAGTTCTGTTTGTGACAAAACACATATTTGTTAATCTCTTTACATTCATTTGTGGATCATAATTTGTTTGGAATAAAGGAGCAATTATAACCTCATATTCAGGGCCTGATGATGGTCCTGCATCCAGCCTCCTTGCACTCAACAGCAAGATTTGCGTACTTCTGCCTCTTCCTCTCTTCTGCTCCTCCTACCATGGAACAGTTGACTCAATAAGGAGAGCGGTCTTGACACCACTGGACCACGTCACTATTTCAGGACATAGACTTGAACTGATAATCAATCCTTGCCAGGATTGGCAAGAGAGCTGGTTCAACACGCCTCTCCCCATGTTCCTATCAGAGAGCTCCGCTGTGTACAGTCAGTCTCCCAAGACATCTATGGACTGGTCAGCCAGCAGTGGAATTTTCTCACCACCCACAACAAGGAGATCAGGATGAACCATCAGACACGATGCAAGGAAGCACATAGTAGGCAGAGAGGCACATTATATACAGCCTGTAAAGTTTGTGAGACAAAAAAGGACATTAAGTTGTTTCAAAGGCAGTAAGTTAAATAAGCCTACAAATGACCACAGACATTGAGTCTTGGGTTCCATGTCAGCAACTGAGAAAAGCCTGAGAGAAATTCAAACAAAGATGAAAAAAGATGAGATTCACACACTGATGTTTTTTACTGAACACACTGAAGTTCTCAGTTGAAAAAAAACTTTTCAAACTTTGTTAGAAACAACAAAATGGCCTGTGCTTCCCTCAAAGCTGTGCTTGTTTTCGGTTTCTCTGTCATCTCTACAAATGATCAAATACAACCTTTAAGCATTTTTAATAAAATATTTATTATCAATGATATTTTTATATATTTTTAAAATACCCATTACACAGTAAATTAAACAATCTTAAACATAACAAATGATTCAGAGTCATGTTTTATTTTTATTAAATAAGCATGTCTCACCAATTGTCATAATTGATAAACACATGCACAGGAATAACATCAGTAAAAGGAGCCTGATTTTCAGAAGCTTCGTAACATTATTTGATGATGCTTTTGAAGCTTCTAAAAGTCAGGCTCCATTGACTGATATTGCATCACCTTGTGTTAATATTTAATATAAACATTCATTTTGTTATTCTTCGTCTCAGAGAGACATCAATATGTAAAATAATACATTGACAATTGACATGAACCTCCGGACACTGTAAACACAAATTCTGGACAACACAACACTTCTGGCAAATAAATTCATGATAGAAAGAGAAATAAAATAAGTTTGTTCATTAAAATAACGCAACATATTTGGATTAAAATCTTCCAATGATCATACTGAGTCAAGTCAAGGCTTGTGAAAGTCAGATATACCTGAAATATGTTTTAGTAAAGTAGTTTGGTAACACTTTATTTTACAGTGTCCTTATTACATGTAGTCACTGTAGTAACGACTATAAATTATGCATAATTACATGCGATTAACCAAAACCCTAATCCTACCCTAACCCTATAGTAAGAACATGTTGTTAATTCAAATTACTCATTTATTAATAACTATAATTACACTGTAATAAAGACACCTTTAAATAAAGTGTAACAGTAGTGTGCTGATGTGCTGAACAATCATCACGTCCACATCTGACAGTTATAGGCATAAACAAGTGAAACTTTTGCTTGGTATAAATGTCTTCATATTAACAGAAAACGCCTTCCAACAGAACTAGGCACACGACACTTCAGCGCCTGTTAAATATGACCATTTCTGTAACTTATTAGTTTGGAATGAAGAATCGACTGATGACATGAGGTCAACAGAGGAAGTCACATGTTGCTTTGTGTGAGAAACAGACCCACTTTCACGTCTTTATTCCCCCCTCCGCCAAAGGGAAAACTTCAGAAAATGTTCAGATTCGGACAAGGTTTGTTTGTGCACTGAATGTGTGCTGCACCAGTTCAAAGAAGAGGAATGAACATTTATTCTTCTTTACATGTGTGTGTATATCTGTATTATTATATATTCAAGTGTACATGGATTTGCTATGGTATGGAAGCTTGTTTCCATCACAGAATAAAACATTTTAAAAGATAATTGTGACTTTATTTTTCAGAATTGCGAGATATAAAGTCAGAATTGCGTGATATGTCGCAATTGCATGTTATAGAGTTTAAATTTCAAATAGAAACATGCAATTGTGAGAAAAAAAAGTCAGAATTATGAGATAAAAAGTTGCACTTAGTTTTTATTTATTTATTTGTGGCAGAAACCAACTTCCATCATATGGGGTAAAGAGTGCATTCAGCAGAAAAGTTTGCATTAGCACAGAAATGAAGTGAGCATGTATTTGCATGCATTTGAGAGCTCTAGCAGAGGTTTTCAGGCAGTTCCTTGATACTTTAGAGCTTGACAGACATGGTCACTATCACAGTTTACCTGTTTCTCCATGATTCATGATTTACACACTGTACGTGTTGGCTGGGTTATTTCTTAAGGCAAACCTACTGTTAATTATTGAAAATATTATATGCAATAACCAGGGAAATTAAAACCAACATGACAGATAAAAACAGATCAAAGTGAGGGATAATGATAATATTTGAACAGATTTATATGAGAGAACTGTGTAAATATTCTTCAGAAATTCCTCGGGGGAGCTATACCTTTAATGAAGAAGTGATTGCTTAAATCTGTACCATTCAATTTAAATACAAAGCGTTGCTTCTCCAAAAAATACAGCCTTTTAACATTTTTATCTAATGCTAAAGTTATGCATAATGATAATCGCTCATCCAGTCACTCAGATATCAGTTTGCAGTCCATGGTCACATGTGAAAGCAGATCCGTCTTCACTAGCCAGCAGCTTTGGAGCCTCTCTTTCTGAACTTGATCACCATCACGGTGATGTTGTCCGGACAGCCGCGGTAGAAGGACTGCAGGACGATGCTCTTCGCACCGAAGTGCGGCTCATCCAGACGCTCTTTGATGAAGTGCACGGCTTCCTCGCTGCTGAAGGCGTCCCAGAGTCCATCTGAGGCCAGAATCATGAACTGAGGCTGTAGTTTGTCCAGGTCAAAGTTCAGCACATCAGGGTCAGGGATCAGCACCTTCAGCTTCTTTAGCGGATAGTCGCCGAGTGAACGGGACATGGCAAGAACGCCTTGCACACGCCAGGAGCCGTTGAAACTGATGAAGCCACCTAAATCAGAGAAGCTGATTACTGCTGGATTAAAGCAGGCCAGTCATTCAATATGATAAATCAAGGTGTTTCAAAAAATAACATTTTGTTTTGTTTTGTAGGAAGTCATGAGACCATGTATTTCAGACGCACACACAATGACAGTTCTGCTAATAAATCTATAACAGTTGCAGAACACATTTAACTCATTCCCTGCCACTGATGGAATTTTCCAGCTTTCAGTGTTTCCACTGTTATACAGTAGGCGGCGCTATTACACATCTTTTGAAAGAGTATAGCATCTCCTGATCACAACACAGGTGAAGAAGCAGCAGAAACAAGCAATATCATATGTAATCATATGCATATGTAAAATAACAAGATCATCAAAAATAAACAGCATATAAATAAAAACTAATGTTACTGAATGAAATGTCAACCCAGGACTGAAGCTTTGAGGGTGTTGATGGACTCGATCTACTCCATCTGTGTTTTCATCATCGCTCTGAATCTGATCCAGATGTAGTCTTTGACAAAAACATGATTTTCTCAGCTTTTTGCTCAAAGTGTTAATTTTTTAATGAAACTTATTCAAATGTTGATAATAAAAGGCATGAAGCTCTGTTCTTTCTTTTGCTATATTGCATGTTCAGATATTCATTCAACAAAATATTCTGAGGGCCATGAAACGTTTGTGAAAATGATCAGAAATGCTGGCGGTGGAAAGCAACTTCTTTAGAAAACTGTGGCGAGGAATGAGTTAAACTGCAATTTAATGTCAGCTTCAAAGATGTTTGGCAGAATGTCATGAAGCCAAATTTAACACCTAAATTAAAAAATTGTCATTTGTTTCATGTCAGAACCAGAAATGGTGATTGTATTTTCCTCCCTATTGTGATGTACATTAGAGTGAAACTGCTTCAGGAAAAGTAAAAACAAAACATGTAGGGCGGGGCTTGATTGACACAATCTCATGTGATTGACAGGTTAATGGAGGGGAGGGAAGACTGTGCACATCATCAGAGAAAAAAAATTATGAGGGGGAGGAGACTGAAATATTTCATTACATTATTATTTTTTTTTTTTTGACAATTATTCACTTTTCGGGCCACCTTGATAGCCACCTTGTATGTATATAGCAGGTCTCCTCTCACTTTGAGAGTTGTTGAAATGAGACTATAGCTCACTTCAGACAGATGATGTTCATCTCAATTTCTGGCTTAGGCATATGTGTACTAGGAATTTTGCTTGAAGCATCCTCGCCTTGAGCCCCTCAGTATCTGAGTGTAGGTTCTTTAGAGCTAGAGCCCATCAGTTCATCTTCTGTAATGTCTAGTTTCCCTGGTACTGGCCTCCTCTTATTACAAGAGTCGTCTAGCCTAGGCCCGTCTTTGCACTATCCAGCTAGGCCTTAAGTTGGTTTTCCTCTAGGCTCCTTGAATTAAAACTCAAGTCACAAGGCTGAATGTAGTTGGCCTCATAGTTGAGGCCTCAATTTTCCTTGGGCTTAGCAGTGAAACAAGGAAACTTGTCCTTTAATACAAGATAAATAGGCCTCGACCCAGAATTTGCTGATAGTACTCCCCTTGTTAGGGTCATTGTTAGAGTGCTTTGCTACCCACAGCTCTAGTTTATTCAGCCTTCACCACTGGGGCTCAGGTAGAGACACATCAAGTACTTCCTCCCATTTGGGTCGGTTTTGAGTACACCCCCTTAGAGCCTAAAGCATTGCCATGGGCTGACGCTCTTGATATTCGAAGCTGCAGGCCTTTCAGTAGGCCTCCTTCATAGTCCTGTAGCGTAAGATTGTACTCTCCTTGTTTAAAGGGTCGATAGCACTTCTGCTTAGTACACTGCCTGTTGGCGATGTAAACTAAGTATAACCAGGCCCACAGAAATGTCTGTGAGAGCACCTAAGACATCTGAGGCTAGCTCTGCTAACAAGTATCGCTATCAAGTAGTTAGGCCTTCACAGGCCTCCTTGAAGGCAAATCCCCAATGAGTTGGATGTTTAGCATTAATTATCACGTTGCAGGCTCCCTTGGAGCCTCCCTGATTCTAGCCCAGAGCCTGGTCAATATATATCAGGTTGAGCAAAGTGTTTCAGATACTATCTGAGGTTCGCTCTGTATGAATACTTAGCTCCCTAAAGTCTGGTTGGAAGGTCGAAGGACTCTCATGAGGCCTCCCTATTAGATCAGCCCTAGAGCTGGAGGCGCTCCCCTTATTAGAGTCCCTTTTTTAGAGTGCCCAGCATCCACAGGGCCTTGAAGCACTGTGTAGATCCAGGATTGAGTAGAGTTACTCCCCACGTTTGCAAGGGTTATAAAGTGCTATGCGGAGTTCTACTCTCCAGGATGCCCGTCTCTATGATCCGGTCTGTGAGTGACTACTGTCACTATCTGCAGTCCTCCCTATCGGATGCCTCCACAGGTTAGGCAGATAATGTGAGAGACTCTGTTTAGGAAACAGACAGGTTGTTGGCAACAGTAGGTCATTAAATTAGACCAGGTCAGCCTCCCTGGTGGTATGTGGGGCTGACTTTATGTTCCCCTCAGAAAGTGACTGGACGAGACTCCTTTCGGACCCCCTGTCCATATTCTCTTAAAGGAACCCCTTCCATTGAAGCTGTTGGTACCAAGCCTTTGAGCGGCCTTGGTTGGCCTTCATTGTTTGGAGGCCTCTTTAAGGCTCATAGCTTGGGCAGTGGCTGTAGGGAAGCCTGCATGTGACCCGAAGGGGGAGTGTTTTGGCATTTCAGTGAAACTGCCATTTTTTGTCACAGCCATAATTTGGCATGCACTCCCCTCAGCATGGTGGTGTTAGTATATCATTCCCCAAAGCATCATCTACCCAGTGCGAGTTCCCTTTCGAAAGGGAACGTCTCATGTTACGGGATGCCTGCTGATGGATGTGGAAGTGGATGACATGTATTCTAGGCACCCTTTTTATACTTCTGGGTCGCACCAGTAGTGTCGTCATAGGCTGTCGCCGGTCAATAACGATTGCCGTGATTGGATAAGATTTCAGACACCGGTTCACGTGGAGGCATTCCCTATAGCGTCATCGATGCAGTGCGAAAAGGGAACCCTTTCGAAAAGGGAACCCTTTTGCTGTTTTGCTGCCCTGCTGCAAACGAGATGTATAACCAGACAGCAGCTTCTGGCAGCGTTTCTGATGAATCTGAGCCCATTCCTCATGAGCAATGGCCTCCAGTTCAGTAATATTCTTGGGTTTGCGTCCTGCAACCACCTTCTTCAAATCCCACCTGAGATTTTCCATGGGGTTCAAGTCAGGTGACTGTGATGCCACTGTAGACTCTTCCATGATTTCTTCTGCAACCAAGCCTTGTTGGAATTTGAGGTATACTTGGAATCACTGTCCTGTTGGAAGGTCCAAGCTTAAGCTTCCTCACTGATGGCATGACGTTTTCTCCTAGGATTTCCTGATACTTCAATGAATCCACTTGCCTTTCCAGTGCCAGAGGATGCAAACATGACACTCAACAAACCTAGCCAGTTCAGATATTTCATGTGTTCTAGCTCAAGCACACCTGGTGCAACTAATGAAGCCCTTGATTAGTGAGACAACACCTGTTTGCAGATTTGTGCTGTTGTGAGGGATTATATTCAGGGGATTGAATAATTTTGAGACTGCAGAAGTCATTAAAAGTTGCATTTTCAGTTGAATTTGGGGAAACAATTTAAAAGTGAATTTTGCATAATAGACCATTTAAATCAGTGTAAAGGAAGTATAACTACTACCCTAATGTATAAATACTTTACAATTATCACATTACAGTAATGGGGTAAAATGTTTTTAATTGACAATGTGACGATGCAAAAAAACAATCCTAAACATAATTTAATATATACATGCATGACTGCAGTGGGCTGCTACTCACCTGCTTTCTTGATTCTCTTTCGCTCTTTGACCTGGTAGGGTTTGTGGTCATGTGACAGCGGGACGGCATTACCGTCTTTATCGCACAGCACTGCCCTGGAATCGCCAACATTAGCTACAGTCAAGTCCTTCTCAGACAGCAGAGCCACCAGACACGTGGTACCTGAGCGAGACACAAACCGGATGCGAGTGAGGCTCTGGGCTGAACTTACCCGTTTACAAGACTGAAAAACTTCATAAAAGGGAACTCTGAGCCAGTTATCAATGGAAACCCAGGCCGGTTTCATGCGTGTCTGGTATTATTCTCAGTGCCGGTCAGCATGCATGTGTCATGTATGTATTTCAGCGTGTAGGTGGTGTTGCCAGAAGCGGATTCTCCAATCCTCTAAAGTGGAGTGGCATCATCTGGGACAGTGGTGTAGTCTACGTGATACGCAGGTATACGCCGTATACCCACTAGAAAAGGCCAAGGATTTCCGTATACCCACTTAAAAAATCGTGAGGATGCGTAACAACTTCGTTTTGTGTCAGAACTTTCACTTTCATTCATAAATTCACCCCGTCTGTGTTTGCGAAGCGACACCGAATCGCGGAATCCAGTCACAAATGGAGCTTGCTAAGCAGAACGTCACCGAATTTGGCTATTTTTGAATGAATAAATCAAAAGTAGGGCTGTACAATGAATCAAATCTCGATATGGACTAGTGTCTGTGAATATTAAAGTTGCAATTGTTCTACGCGTCTCTGGGAATGAATGAGCGCTCAATGTGTGCTCCACTACACACACACACACACACACACACACACACTGAAGCACGCGTGATCACGCTCGTGGTGTTTTCAGCGTTTCACTGTATTGAGACATGAGCTACTACATGTGCACTTCATCGCAGAGCTGCTATGAGAGTCACTTCACGAGAATTTCACCATTTCATTTGATAAAAGTCATTCATTCGTTTCATATACAAACACATAGAAACTGTAATGTCTTTACGACAACCTGTCAAAATAAAAGTTCGGTATAACTTGAAGAAATTATAACAGAAATATATTACTATTGCACAGTAGAGTATACTTCAAGTAGGCCTAATAATAATAATAATAGTTTATTAAAACACACAGAAACTCAAATGTCTACAACCCACCAAAATAAAAGTTCGGTCTAACTCAAAGAAATTAAAAAGAAGTAAAAATGATTTTTAAAATAATAATAATAATAATAAAATCTATTAAAACGTTATTTTAAGGGACTATCACACAAGTTTTCATACATGTTTTAATTTAAAGAGTAGCCTAAACTTGTCAAAACAATAACACCATTTTTTTTTTCAAAAACACCATTTCTAAAAGTAAAAAAGGGTGGAGTTGGGGGGGTATATTACAGTATACTCACTACAAAAAACTAGACTACACCACTGATCTGGGATCTCTACTATAAACGCACCAATGGCATTAATGGTCTCTCCCTCTCTCTGTTAGTCTGGTCTTGTTCGCCTCATGCAAGATCCTTCACCGCCTCTCTCCTCTTTACTGGAGCAATCCAGCTCTTGGCCCGATTTACAGTTGAACTTTGTATTTTCGTTAGCCTTCTACCTCTATTGTAATTATTATTATTTTGTCCTTAAATTGGTAATAGGTAGGGGTGTCACAATATATCACAATACAAAAATGCAACAATATTTATCGTGGATAGTGACAGAATGTATTGTGTAGTTCACCCAAAATAAATATTTCTCTGTAAGAAAAAATTCAAGTTTTCAGAGTTATAGGGCCCTATTTTAACGATCTGAAACGCAAGTGTCAAGCGCAAAGCGCAAGTAACTTTGTGGGCGGGTCTTGGCGCTGTTGCTATTTTCCCGGCGGGATCAATGACTCTTGCGCCAGGCGCAAATCTAAAAGGGGTTGGTCTGAAGTAGCTTCATTATTCATAGGTGTGGTTTGGGCGTAACGTGAAATAAACCAATCAGAGCGTCATCTCACATTCCCTTTAAGAGCAGACGTGCTTGTTCTAAAGCGAATTGCTATTATAACGGCGGATTTGCCAGGCACACGCCAGGAGCGGTTCACAGCCGAGGAGACCGACGTTCTCGTCAGGGCCGTAAAACACAGAGAAGTGACGTTGGGGATGGAGAAACACACCCAAATTAGCTTCGGTTAAACAGGCGTATGATAATTTGGGTAAATGTATAAGCTAGATGTATGCTTTTATAATAAACTATCTATCTATCTATCTATCTATCTATCTATCTATCTATCTATCGTAATAATGTATGATTTGCAAAAATGAAAACTGCTGCTTCTGTGTAGATGAGAGAATCAAAGTGTATGCGCGTTGTGCACACGCTACATTGATTATGGCCAAGCATGCGCCCTTAAAATAGCATATGAATAACATGCGCAACGCGCCACTGACTTTAAACTATTTTTTCCTGGTTAGTGGCGGAATTGTTTTCTAAACCCGCAAAATAGCATGAAGGAACGTTTGCGCCAGAACACGCCTCCTTTTTTGCGCTGAACCGCCCAGGGAGCGCAAGTTCATTCCCAAGTTTAGCGACGTGCTTCTGTGGAGGGAAAAGCGCGCTTTGCGCGGGTGCAAAATAGGAATGAAACATGCGTCAGTGTACAAAGTCAATTGCGCTGGGTGCAAGATAGGGCCCTTAATGTCAGTACTACATTAAACTACTATATATAATGTCTTAAACTCAAATAAGAAATGAGAAACACCCACTAATTTATCCAGTAATGAAACAAGTGAAGTATTTATAAGAGAGTCATTGAATCATTAATTTAACCAATTACATTTTTTAAAAAAAAATCAAATTCATTATTTTTTAAACAGACTGCAGCAATGAACATTTTGTCAGAACCTCTAGTAAATCACATGATATTTTGTTTAGTAGTATATTCAGAATCTACTGAATACTGTCAGGTACTTTTTTTAAAGCAGCACAGAGTATGACACGACAGTGCAGAATGACCTCATCACATGTCATTTTTGATTCTCAGGTCAAAGGTCAAATTGTCGTAGACTTGCACTTAGTATATTGTGATTCTGAGCCATCCATCGGACTGTGAGCTCTCACCTGCTTCATCATAGGAGGCCGACAGTTTCTCCAGCATCTCTTTGTCCATGTTGAGGATCTGCTGCCTGAGGATGGACTGAGGAGTACGAGCGCTGTTTTCTTTCTGAAGCTGCTGGCGCAACATGACGGGAAGACGAGACTTGGCGTACTCTGCAGCTGCCTGAGAGACAAACACAGATGACATTTCTCATTCTGGAGCAATACGTCAGGGGATTCACATCAATTTATGAACACACTCTTCTGCGCATGACTGTGGTCATATTGTGCTCATCATACAGTGCATCCGGAAAGTATTCACAGCGCTTCACTTTTTCCACAGCCTGTTATGTTACAGCCTTATTCCAAAATTGATTAAATTAATTACAATTCTACAAACAATACCCCATAATGACAACGTGAAAGAAGTTTGTTTGAAATATTTGCAAATTTATTAAAAATGAAAGACAAAAAAAATCACACGTACATAAGTATTCACAGCCTTTGCCGAGTCCACCTGTGGTAAACTCAGTTGATTGGACATGATTTGATAAGGTCCCACAGTAAACAGTGCATGTCAGAGCACAAACCAAGCTATGAAGTCCAAGGAATTATCTTTAGACCGCCGAGACAGGATTGCAATGAGGCACAGAGCTGGGGAAGGGTACACAAATATTTCTGCAGCATTGAAGCTCCCAATAGTGATGGCAAAATGAGGCTTCCTGAACCACTGAGACCTCGCAGCCCATTGCTTCAGCCAAAGGTTCATTACTCGAAGCTTCATTCAGCATTGCTCACTAGTGACTCCTAGCTACTGTGCAAAGACATAGCAGACAAATTAATTCATTCTGAACCTAATTTCCATGTCTGTAACCTTTCATTTACAATAATAAAAAGACCTGAGCAGACATTTGTCCATGTCTGTTGTCCAACACCGTTGAACAAAATCAACACTATCCAATAACATCATAAGAGAAATCCCAAAATGTTTTCCAACCAGTCAGCATATAATCAAAACTGACCCTTTTCTTCTTCTTCATGCTTGTTACTGTTATTACTGTGAATGAATCATCTGTGCATTTAATTTTCTGGACCTTGTTTGACTCCTTCACTGATACTACTGTCTACTTGATAAACTAACTGGAGGAAAACATAGTTGGCTGGGGTGGAAATGATGCCACAACTGAGGCCGAAGCCGTCTAAAACTGAACAGAAATCATTTATGCTTTAAATATCAAAATGTTTTATAGTTATCTGGTGTTGTATTTGTTCCTTGCACTGGCAGTCAAGTTTTAAGGCTTGCAATGGATTTATCTCTCTTATTCTTGAACTTGTCACTGCTAAATGATCTTTGATAGAAGCAACAAAACTATTCATTAACTGCTTTTTAATCCTGCGCTGGTCTTTTTCATCCATGACCTTCAGCCTGAATGAGAGTAAGGGATGTTCTGATCCTTCCTACCAAACACTGATTATCCGGGGAATGTTGATGTTTTTGTGGACGATACGTGTCTATTTAGGACGGCGTGACCCAGCGGGTGAATAACTCCTGTTTCAAACAAACCCCCAGTGAGAAAACAAGACAAAAACTTTGTTTGCAATGTGACTACAATTACTTCATTATCTCATATTTCACACTTATGAGTATACTTATGAACACATTATATCTACCACTAAAATAAAACATTTTTTACTTACCTTTTTACTTTTCTATTCGTTTGCACGGTTGCCTGCACCTTTTAAAGTTTGATTTCTCTGATTGCATTATGCACTAATAAAGACATACTTTACCTCAAGGAGAAAAAAATAATTTTTAACATCGTACGTATTGTTTATTACAGCACTAACTTGTTTACTAATAGTTTCAAGAGGAATTGAGTTTAATGAAAGCATAAATATGATGTATGAAACGTATGAAATTGCTCACCCAGACTTTGAAGAGTGCCTTCATCAACATTACAAACAGCGTTTCTGTGAACACTGTAATCTTTTTTAATCTAACAGAAGCATACATTACTAGTGAAGGATTCGTGAGGGTGATGATGACTGAAGTCTGAACTATTCTCTTAAATGTTTTCCAACCCAGCACTTCAACTCCCTTCACATGTTATTGATCTTGATCAAAGGATGTCCATCCTCTCTGAACTGAAAATATTCTGCCCATATGATTGTGTTTATCAGCGCTGGAGTAATTCCTGCTGCCTTTCCTTTTAATTCATTTCCTTAGTGATTTCCTTTCACAAGCTACATTTACATGCACAACTTTTGTTTCAATCGGACTGAATCTCTGAACGTAATGTTTATGTGATGCTAAACGTGATCGTCTTGATGTGCGCGTTTATATGTCACAACCTTCGGATCGAGCTCATTCGGATCGATTAAGGTGTTTACATGAAGGCTTTTCAGTCCGATTGAGCCGTCAATCTGAATAACGGATTATTTGGTTGCATGTAAACAATTATTAGCCACTGTCTGACAGTCCGACTGAAAACTGACAGAGAATTTTTTGTAAATATCAACTGTAATCAGAAGCACTCACACACACACACACACACACACACACACTAACTACTACACAAGATCTTCATGTACTGGAGAAAGCTTAACTAATCTCCTCTGATCTGAGTTATCACCACTTAGCACAAAATTTAATTTAATTTAAATTAGCACAAGTTAATTCTTTTTCATTTTAAGTTTAATTTTACAGTCTGTTGGAAAAATTTCCGTCGATGGATGAAATGCAGCTGTGCATCAACTTTCCATCAGACGGCAGCGTCCAAACATGTGCTCAGCAGAACAGACCTTCCTCTTCAGCGAAACACAGATGTGTGGAGGGAAAATAAGACAGAATAACAGTGCATGTCTTAGTTTAGTCCAGAGTAAACGAGAGCCTCAGTGTTGAACACTACACATACTCAAGCATGTGTGATGTGTGTGTTTGGGCTAACAAAAGGTGCTCGCCTATAACTTGACATACTTGCAACCTAAAAACTTTAACCTAGAGCAACAACTCTCATACATCGCTGGCTATGTGTGCGATCCCTGCAGAGGTTCATCAGTGAATCTGACTCACACAAAGTACCCATGGGTGATCCATAGTAAAATGTGGTCTGTTCTTCATTTAAATCACAATCACAGATATGTGAAGCATGCCTCAATCCCAAAAGCATTCACAGGACCTTAAAAACACATTACAGAGCTGGAACAGGCTACAAAAGCACTTCTCGAGACCTGGTGTTCATGAATCCACAGTATTTACAGATTTAGGAGATTCTGGATCATTCTGCATCATACAGAGATCACTATAGGAGCACAACACACAATCCTGAAGCAGACGAGGAACAACACAAGAATAACAGCACCTCCAGAAGACTGAAAGTCTTTGTTCATGCATCTACTATCATGAAAACACTGAACCAGAATGACGTTCACGAAAGGACAACAGGCAGGAAAACACTGCCGACAAAAATATATTGAGGCATCAGGCATATCAGCTGTTTTCCCAAAAAGCAGAAACACAGATATTCTCAAATGCAATGACAGTACAGGCATCAACAAGCACCAACAATTTGAGTATTGGTATCACACTTGCTCTGGAAGAAAGTGATATAGGAAAACATTCCCAATAGCACTGGTGTACTGTGCAACAGCACGTGAAAAACACTCTGGCAATGGCTAAATACTGTCACGCCAATATACCATGCAACACTTTCACATACACACACATTTGCCCACACATCAATCAAAGGCTCACACACAAACACTCACACAAACACGCATGCACACACACACACACATATATAGACACACAAACTCACACACACAGTTCACAAAAATGCTCACACATGCTCAAACACTCACAAGAGATGTGTGACGGTTCTCGGAAAAAAAACGAGCCATGCCAAAATATAATCTGGCCACTCATCCCACCAAACCTGTCCAAACCTTTACCAGTCTCCACCTCAGTAACAAGTGCTTTACACTACAACATCAACAAGTACACCATACCTAACATTTTATTTTACGTGAGTACATAGTAGTTAAAGACACCTAATATAAAGTGTGACCGATTTTTCTTTACTTGATAGTGGCATCTAAAATTATTGAAAAAAAATTAAATATAATTGAAACATCTTTAACTTAAAACTAATATTTTACAATAAATACACAATCTTTGCTTAAATTAATTATTTATTTATCTTAAATAATATAATTTTTTCATGAGTGCTTTGGTTTGGTGAGCATAATTGTATGAATTATATGGGAAAATAATAATTTTAACCTAAATTTACCTTTTGTGAGAATCACCTTTCAGTCTGATGGTTTACTTTGCTGGATATAGCAAATGATAAGAAAATAAACACGTTAAACAAGATAAAGGACGTACGCTTAATTTAATGATAAGTAAGCAATTACAATTTTTAGCTACTGACAGCCCTAAAAATAATATTTATTATAATATTAATATTTATTGAATATACTGAAAACTAAAAGCTCGTATTATTATTTCAACTGCAAATCCTGCCATTTCTACTTGCTTTTCCGGGTCAGTCCGTCTAGTTGTATCGTGTAAATGCATATCGGATATGAAAAAGATGTAAGCTGGTTGTCAAAAAAATCAGATACTCAACACATGTGAATTGGGCATCAAGATCTGCAGTGTAAATGCGGCTCAAATGCTCACACAGACACACACACACACACACACACACACACACAAACACTTACTCGCCCACATCATTCTCCTCCACACGCTCGCCCACACCTCACACATGCTCATCTAAACACATACACTCTTCACACGTACACACACACACACACACACACACACACACACACACACACACACACGGCCTAAACAGCTGTGTTTATAATGGGGTAAGGGTTAGGGTCCATAAACTGTAACAATTCATCATAGGGGTGGGCGATATGGCAAAAATATCATATCACGATTTTTTTTCAGGAAAATCACGATTCACGATTTTATCACGATTCTTTTTCATGTTGGTTTTACAATTTTGCAGGTGACTGAGCATCACAGCCAAACTAATGTCCCTATTTTAAAAACAAAGCCTTAGGTAACAAAATATAAAATAGAAAAGAAGTGCAGACATTTAGGCCAACGTGGCGAAGATATAAAAAAATATTCTGTCATTATTTTCTGTTATTAAAGGAGAACTCCGGTCAATTTTAACATTGAGATCATTTTTTTGTAAATGTGGAGTGCTGTCAGTACAGAGAACAACGACAAAAATCGGTGTTGCCTACACCATGTTATCCTCTTTTTAAAATTTGCACCCTGTTGACTTCAATGGGGCAAGTTTTAATCCTGCTTTTAGCCTCTTAACATCCTTGATGTGTCATTACAAGTGCACAGGTCATGTGAGTGATTCCTTCAGCGTGAACACGGGTGAATCTGACTGCAGTAGATGTTAATTCAGCCAGCGCACATACCTGTATTTACATCCTGTTTTCGGTCGAAGTCCACAGTAGTCGATTGTCGAGTTCACGCGCGTGATCATAGGTAACTAACTAACTGCGTGAACTCGACAATCGACTACTGTGGACTTCGACCGAAAACAGGATGTAAATACAGGTATGAGCGCTGGCCGAATTAACTTCATTTTTATTAATATCTTTCACATCTACTGCAGTCAGATTGACTTCCAGAGCGACGGGTCATCACGTAACTCATAGCCTTTGCACGCTTCGGCGCTTCAAAGAAACGCTCCGTGACTGACTCCACGGCGTCGCCAAAGAGGCCGGAGGGAGTGATTGGAGCATTAAGGAGCGTCTTGCGGTCCGCGTCCTTCATGTCAGCTAGTGTTAACCACAGGTGCCTGTTAAATACGACCACGAAGCCCATGGAGCGACCAATGGCCTGTGCGGAGTGCTTAGTAGCCATGAGTGTGAAGTCCGTTGCCGCAGGCAGGTCTTTTACGACGTCCACGTCCACGATGCCGCCATCCAGGGACTGCAGAAGCTTTGCCTGAAACTCCTGCAGTACAGCCATGGCATGCCAAGTGGATGCCGCTTCGCCTGCAGATGCGTAGGCCTTGTCAGCCAGATGAGCCGTGAATCTGTAGGCTTGGACGGCAAGCTGAGGTCCATGCTCAGAGAAGAAGAGGACGGGCACAGGTGTGCGGCGACGGTCTCCTCGACGGGGGGCATGCGCATATAGCCATGGGCTTCCGCCCGGTCCACGTGGGAGAACATAGCCTGTGTGGCAGAGTGGGTGCGCGCCGATTGGGGTGCAGACCACGACTTCATCACGTGTTCCTGGACGTCGGGGATGAACGTCGGAGTCCTCCTCCTCGAAGCAGCCTGGTATCGGCGGCCCGACTGGAGAAACCAGGAATCCAGCTTACTCTTGGTAGGCTCATCCGGAGTATTCCATGTCAAGTCCAGTTTCTTGACAGCCTTGCTGTCAAGCTCGCGTCCGCGAAAAAGACCGGTGAACGTTGCGGCGGCCCCATGCGGATTTCTCTCGTATTATCTCTTGCAGATTCCTCTTGGATTTCATAAAAAAATATCTTAATTTGTGTTCTGAAGATGAATGAATGCCTTATGGGTTTGGAATGACATGAGGGTAAGTAATTAATGTTTTTTTTAATTAATTAATGAATTTTTATTTTAGGTTGAACAGACCCTTTAATTAAATTTTCCAATAAACACAGAGTATTCAGCAACAAAGCTGTCGTTGAATCCATTAAAATCAAATGTGTCAAAAGTCATAGTACATTAGTGATGATTAGTGAATTAATGATTCAATTCATAATTTACTAATGATTAGTAAATTATAATATCATAAGACGCTACTGAATGAGACATTTGCATGTAACAAGCTGCTTCAAAGGCTAAGATATTTTCTTGGACACCCATGTCCAAACAAAATGTCACTAGAAAGAAAGAGAAATATGCATGCATGCACACACACACAAACACACACAGACACACACAGAGATGCATGCACAGACAGACAGGCACACAAATGCATGCACACACACAGAGAGAGATGCATGCACAGACAGACAGACAGACAGACAGATGCATGGACACATACACAGATGCATGCATGCGCACACACACACACACACACACACACAGAGAGATGCATGCACACACACACACACACACACACAGAGAGAGATGCATGCACAGACAGACAGACAGACAGACAGATGTATGCACACACACACAGAGAGAGAGAGATGCATGCACACACACACACACAGAGAGAGAGAGAGAGAGATGCATGCGCACAAACACACACAGCGAGAGAGAGAGAGAGAGAGAGAGAGAGAGAGAGAGAGAGAGAGAGAGAGAGAGAGAGAGATGCATGCACAGACAGACAGGCTGACAGATGCATGCACACACACATACAAATAGATGCATGCACACAGACACACACACACACACACACAGAGAGAGAGAGAGAGAGAGATGTTTACCTTTCCCCCATGCCCGTCGAAGATGCCGAAGATGTCCGGATGGCTGTTGTTGAGTGTGTCCGTGAGGATGAGGAACCGGTCCTCCATGTGATCTCTCCTGCCCTGGATCGAGTACACCGCGGCAGAGCTGCTCCTGAACTGCCATGTCCTGGAGAAGGAGATCTGCTCCTCCAGCATCATCTCCCTCACCCTGCCCTTCATCATGTTCATCTGCTCATCCAGCATCATCTCCCTCACCTTGCCCTTCATCATGTGCACCGTGTCTCGGCTGGACCGCACGATGGTCTTCACCTCCTCCGTGTGGAAGAAGAAGAAGCTCCAGAGAGCCAGAGACACACACAGCAGGAGCAGGAGGAGGAGAGTCTTGGGCCGCAGCAGCAGAGAGCGCATGATCCGGGCCAGCAGAGACAGCACACTCATGCTCTCACACACACACACACACACTCACACTAATGCACATCAGAGGCTCATGCTCTCCTCCTCCAGCGAGCATGCGCGCACACACATACACTCATGCTCTCCTCCAGAACACACTCACTCTGCGCTAATGACAGCAGAACGACTGCACACATCAAACATCTGTTAATCTTAAGACTTTCCCTTCGAAAAAATAATAAGCAGATGCAACGCTCTTTCCTTTAAAAATGGTACATAAATGGCGTGTTTGTTTAGTCCTCTGGCTCTGTGCAGGTGTTCTGCATACTGTGTGCTCGCAGCTCAGTGCTCGTGTGTGTTTCACAACCAGATGCCAGACAGACAGACAGACAGGCAGGCCTTCGTCGTCAGTACTACTGCTGATTGTTGTCCATGAGACAGACACACGACGATGATCAGTTTCACCAATGTTTATTTTTAATTCTGCTACAGCACTCTTACAAAATACACTAAACCAAACTGCCTGTCAAAATAAAAGTCAGAACTTTGTGCTAGAATAGTTGTCAAAGTTTACCTGGTGGTAAAATTGCCATGTGAGAAAAAATGGATTACTACTTCATCTCTATTATTATTCACCTACCTACAAAATAAATAGGCTAAATTAACAAAATATTAATTTGATTTGTAACTATTTAACTATGTGAGAAATGGGTGCAAATAAGAGAGAAATGAAAGAACTATTTAGGAAATCACTAACCTGGGACTGGAACAGTCAACTGCCCTGTTTACATTTGGTTTATGTGTCTTGAGTGATGATTCAATCACTAGTAGCCAGGTCAGATACACTGATGAGCCAAAACATTATTTCCAATCACAGGTGAAGCAAATATGTTGATCCTCTCCTAACAAGGCCACATATTAATGTTTGGGTAGATTAGATGGTAATCAGTTCTCATAATGTTGGATGCAGGAGAAATGGGCAGGAATAAAGAGCAGGGCTGCATTTCCCCAAAGCATCGTAAGCCTAAGTTGATCAATGCTTTTGGGAAACGCAGCCTTGAGTGACTTTGACAAGGGCCAGATTGTTATGGCAAGGCGACTGAGTCAAAGTATCTCTGAAACTCAATGCTTGTGTGTCGCTTCCGGAGGATCAAACCACAAACCGGAGACAGGGTCGATGCACAAGGGCAATGAAGGCTATACCGTCTGTCTACTGTGGCACAACAAGTCACGCAAAATGTTAATGCTGTTAATGGGAGGAATGTGTCAACACACAGTACATCACAGTCTGCTGCAAATGGCACAATCAGAGAGCTATGATGACCCCTGTCCACCTACAATGGGCACACGGGCATCAGATAGGGTGACGGGACAGTCCAGAAATTGGGAGCTTTAGTAGTGTCCCGCATTTCAGTTATGTCTTTATTATTAAAAAAGCTGCCAAAATTGATGATTCAAAGCATGTAAAGCAAATATTTCCAACTAACATAACAGCGTCACCTACAGAAACGGGAATCTAGAATTATCTTCTCTCCAGGATTTAATGTTGCCAGTGTAGCAAATTAGCTCAAAATAAATATTAATAATCAATCATAACTTGTTATAATTAATTATGAATATTTGTATCAGTTAATAGAATTAATTTAATGTAGTAAAATTAATATAACAGTCAATTAACCTGTTCATCCCATGAACACTCAGTGTTAATTGTTTATTAATTCTAAGAAATGTTCATTTCCGGGGGAGGAAAACAATAGGTTACTGTCATAACCCCAGTTCTCTGAAACTTTGAGTGGAGAGATCCACCTATGGGAAGGGTATCCGTACCTGACCTCTGCAGAAGCATCCAATTGCACCAAGTCTGGCTAGACAGACAGAAGCGCGCAGCCAATGCCAGGTAAGGCCCCGCCCCCTTACCTATGGGCATATAACGCCGGCAAGCGCTGCTATTCTCCAATAAGTATATTCGCTTCTCGTGCCGCAAGCGGGGCAAAGCTGGTGGATCTCTCGACTCGATGTAGAACCGGGGTTACGACAGTAACCTATTGTTCTCTTTCATCATCTCGTGTTTGAGATCCACCTATGGGAGAGACATAGACAGCTCCCCGATTGCCCAATACACTCACAGTGAGGTTCTGAAAGCCAGAGAAGGACGGTCGCCCCAGGGAGGCGGTGCCTGACAAGTCCCATAATCATGAACCTGCAATCCTGACGCACACACATGACTGCTGTGCACATGCAGGACATGAAACATGTATGCAGCACACACATGATAATAACCCCAGCAACACCAATGTGCATATATATACACCCAGAAAATCAATGGAAATGCATGCTTGGTGACAGGAATGTGCATGGCCTGCTGGCCCATTCACTCCTTATTCGTTACTTCCAACGGGGTTGCAGGGAAGATGACCCCACCCCTAAAACCGAATGTGCTACTGAGATTCTGGTGACATCCAGCCGGTAGTAACGCACAAAGGTATGAGGAGAAGTCCAACTGGCAGCGGAGCAGATGTCCTGCAGTGACACTCCCCTAAACAAAGCCCAAGAGGCGGCTAAGCCCCTCGTGGAATGAGCTCTGATGTCCCCTGGGGGCTGCACTCCCTTTGATTCATAAGCCAAAGCTATAGCATTCACAAGCCAATGTGTCTCCTTCCACAATGGTAGAAAAGGAGTTCCCTTTTCCAACTGTTGCCCTAATTCGTCCACAATCTCCGCCTGGTAAGTGGAGAGGAGTGAAGAGACGTTCAGGGCCCTGACAGCCAAGACCGAGGACTTGTATGCGGTCTGAAAAAGGCAGAAAAACGGTCCATCTTGTTGGGCAAGACCGGTTTAGGGGGAGCGAGCAGCCCGCCCTGAGCGGGGTTAAGGCGATGGAAGGCTCGATAGCGGGGGGGGGGGGTCACCCATACCATGAGCTGCCATATCCTTCACCTCAAGGCCCGTGAGACCGTGTTTGAAGTCGAGCGGGTCACTCCAATTGTGCCTCATGTGCTTCGCGCATGCTGGAAGGACGGGGAAAAGTTGTTTCCTCGGACCGGTAGGGGGTCCCAACACTTTCCCGCCGTAAATACCCTCCCCTGGTCGGTGGCGCTCTGTGGAGCCGGCCACTCAATGTTAAGGCGAGCAGCCGCTCGCTCACAAACTTCCAGGAGGATGGACTGAGGCAAGGCCGCGTGGGCGCTAGCCTGGGGAACGCCAGAGGGCGGGATGGCCTCTGAGACCCCAAGAAGGGCCGCGTCATCCTCATCGCCGGAACCGGCCGGTTCGTCGACGAGCGTGAGGTTGCCCGCGAAGATGTCCTCTTCGGGGAATGCGGGATTGGGCTGGTCAGCCCAAATAAGTGAGGTGGCGCCCCGGAAGTCCCCCGGTAGCGCGTCGTCGTCACCGTGTCCCCCATCCGAGTCAAAAAGGCCGAGCTCGGAGCACTGGGTCGCTGCAACTTTAAGATGGCGTCGTAAAAGCTTCTTGTTTGAGGCCCAAGCAGACCACGCAGAACGTCCTTAGCGACGATGAGTGCACCACACGCGGCCGGGCAGGCCCGTGATAGGCTGTTCCCCGGAGAAACGGCAGATTTAGACAGCGACATTCCGGTGAAGAACTCGGAAAAATCTGTGGTGGGCAGCTGTGGAAGGAGGAGCAGGTGAGAAGCTCCGGATGCAGAACACAGCAGAAAGGCTGAAAAGACGACTGTCACATCTGGCGGAGGCTGATCAGGCGATATGTCCTCCTGAAGACATGCAAGTGAGCAGTGTAGATACAACCGAACTGTGTCAGTGCAGAGATCGCGAGAAGCGAATGTCAACTGGAGAATAGCAGCGCTTGCAGGCGTTATATGCCCCTAGGTAAGGGGGCGGGGCCTTACCTGGCATTGGCTGTGCGCTTCTGTCTGTCTAGCCAGACTTGGTGCAATTGGATGCTTCTGCAGAGGTCAGGTACGGATGCCCTTCCCATAGGTGGATCTCGAACACGAGATGATGAAAGAGACCATCTTTCTTACTGTACAGTACTACTAAGAGCCTGTAGTCAAAATCTAAATCATAAAATAAACTTTGTTGCAAGCAGAGAATCAGAACCAAATACGTATTGTGCACAAGTTTTATTACGTAAATCACAAACATAACTAATCTAAACATTTACAGATTTGCACAATCACACATACATGGGTAAAATAGAAAGTGACAGGATGAAACCGTAAACAGGGAATGAAGCTATGGAAAATATTAATCTTAACTATGAAAAGAACCATCATCATATTATTTTCAGAGCACCTCATTAAATGTATACTTTCATGGCCTTTGCAGTGAAAGTATTTCATGAAGTTCCTGAAGAAGGATTTTGATGGTTCCATGAGTTTCAAACGATTTCTTCTGCATTGAAGGAAGAAATGGTGATGAACTCGAATTATTTGTTTGACTCATCAGGTTTTCTCATCAACCCGAAGAAGCAGCAGTAGAAGCCAGAAGAAGAAGAGGAAGAGTCACTGTGAATTTGGCTCTGATAAAGCTTGAGAAAAGTCCTGTCTCTCCGGGTTTGCTTGACCAATGAGAAGGGTGGGATTTCCAATTTATGACTCTGTCTCAAGTGTGGTTAGACATGGGCCTTGCCGTTTGTGTCCTTTTACAAACACACACTGCATTATATGAGAAGGACATGTACACTAAAGTGTGAGTCATTAAATGAGGATTAATTAGATAGGAGACACGATATAGGTGGGGTTACATTAACTAGTAGTTCTCTCATAAAGCATGCATGAAATAAATACAAACGCAAGAGACAGTATACAAGTCTTAAAATTCTCACACACAATGTTTTAAAGATTATTTGTTAATTATAACAAATAATTGTGTCTGATTTGTCTCAGTCGTTACACCAGAAGTGCAACATAGTGTGAGCACCAACCGGCAGAAACATTAATCAGTGCATATGCCAAGTTTGGCAATGAATGTAAATCAATATTTATATAGCATAATTGTCATGACAACCACCACCGATGTTCAGCATCCACCTGGATGATGCGACGGCAGCCTTACTGCGCCAGAACGCCCACCACACACCAGCTTATTGGTGGAGAGGAGACCGAGTGATGAAGCCAATCAGTATATGGGGATGATTAGGAGGCCATGATGGACAGAGGCCAATGGGCAAATTTGCCCGGTATGCTGGGGTTAAACCCCTACTCTTTTCGAAGGACATCCTGGGATTTTTATTGACCACAGAGAGTCAGGACCTCGGTTTAACATCTCCTCCTAAGGACGGTGCTCTTTGACAGTACAGTGTCCCCATCCCTTTACTAGGGCGTTAGGACCCACACAGACCACAGGGTGAGCGCCCCCTACTGGCCTCACTAACACCTCCTCCAGCAGCAACCTGGTTTTCCCAGGAGGTCTCCCATCCAGGTACTGACCAGGCTCAACCCAGCTTAGCTTCAGTTGGCAACCAGTCTTGGGCTATAGGGTGACATGGCTCTGGCTGCTCTTGCTGTAGGGTCCTCTCTCCGATCCTTGGCCAACTATGGACCCAGCAGAGGAAACGCCAATCCGCTCTGCGGTCGAGATGCAAGGAGCCTTGCTGGGCAGACATGAAGAGGAGCTTTCTGTCACCAGACACACATTGGAGAGTCTGTCAGCCCAGGTATCCGATTTAACGAGCCAGCTGTATCATCTTCGTCAGAAGCATGTCGCGCTGTCCATGCCTCGTAGCTCTGTGGAACCCAGGATTAACAATCCTCCTTGTTATGCGGCGTGGGCTAAAGAGCATGGCATCCATCTTAAGGAACTGTGTGATCTTCCTTCTCTCAAATATTCATCTAGTCACCGTAGATGTGAGCCTCACCATCTCTGTTAACAACCCAGAGACTATTTTTATTTTTCATTCTCCTCTGATTCCTATTCTTTTGGGTCATCCGTGGTTAGTGCAGCACAATCCTCAGATTAATTGGGCACAGGGGTCTATTTATTCTTGGAGTTTACCTTGTCATGTCAAATGTCTTGTGTCTGCTATCCCTGATGTCTCTTCTGTCCCTGTTTTTTAGGAGGAGTCCATTGATCTGTCTAATGTCCCAGAGGAGTACCATGATCTGTGAGCGGTGTTCTGTCGTTCGCGGGCGCCCTCTCTTCCTCCCCATCATCCATTCGACTGTGGCATCGACCTTCTCCCGGGCACGACACCACCCTGCGGGAGGCTATTTTCCCTGTCCACGCCTGAGCGCCAGGCGCTTGAGCAGTATTTGTCCGAGTCGTTAGCTGCCAGTACCATTGTCCAGTTCCCCTCTCCCGCCGGGGCAGGTTTCTTGTTCGTGAAAAACCGTCTCCATTGACTTTGCATTGCGAGAGGCTGCCTCCTTGTTATTTATGACTTATAACAAAAGACAGAAAAATGCCTAAAAGCTGCTGTGTGACAAGAAGTACAGCAATCAATCTAAAAAACCCAGAAATAAATTTTTATACGCTTCCGACCGTAAAAGCCAATCTTTAAGGAGACAAAAGTGAATACAGGCAATACGACGTGAAGCATCAGCAGGAAGAATGGGTAAATTGTGGGATGCTGACACTCAGTATGTCTACGTGTGCAGTAAACATTTTGTCACTGGTAAGTCAAATATCCAAATGTCAGTTTTATATATTATATTTATCTAAGCTAAGCTGTAGCATTTTGACAGTATGCAACTTTTAGAATGTGGATAAAGCAGAAAGCTATGCAGTAACGGTTATGTTTGCGAGTGCCTTAGCTACAGTAGTAGGGTTACGTTACTAAGAATAATGTATATATTATAATATACGTTAATAATATAATAGGGTATATAATTACCCATATTAATATTTTCATTAATTATTACTAAGTGCCTTAGTTACAGTAATTGTTAGGTTTGCAAGTGCCAAGCTAACGCATAACTAACACTAGCTTGCTAACTTATTTTAGTTACCGATATCAACTGCACCCCAACTTCCCTAAATATCTGGCTTTATTTTTTGTCCATAAATAATTTATAATTCGTCTACACTAGAGAATCTTGAAAAAATATTATACAAAGAATACATCATTCCAATAAAATGTCCCTTTCTCTGTGTGAGCGAGGCAGAGAGGGGTGATAAACAAGCTTTATTTACCACAGTAGATTGACAATAATCGATGTCAACCTATTAATTTTTTGTTTTAAATTAAGATACTGTTACCTAGATGATTATTGTTGTTTCAGGCTCTAAAAGTGATGATGAGTCTCATCCAGACTACATTCCAACCTTACTGCCTCACAAAAGTGTAAACAAAGCCACTTCACTACTGAGGCTGCAAAACAGAAACAAGCGAAATCTAGGTGTCACCACCACAGCTCTGCCCACAACTGAAAACCCTCCTGAACCCACCCCAGATTTACCCGACCAGCCTACAACAGAACAACTTCACCAAGAGATTAAACTTTTAAGAGAGGAAAGGGATGATGCTAGGAGAGAGAGGGATGACGCACAACAGAGGGGTAAAGCAAGCTTTTTGAAAGAGAATGATGAGAAGTGCAAATTAATGACCGGTGTTTCCTGGACAGTTTTTGTTGTAATTCATAAATTTCTTTCTCCGTTCATTCCATTGACCTCAGAAGACCAGTTATTTGTCACACTGCTAAAGCTGCGCCAAAACCCAACAACACCTGTACTGGCTGAAATGTCTGGGCTTAATAGAACAACAGTTTTACGTGTGTTCACAAAGTGGGTAGATGTCATGTATGCCAAAATGGCATTCCTAATACGCTGGCCTGATAGAGAGTTCATTCGAGATTCAATACCATCAGAAATGCGATTCCAGTTTCCCCACCTGACAAGAATCATTGATTGTTTCGAAATAAGGATCGAGCGTCCAAAGAAACTGAAAGCTCGGTTAAGTAGAACGACTTTTCAATCTATCACTACACCACAATCTGAATTTCTTGCAAAAATGCATGTCTGTTATACAACTTACAAATTTTTCTATGATTTTTGTGTTTCAGTGCCAAGACCTACTCAAATTATAAGAAGTGGACAACAGCTAAATATTTCATCGCCTGTCATCTATCTGAATGCATCACATTCCTTTCAAAAGGCTGGGGGGGTCGGGCATCTGATGTCCATATTGTGAGGCAGTCTGGCTTTTTATCTTCCAGCTACCACAAGCCAGGAGACCAGGTATGTACTAGTTTGTGCAGATGTAGCTGGGAACATTACTTGTGAAAATACCCCTGACCTTTTTTAATAAATGAATTGTTTGTATGTTTGAATTCACTATTACAGATACTGGCTGACAGGGGTTTTACTCTTGTGGAAAATTTTGCTGTTCTCGGTGCCCATTTGGTCACTCATGGCCGGAAACAACTTCCTGGGAAAGAAGTTGAGGAGTCACGTGTGAAATCGAATATCAGAATTCACATAGGTAAGAATTTTTATTTGAGATAATTAATTTTAATTACAAGAACAATAAAATACAACAACAACAAAAAAAGATGAGATATGTCTCTTTTTTTTATTCTTTTTTTTTAAGAAAGAGTGATTGGGGTCCTCAAGGGACGGTTCCACATCCTGGATGGTCCGATTCCGATGCGTTTGGTGAAGAGACTAATGGATGAAAGGCAAAACAAAGAAGAGGCAACAATTGACAAGATTGTTCATGTGTGTGCAGCTTTAGTCAACATGTCCAGCAGTGTGGTAAGTTAACAATAACAATCCCAGATGACAATCCACATACCTGTTGAAGGCAATATTGCTCATTTACAGCTCATTTTCAATTAACTATTGCACCTATATCATGAACTTTAGCATGAAATGTCTGGCTTTACAGGTCTAACTGTCCTATTGGGAAGTACCATCACTCTGCTCCTGCCCTGCTCTGCTGGTCCCTGTCATGATGCCTTCACTGCCACCACTTCCTTTTCTGCTGCCCTTTCTCTTGCCTTTGACTGCACTCTTGTCATTTGCTCCACTACTCCCTGCCTCAGTGCCTGCGATAGTGCCACTACTACAACTGGCAGGGTTGTGCTCCAGTTCCTAATCATAGGGAAAGTACTTATATAAAAAAGCAATGATAGAATTGAAATGAAATGATAGATTAATTGTACATCATAAAATTTGTACAGTGAGACTGATGATAATGTAGAAATAATTTTGTTTTATTGCCAATTTGATTGTTTGTTTTTGAATGGTGTTTAAAGGGATTATAATAATCAAGAAACTTTGCTGCATCATATCATTACGCCTGCTGGACTCATGGTACGGCAGCAAAGTTTCTTGATTATTACGTAGGAATGAGAGTATAGTTCCTAGCCATATCAGCCTAGAAAATCGCAACTTTACATTTTCCGTCGGTCTTAGTACACGATGTAACTACAGAAGAGTCTAGTTTTAAATAGGAAAAATATCGAAACTCTTTGGTCATTTTTTTGAGGGAGATGGTAATGGTCTTGTCCGATTCAATGGTCTATGCTAAGCTATGCTAAAAGTGGTACCGCCAGACCCGGAGATCGGCTGAATGGATTCGAAAATGGTAAGACTCAACTGTTTAACTCTGGGGGAGTTGTAAAATGAGCCTAGTTCCAAAAAAAAGCGAAGTATCCCTTTAAATTAAAGTCCAATGTTAAAACATACTATGTGTATTTGCGGTTTCATAATCTGGCAAGTTCATGCAGATGATAGTACACCGTGCGGTGGACCTGAGTGTTCAGGGTCAGTCTTGGTAGAATGTGGCAGGTCCAAAAGTCGGTGATGTTTCCCACAGCAGAGCAGATGAAGTCTTCACTTCTGGGTACCCGAAAGTTGACGCACAACTGTGTCCATGTTATGAAATCACAGTAGTAACTCTTTGTCACAAACATCTCCATCTGTGCCTACAAAATAATGACACATACTGTACCCATCCATACTGTAAAGAACTTGCCCTTTCCCGCCTCTCTTCAGCCTTCAACATCGGGGAAATATTTTAGAGCATACCTGGGTAAAGTAGGGGTGATGTTTTTCAAAACGGTTGCGCTCTGCAGGTGTCCTCTGAGGTCGTGGAGCCACTGATCTAGACTGCTGCCCATGTCTTGGCCCCAGTTGAAGGGACACTTGGCCTCAACAACTCCTGGCCCACAACAGTCACACATTACATAGCCATCACAAGATGCCCCAATGAATGGTTTGTCCTGTGAGACACAGAACCCAGCCCTCTTCACCTGCAAGTTGACATGTGATGTTCCCACTTGGTCATGCAGATAAATCTGGTTAGAAGTTCCTTGTTTTGGTTGGCCAATCCCTAATGCTATCTTATATGTTTCAAGGGCGTCACTCTCATGATTCCTACCCCAGAGGATACATGGGGTCTTAATGGCTCTGTTCTTAGGTTGACATATGGTATTAATGAGTGATGGAGCAGGAGTGGTGGGAGATGAACAAATGATCCTGTGACTCTGCCAACTCTATGTCTGTTCCATAAGGCACTGCTCGCCTGGTTTACAGTTTCTCTATCAATGCTCAATATATCATCCTCTGATATGCCATCAAGATTGTGGAACCACAGCTTTGCTGATCTTGTAAATTTTCTGTGTGTTTTAAGGCCCACTGCACTGGTTCCTGTGGAGGACAACATCTCCAATAGTTGCATTTGCTGGGCATCTGTAGCTGGAGGTACAGGTCCTTTCTGTTTGCATCTCTTGGCAGGTGGTTTTGCCTTGGCTGAGTCACTATAGAAATCAATGTCTTTAATTAAGCCTGGCTCTACTTTTTTAGTGCACACCTTATTCCACTGACATGCAAGATCAGTGCATGCCACTTTGTTGAAACCAAGACAGACAGATGTCTCTAGCTTAGAAAGAACAGCCCTCACATGAGAACATGTCTCTCCAAGCCTAATAGGGAAAGAACGACAATGAATTGGTACAGGTCTTAAAACAAAGTGTAAAATTCTACTTTGCTGGTATCTGCTTTTATCTTACCCTGCCGTACAGTCACAATGGGCTGCCACAACGGTTCCATTACTCCTCACAGCAACCCATGTGTGATGTGATGGGTCTGTGACCCTCCAGGATGGCTTCACATCAGTCTTAAAAACTACGCAGTCTGAGTTAGTTGGTTTGTGGTGGTACACAACTTGCACCCATCCACTGATAAAAAAGTTGTGGCCATCCAATGAACAGTAGTTTTTCATTGTTGTATGAGTATAAATTCCTATCAATAGGTAAGACAAATAACAAGCAATCAGCTTTAACTCGATACTCTTCTCATGACAAACTTTTAGTAAATCTTTATTGGGGATGTAACTTTCATAAAGCTAAGGCTGCCTCTTGATTATTAATAAATATGTTAGAGGCTAAAGCTAAGCTAAATAAATTATGCATAGGGTTGGCAACTTCAGAAAAGGAAAATACGGGACATCCGTGGTTATTTATAGGAAACTAAGGGACACTCAAAATATTTGTACAGTATCACACAGTGTATGTCATTTCAGTGTCTGCAGGTAAGTAGCCTATGTTCTCAGACATAAACACATTTGTTTTGGTTAACCTATTTATGCACAGTATGTACACTATTTAGGCTACCAATTGGCCCAAGCTACAGCTACTTGCACACATAGCTAATATATATATAGCTAATATAGCTTTCTAATAGCTAACTTGTCCCATTATTTTAGTAACAGTGTGTGTTTTGGTCATAGGTGAAATGATGCTGTTACCTGGTGATTCGATGAAATAGTTGTAGATATCAGGGTATTTCACGTTGGGCCATTCAGTCGGTTAATTTTTCCAAAAAAAGGAAGGTAAGGAAAAGGGGCACTGAGTTGACATAGACCAATAAAATGTAACTTCTCAATATATCTCCTCCTCTCAGGTTCACATAGTGTGGTGAAATAAGCAATCGACATGGTTAAAATAATGAATGTGTTTTTTTTTTTACAATAATGTCGCGTTCCAATGGGCGTAGTTCTCAGAGTAGTTCGAGAACTAGTTGCGCTCTGTCTCAATTGATCCACTTTTATGTCCTTCAGCCTGAAACAACCGTTTTTTGGGGTCGACAGCTTATAAAAATGTATTTCTGGGTTATTTAGCTTGTTTGCTGTACATCTTGTCACATTGCAGCTTTTAGACATTTTTCTGTCTTTTGTTATAAGTCATAAATCACAAGCAGGCAGCCTCTCGCAATGCAAAGTCAATGGAGACGGTTGGATTGCCATTGTCATTACTGAATCCTGACGCTCTAAAGATTAATTCCTATTGTTGTTTTCTCTGTATAAATGCATCCCGTTCATCTCTTTATCTCCAAGGTCCAAGCTTGATTAAATTACATTTCCTGAACATTACTTTTGTTTCTGCTTTACTGGGGTTTGATGTGAGCTCTATGTGTTAATTTCATCGAGTTGCATTTGTATTCCTTCTAATGAAATGTTCCACATTGTTACTCGCATTTACATTCAGGCCTATGACGGGCAGCTCTTCTGGGTCCTGTCACTCTGAGTGACCACGCGTGGTGACGTCATCAGCAGTCGCAGACACATGTGTATGTTCATGTGATGTTCGCGAGGAAATATTGATGTAATTTATTGAATTGGTTAGCGCTGATTCTCCAACACAGTGAGTATTGACTTAGTGTGTGTGTGCTAGTTAGCGGTTTATACTGAGAGTCACTCTTCTAAACAGCACTGTGGTAGAGTGACGGACTCAGACGATCATATTGTCATCTATATTTTAAGCTTTATGAATGACAGCAGAGCCGAACAGAGTTTGGTCTATTAAAGTGATTTCACTGTTATTGTAGTCATCATGGAGTACATGCAGGCCCCGCCATCGAGCAGCCACGGCAACATGTGAGTATTACACGGGTCCTTCTTCACATCTCTCATGATGATAGTGCTGTGATAACAGCGATGACTTATACCAGAGGTGGACGAAGTACACAACTTCCTTACTTGAGTGAAAGTACAGATACTACTGGTCAAATATTACTCCGTTACAAGTAAAAGTTGTAAAGACCTATTTTTATTTAAGTAAAAGTACAGAAGTACTAGTTTTTAAAAATACTTAAGTATTAAAAGTAAATGTCAATGCATTGTTTTATTATTGTTGCATTGTTGTATGTAATACTTAAAGTACCGTATGCCTCTGAATCTATGCCTGCCTACCTACCCTCATATCAATATCACATTTATTTCTAGAACACAGTTCCAGTAGTGGGATTGAATGTAAGATTGAATAAGTCACTCAATAACGTCCACAATGGTTTCGGACACACAAATGGCTGTTCCCTCAAATATTGCCCTATTTAAAGTTTTTTGGCTTTTAGTATGAATATGTTAGCCTTACTGTTATCTATAAGCTAGTGTGCTCCAAAAAAGTGACAAAAGTCGCATTTAGAAGAGCAAACCCAGCGTTGAAAATGAAAATCAGGTTTATGTCAGAATCCAATGTCAGATTGATGTTGATCTCCAACGTTGGACAGACGTTGTATTGTGGTTGTAAATGAAAATCGGGTTGACGTCAGAAAGCAACATCAGTCGGGTTCTGACGTCAACCCGACTTTTATTTTCAATCAATATCCAACGTCAATCTGACGTCGGGTTCTGATGTCAATCAGATGCAGCGTTCTGACGTCAACCCGACTTTCATGCAAATGCAACCCCTGCAACCAAAATCATCCACTGACTGATGTTACTTTCTACTCAAGGATCTTGACAGATTTGTAGTGGAGTAAAAAGTACAATATTTGTCTTTCAAATGTAGTGAAGTTAAAGTAAAAAGTTTCCAGAAAAAATAATACTCAAGTAAAGTACAGATACTCAAAAAGTGTACTTAGTACAGTACTCAAGTAAATGTACTTTGTTACTGTCCACCTCTGCTTATCACAGTGTTCATACAGCGACACCTTAACAGTGTTTTTCACCTTGAGAAACGTGTATACAAATGTATGTAACTTTAGAGACGCTCCTTAACTTGGCGACCTGTTAGAGAAGTGTGTATAATCTCTGTGTGTCTCCTCTGCAGTCTGTGCTGTACATGTGGTGTTCCCATTCCTCCAAACCCTGCCAACATGTGTGTGTCCTGCCTGAGGACTCAAGTGGACATCTCCGAAGGCATTCCCAAACAGGTGTCAGTCCACTTCTGCAGGCAGTGTGAACGGTACGACAACACCAGTCTTCACCTTCACAGCTGACACACACACACACACACACACACACACACACACACACACACACACCCCTATCTATCTATCTATCTATCTATCTATCTATCTATCTATCTATCTATCTATCTATCTATCTATCTATCCCGGATAAATGCCACAGTTTGGGATGTCATTAGGTGTAAATGATGGCAAAATTTTCGTTCCTTGAGATCATTAAAAAGCAGACAACTGAAAAAAACTGAAATCATAGTCCTTTTAAACGTGCACACACTTAAATCTAAAAGTAAATCATCATCAGAAATATATACACATGTAAATATGTATATACTAAATACATACTTGCGTGCGGATACTAAACTGAGCTCTCTTTCACGTCGTCTTGCACTTCAGCGGACAAATTCACATAAAATTGTCAAAAAATAGTGAGTATCCCAGTAAACAGTAGATTGTGTCTTAAGTGAACGCAAACGCGTGTGTATCAGTGTATTGGATCAGTGCATTCGCTCTTAAAGTGACAGCATCCTAATATTCCTGCTACTGTCTATGTTTTCAGTGTTTATCAAACAACAAAGGACTGCGGTCTGCTGTTGACTGAATAACTATTTTAAAAAAAACTTTAGTAAGGATTAATTAATAAGGATGTTTAACTTGTACAGTGAGGACTATACATTATTTTACACTTGCTTACTTTATTACATTTTGGTGCTTGAAGACCTTCCTGAAGAGCACTGCTTATTTCATTTGTATATTTGTTATATTGTATTTATCTGTGCTTTTGCTTGTAATTTGATTATTTGTTCTTATTTCATTACTGATTATTTGCTAGTCTTTAATAATGTTTTAAATGTATATTAGTTATAGGGTTGTGCCGATAGACGATAGTATCGTGTATTGACGATAGACAGAGATATCGCCGATGGCAGATGCCTTTGACGATATCAATACGATAATTGGCTCGTTTTTCCATTAATGTATTAAATCATTATTATTATTATGAAGCTAGTATAGTTATTAAATTAATTAGGAACTACAATTATATTTGCCTTGCCTAAATTCATAACGACATCACCACATAACCACACTTGCGCCATATCACGCGCGTATGAGGACTCCTCAAAGAAAATGTTTTTAAAACAGACAAAACAAAAACTACATCCCACAACGAAATTTCATTGCAAGGTGATCCATTCACAAATTGTCAAGAGTGCTTTAACAGACGCATAATTTTTATACAGAGCCTAGATGAAGACGCGGCATCGTTGTTCGTCAGTATTTTGTTTCCATAGCACATTAACAAAATATTTAATGACACTATTAACACTAAAAACAATACAATTACAAAATATTAATTATAATAATAATATCAATAAAATGATATAGGCCGCCTAGGCCTAATAAAAGTCTTTAGTTCACGAAGCATCTGTGAAACTCTGCCATCTGTGAAAATCACAAGCAACTTCAAACTTGTTTAACAAGAAATATTCTTCTAATTTTTTCTTTGTCAATAATGTAAGTCCACAAGAGAAATATTCAGCCAGTAATTAAGATAGTTGCTGTAGCCTACCGTTATCCACCGTCGACTCTGAGAGAACGTGCTGTTAATGCAGCGAAAGCTCAGTCCGTTTCTGCTTTCGTTTTCAGGGATTGAGCGCGTTTACATGCACGTTATTAACTCGATTATGCTGAATAAACTGACAATGCATGTGGTCATGTAAACACATTAACCCGTTTTCCTTTATCGGAGTCAAGTCATAAGTTTAAGTCGGCGTATAACCGATCGACTTTTAGATTTTTGCCTCTGATTTCTCCTGGCATTTAAAACACCTGCGTTATTGAAGTGCGGTGCGCATGTGAAGTGCATCCAGACAGAGAGAGCACTGGTAGGAGGACATATATCGCAGACTCCGACTCTTTCTTGAATCAAGAAATTAAAACGTGTTCACATCTCGTCAAACAGTCAAAATGCTGCAGATCTGTAACGGCATGAGAGGATAATGTGTGTCCGTAAATTTCCCGCTGACATGTTGAAATACTCCGAGTCAGATACAAGAATGATTAGGATCTTTTTTTTACCTCACTATACCAGGAAATAACCTGATTTAGCCTATTAATAAACACTCCACCTTTGCTAGCAAAATAGAAAAAAGATTCTCATTTAAAACGAAGTAATAAAACAAGCAAATTGATGAGTAAATAAGCAAGTTAATAATCAAATAAGTAAGCCCCGCCCCCTCACGATAATATCGTGTATCGCCGATCTCACAGGCTGACGATAGGACGATATGAAAATGGAGCATATCGCGCAACCCTAATTAGTTAGGCTAGAGGTTTTAGCTGTGGTGTAGAACACTGAAATAGAGAATTGTGAATTTTCAGTGGTTTCATGGCCGGTAATAAACATTTATGGTCAGTGGCAGAAAGTTAGTTTTAGGCCCTGTGTGTGTGTGTGTGTGTGTAAGTAGTGTTCTCCTGTGTGGTCAGGTACCTGCAGCCGCCGGGCACCTGGATTCAGTGCGCTCTGGAGTCCCGGGAGCTTCTGGCGCTGTGCCTGAAGAAGCTGAAGGCCTCCATGACTAAGGTTGGTGACTTACACACTCGTCCCGTCAGGAACGGCTGCAGCTGATGCTCACGCTGTGCTTCATCCCCACCCAGGTGAGGCTCATCGACGCCGGCTTCTTGTGGACAGAACCCCACTCTAAACGCATCAAGCTGAAGCTGACCATCCAGAAAGAGGTACAGTGTGTGTGTGTGTGTGTGTGTGTGTGTGAGTCTGAGGTGATCCCCCAGTCAGAGCAGTGTGTGTGTGTGTGAGTCTGAGGTGATCCCCCAGTCAGAGCAGTGTGTGTGTGTGTGTGTGTGTGAGTCTGAGGTGATCCCCCAGTCAGAGCAGTGTGTGTGTGTGTGAGGTGATCCCCCAGTCAGAGCAGTGTGTGTGTGTGTGAGGTGATCCCCCAGTCAGAGCAGTGTGTGTGTGTGTGTGTGAGTCTGAGGTGATCCCCCAGTCAGAGCAGTGTGTGTGTGTGTGAGTCTGAGGTGATCCCCCAGTCAGAGCTGTGTGTGAGTCTGAGGTGATCCCCCAGTCAGAGCAGTGTGTGTGTGTGTGTGTGTGAGTCTGAGGTGATCCCCCAGTCAGAGCAGTGTGTGTGTGTGTGAGGTGATCCCCCAGTCAGAGCTGTGTGTGTGTGATCCCCCAGTCAGAGCAGTGTGTGTGTGTGTGTGTGTGTGTGAGTCTGAGGTGATCCCCCAGTCAGAGCAGTGTGTGTGTGTGTGAGGTGATCCCCCAGTCAGAGCAGTGTTTCAGTGTGTGTGTGAGGTGATCCCCCAGTCAGAGCAGTGTGTGTGAGTCTGAGGTGATCCCCCAGTCAGAGCAGTGTGTGTGTGTGTGTGAGGTGATCCCCCAGTCAGAACTGTGAGTGTGTGAGGTGATCCCCCAGTCAGAGCAGTGTGTGAGTCTGAGGTGATCCTCCAGTCAGAGCAGTGTGTGTGTGTGAGGTGATCCCCCAGTCAGAGCAGTGTGTGTGTGTGAGGTGATCCCCCAGTCAGAACTGTGAGTGTGTGAGGTGATCCCCCAGTCAGAGCAGTGTGTGAGTCTGAGGTGATCCTCCAGTCAGAGCAGTGTGTGTGTGTGAGGTGATCCCCCAGTCAGAGCAGTGTGTGTGAGTCTGAGGTGATCCTCCAGTCAGAGCAGTGTGTGTGTGTGAGGTGATCCCCCAGTCAGAGCAGTGTTTCAGTGTGTGTGTGAGGTGATCCCCCAGTCAGAGCAGTGTGTGTGTGTGTGAGGTGATCCCCCAGTCAGAGCAGTGTGTGTGTGTGTGTGAGGTGATCCCCCAGTCAGAGCAGTGTGTGTGTGTGTGAGGTGATCCCCCAGTCAGAGCAGTGTGTGTGTGTGTGTGAGGTGATCCCCCAGTCAGAACTGTGAGTGTGTGAGGTGATCCCCCAGTCAGAGCTGTGTGTGAGTCTGAGGTGATCCTCCAGTCAGAGCAGTGTGTGTGTGTGTGTGTGTGAGGTGATCCCGCAGTCAGAGCAGTGTCTCAGTGAGTGTGTGTCCCGCAGGTGCTGAACGGGGCCATCCTGCAGCAGGTGTTCGTGGTGGAGTTCGTCATCCTGCATCAGATGTGCGACGACTGCCACCGAGTCGAGGCCAAGGACTTCTGGAAAGCAGTGGTGCAAGTCCGGCAGAAGGTGCGCGCGCTTTACACCGACCCTCAGACCGACGGGGCCGGGCTGTTAGTATTGCAGAATAGGCCGGTCCAGGATGACTCTAGCTTCTAATATCAGGAGGAGATCCACCAACTGTCCAAACATGCCCTGTTTCCACTGTCGGTCCAGATGATTTCATATACCAGCTGACATCAGCATTAAAGACTTTTACAATGCTTTTAGCTCAGAACTCACTTTCAGACCGCAGTGAGTCTTTGAAATATCCATTACCGTAGTAAACCTGGTAAACATGACAGCTTGAAGACATCAGACACATCATATAGGCTATCACAGTCATGTTTCTATTTGATCTGTCGGTACGTCTCGTCTCTTTATTCCGGACTGTCTGATATCCAGATTTAGCTCCGCATATGTCATAAAATAAAGCAACTGTGGTTCTCCGGGAGCTTCCTCTGTTTCTCTGACTGAAGATTTCCCTGTATTGGGACCGTCACTGGAGAGAGTGCTAAAACTCCTCAGGTCGTGTTTTTGGTGGAAGTGATCATTCTTTCTAAATGTGATATAAACACACTGTCCTGTGACTACAGATACACAGAAACAGATGTGAGTGAGTAAGCTATGAACTTAAAGCAGCGCTAGCCTAACTGAGGTTTGCTGTGGTGTTAAACAGGGCTGTGCACGAATATTCAATTATTTGGAATTATTTTTTGAAAAATAAAATACTATTTGAATTTTACTATGTCACTTTGCTGGGTGTAAATGCAGTGGATCCGTGATAAACCCCAGCACTAACTCGCAGTTATAGCTAAGAGCACTGGGTGGCGCTGTGGAGCGTGTTTAACTCCGCCTCCCGAAGTTTGGAATTATTAGATGACTGATCTTATAAATAATGATATTAAAAAATGGAATTACTGTTAAGAGATGATAACTTCTGATAGCAGAGTGATTTAGAGACACATGCTTCCTTTAAGTTTTGTTGAGGGAGACCCCGATTTAATAACAGAAAACACACAGTGCTGTTAGAAATAGTGATCGACCTAAAATATATATCGATTTATATATATATATATATATATATATATATATATATATATATATATATATATATATATATATTTTTTTTTATTTTTTTATTTTTTTTTTTATCAATATTTAATAAATTATAAATAAATTATAAAACAAATCTTTAAAATAAACATGCATACTTTAGATGGCAACTTCTTGAATCTGCAGTCCTGTTACAGTTTTTTCACAAATAAAGTAAAATATATGAATATGTGAATAAAGAGGAAGTAAACACTGTAACAGGGCACTCAGTAATCTGGTAATATTGTGCGCACTGGTAATCATATTTTTTCAAATAAAGACAAGGTAACGCTAATATTACATACAACACACAGTGAAAACGATATGAATATGACACAGTGGGCAACTGGATATAGCACAGCATATTTTAAAATGAAGGATTTAAGTTTTTCGATCACGTCTCCTGAAGCGGATCTTTTTTAAATGACGTAGATGAGCATTTGCTGAATGTTGACGGTAAATGAGAAAGTATTTTAGCCTAATTGTTTGCCTTTTCTGTTACAAATAATATAAAAGCAACACTTTACTTTTTCGCATACCATTTACTTTCTTTGTTTACCAGCTCTAACAAAGTATTAGATATTACTGACAAAGATAGTAAACTGATGAAGATTGATAATGTGAGTGAGCGCTGTGTGATCAGGCGCTGCCGTTCTCTTCTCTGGTGTTCTCAGCGCCGCCCGTCAAAATAAAAGTCCCGCTTCCAACACATCGGCCAATCAGAAAAACTGATCGGCCGATGCCGATATTTTAAAAATGGCAAATGTCTTGGCGATATATCGGTCGACCGCTGTTAGAAACTTCGCTTCGCACACCGCTATCTCTGAGTCTGACGCGTCTGTCAGCGCAGCGTTCTCACTCCAGCGTGTGGATATTACTGTTTTTCTCAACGTGAAACAATATAAACATGATAATCATGACTCAAAGCTGACTCGAGTGGACGTTCTGGACGATAACTGGCTGAATCTGCTTTATTAGCATTTTTTTTTTTTCGTTTGCGCTGCTTGAGCTTAAATGCTTTTGTTCTTTATATTTTTTGTTTACACATATTGTCCAACTAAAAGAAAACCTTAAGATATATCGTACGCTTGTTGTGTGTATTGCCTAACCGTGAACTTGTGCAGAAAAGGTGACAAAAATATAAAATAACTTAAAAAATAACGTCTTACTTGTTAAACATCATTTAAATAAAAAAATGTAGATTTTTATGAGCCCTAATATTCAAATACATTATTTTGAAAAATGCCCACCGCTAGTATTAAAATTGGTAGCAGGGATTCTGGATTCTGGCTTAAATAGTTTGACCTGTGATGTTCCCTCAGACGCTCCACAAGAAGACGTTCTACTACCTGGAGCAGCTGATCCTGAAGCACAAGCTGCACCAGAACACCGTGCGCATCAAGGAGATTCACGGTGCGTTTCCCATCATGCTCAGTGCTGCGTTTCCCATCATGCTCAGTGCTGCGTTTCCCATCATGCTCAGTGCTGCGTTTCCCATCATGCTCAGTGCTGCGTTTCCCATCATGCTCAGTGCTGCGTTTCCCATCATGCTCAGTGCTGCGTTTCCCATCATGCTCAGTGCTGCGTGTGGCGCGTGACTGGGCGATCTGTGCTCATCTCTTCTTCCTGTTTCAGAGGGCATCGACTTCTACTACGGCTCCAAGCAGCACGGCCAGAAGATGGTGGACTTCCTGCAGTGCACTGTTCCCTGCAGGTCTGACACACACACACACACACACACCGCAGTTCAGTCACATTCACTCACTCAGTATCAGGGCTGATGGCACCTGCACTGTTTTCTGTTTCCTAAGCATTGGAGTCTAAACACGATACACACAATTTCATGTCACTTTAGTGGTTTAAAGGATCAGTTCACTTCAGAATGAACATTTCCTGATCATTCACTCTCCTCACGTCATCCAAGATGTTCATGTCTTTCTTTCTTCAGTGGAAAAGAAATGAAGGTTTTTGAGGAAAACACTCCAGGATGTTTCTCCATATAGTGTCTTCAATGGGGTCCAACGGGTCGAAGGTCCAGATGTGAGTTTCAGTGCAGCTTCAAAGTCTCGACACGATCCTGGAGTGTTTTCCTCAAAAACCTTCATTTCTTTTCCACTGAAGAAAGACAGACATGAACATCTTGGATGACGTGGAGGAGAGTGAATGATCAGGAGATTTTAATTCTGAAGTGAACGACTCCTTTAAATGCACAGTGATTTAAACTCCAAATGAGTGGCTGACTCTGATTCAGTGTGTCAGGATAGAAGTGAAGCATTATGGGAGTTGAGAGTGAGCATCAAACCCTTACTGTGAGGTTCTTGTTGAGATCTGACGGTGAGTGTTGTCTCTGCAGGGCGAAGGCGTCTCAGCGGCTGATCTCTCATGATGTTCACTCCAACACCTACAACTACAAGAGCACCTTCTCCGTGGAGATCGTTCCCGTCTGCAAGGTGGGGTTCACCCCGGGGTCACGGACACAGCCGTCGGTTAATGAGTCTGATTCTGGAGACACTGACGTCCACACAAACATATTGCACTTCAGTTTTATACTTTGCCAGTTTTTATACAGCCTCTATCAGTTTGAGGAAGTTCATGGGTCGCTTACAGTTCATTTCGGTATTTAAGAAGTTTTGTCTGCTTATTTTAGGAAAATGTGCATCCAGTAATTTTAAGATGTACTCAATCTGGACCTTAATTCCTGAATAAATGTCGGAGAGCCTTCTGTGTGAACGCAAGCCAGAGCCAGAGTGCTGGGAAATTCAGTCCCGGGATGAGGACCGGGGTTTAACGTCAGAGTGGGGATGTGATTTACTGGCGGAAGGAGGAGGACATTAACACACACACTATACAGTAACAAGCAGGACTGCCTGTGAATGAACACACTCCCAGTTATCAGAGTAACGCTGAGAAAGAGGAGTGCGGAGGCGCTGGGGTTATGTGGTTCTTGCAGTAGTTTGGGTCAGAGGAGCTGTGAGAGGCTCAGTGGAGCGAGCTGGACAATCAATCGCATCCAAACAGTTCGTTTTTCATAATATATGCGTGTGTACTGTGTAATTATTTTGTTACATATACACACACACACATACATGTATATATTTCAGAAATATTTGCATGTATACTGTGTATATATTTGTATTTTTATATATTAATTATATATATAATTAAATATATACATGCATGTGTGTGTGTTTATGTATACAAATTAAATATACACTAACACAGTACACACACATTATGCAAACAAACTTTTGTTTTGTGATTAATTGTTCCACAGCCCTAGTATAGCCATTAGAATGAGTTTTTCACCTTATTCTGTCCTGTAGGTCCAGCTCCACACACACACACACACACACACACACACGCACACACACTCACTCACAGGTTGATTTCACATGTCGTGCATAACTTGAGTGTGTGTTTGGTGTGTGTTGCAGGACAGTGTGGTGTGTCTGTCTCCACGGCTCGCCCAGAGTCTGGGTAACATGGGTCAGGTGTGTGTGTGCATCCGGGTCTCCAGCTCCATACACCTGATGGACCCCAACACCCTGCAGGGTGAGTTCTGCCCGGATACAGCCCGTTCTCCTCACAGCACTCCTCGTGTAGTGTACAAATAAGCCAAATACATATTCATTATAGTTGCCAATATTATAACATTTGTCTCATTAAAATGCTCGTCGTACAGTGAATGCAGATGTAAATGAATCAGCTGTTGATCGTATTGCGTGTCACTTCAGTCTTCCCTGATCTCCAGTCTTCCCTGTTCATGACTTCACCAGTAAAGAGTTAGAAAATACACTCGTTCAATCAACAAGACTAGCGGTCGACTCATATATATATCATTTTTTTTTATTATCATTTTTTTTTCTTTGAGATAAATCACCTTCCTAAAAATTGCAGAAATTAAATTTAGATTTATTTTACATCATATTTACTCATTTAGAAATAAATAATTTGAAAATTAATTATATGGGAAAAATGATGTGAACTTGATAAATCTGTAAAGTAAATAAGTCATACTTTAGCTGGCAACATTTTGATTCTGTTTGACCCATTATAGTATTTATATTAAAATTATGAATGTATCCATATTTGTGCAGCAGAAATGCATCTGTACAGTATCGGTCAAAAGTTTGGGGTCAATACGATTTTCTTCTTTTGAAAAGTTAAGTTTTATTTAGCAAAGATGCATTAATATGAATATGATAATCAGAAATGTTTCTTAAAATCATTATATTAGAGTGATTTCTGAAGGATCATGTGACACTGAAGACTGGAGTAATGATGCTGAAAATTCAGCTTTGATCACAGGAATAAATTACACTTTACTGTATATTCACATGGAGAACAGATGATTTACACTGTAATAATATTTAACTGTTTTTACTGTATTTTTGATCAAATAAATGCATCACTGGTGAGCAGAAGAGACTCTTACAGATAAATATTCCCGACTCTAAACGGTTGGAAATGTGAGCGTGCTTGTAGATGTGGTTTATGAGGACTCAAATGTGTATAATCACACGGGTATTACAACCGACGTACACTTTTAATTTATTTTATTTTTTTAAAGAATAATTTTTTTTTTTTTATCAAATTGCTTAAATAAAAAATAAAAAAAAGATTAAATGACAACATACTTTTTTTAAATGTAAAACTGCAGAAAGTTGTGTGTGATGGGTAGGGTTAGTGTACGAGAGAGAATATACAGTTTGTACAGTTTAAGAAACATTACGTCTGTGGAGAGTCTCTGCGGCAGCAGCGTGTGTGGCAGATCTAATCGTCACCAAATGCATTAGCATAGTTTTAGCATGTTAATGGATATATGATCGTGACAGAAATATGGTTGTAATCAAACTGAAGCATGATGGCCAGTTCTGTTGAGGATGGAGTCACACACACTGTATTTATTAGTGTGTAACGTGTGGTTTTCAGTGGCTGAGGTGGACGGGAGCACGTACTGGCGTCACCCGTTCAACAGCCTGTGCAGCCCTCGTCAGCTCGAGGAGTTCCTCGTCATGGACATCGACGTCATCAGAGACCAGAGGCTAGGGGCTGGCGCTGGCCTCACCTCCAATAAGGTGAGATCTCCCACACACACCTCCAATAAGGTGAGATCTCCCACACACACCTCCAATAAGGTGAGATCTCCCACACACACCTCCAATAAGGTGAGATCTCCCACACACACCTCTGTTAAGAAGCCGCCGTGAGCTGCTATCGGTTCGGCTTATTGCAAGTTGTCTTACTGAAGTGATCAAAGTATTTCTCACATAAAAATGACTAAGATTTAGAGACTTGGGTTAGTAAATACAATCAAAAATGCATGAAGATGCAGTGATATATGTGTGTGTGTGTGTGTGTGCAGCACACGCTGGCTGAGGTCTGGGTCCAGAAGACATCAGAGATGGACTCGGGTCAGCAGTATCACTGCAGGACTTTCCTGGGTCACCTGCTGAACATCGGAGACCTGGTCATGGGGTCCGTCTACACGCTGCACTAATTTCACACACACAACACCCAATGCCTTGATTGTAACACACGTTTGTTTTTATACCTCAGCTTTGATTTTGCCAATGCCAATATCAATGATGAGTTCCTCAACAAAATGAACCCTCACCATGTTCCTGATGTGGTAAGACACAACTCTTCATCACAACTCTTCATCACAACTCAGAATGTGAAAAGAAAGAAATTAACACTTTTATTCATCAAGGATGCATTAAATGTATCAAAAGTGACAGTAAAGACATTTATAATGTTAGTTCAAAAGATTCTATTTCAAATAAATGCTGTTCTATTGAACGTTCTGTTCATAAAAGAATCCCGAAGAATTAAATGAATGACGGTTTCCACAAACATATGAAGCAGCTCAACCGTTTTACACACTGATAATAATCATTAGGGCTGGGTATTGACACAAATTAAATAATTCCCCATCGTAAGTACACATTGATGGCCTAAGACACGAAACGAGCGGTTTGTGTGAGAAAACGAACAGTATCGTTTTTTACCTCTTGTAAAAACTTCCGGCGCTTGCGCAGACTAAGCCAGAACGCGCGCACACGTCACACACCAGGAAGCGCCCGCGCCCTCAGATCACTTGGACGTGGTTGTGTACAAGAGGTAAAAATGATATAAATACTGTTCATTATCTCACACAAACCGCTTGTTTCGTGTCTTAGGCCATCAGTGTGTACTTACGATGGGGAATTGTTTAATTTGGACTCTATGCATGCTCTTTGAGGTAGTGACCATAGACCTGCATTATATGACTGACAGACAAGAACGGTTTGACCTAAAAATATCAAAATTGGAACTACTGCGGAAACAAAGACTTCTTGGATGCCCTTGAGGTAAGCTAAAACATACCGAAATTTAATTTCAAAGTGAACTATCCCTTTAAGAATCAATATCGTTTCGTAAAAATGAGGATCGATTAAAATCGAGAAATCGATATTTTTTTTACCCAGCCCTAATAATCATAAATGTTTCTTGAGCATCAAATCATCATATTAGAGTGATTTCTGAAGGATCATGTGACACTGAAGACTGATTGTAATGAGTAATGATGCTGAACATTCAGCTTTGATCACAGGAATAAATTACACATTACTGTATATTCACATAGAGAACAGATGATTTACTGTATTTTTGTTCAAATGAATGCAGCCCTGGTAAAATATTCAAAAAACCTCACACTTGAAATCTGAAGATAACGTACGTTTTCAGTCACTTTATCATGCTTTTACCCAGAGTGAGTTGTGTTGCATTGAAGATCTGCATGAACTGGTGTGTTTGCTGAGCTGTGCTGTTTGAGCGGCAGGAGAACATTAAGCGTGAGCATGTGCTGCCGGTGTTCAGGTGCTGATAAAGAAGAGCTACGACCGCATGAGGAGAGCGAGGAACCGCGTGTGGAAGCTGAGGGAGCTGGAGCGCGAGAGAGACGCCGCAGACACCGACGACGAGAGGTCAGACACAGGCACACGGGTTAACACACTTACACGCACAATCAGGCTAAGAGCACTCACTGTTAGTTCATGTTAGATGATGCATTAACTTATATTACCAAATGACACCTTACTGCCTAAAAGTTAATCTGCAGTATTGACAAGAAATAGAGAAAATCACTTGTTGTCTTGATAACTTCAGTAACTTTAAAATACTGACAAACGGGAAGCACTCTTTCTTCTGTTGCTTTTTCATTTAATTCATTTAGTTTGCTTAATTATTTACTGGCATGTAGCCTTAAAGGGGTGGTATAATGCCCTTTTCACAAGATGTAAAATAAGTCTCTGATGTCCCCAGAGTGTGTGTGTGTGAAGTTTTAGCTCAAAATACTCCACAGATATGTTTATATAGCATGTTAAAGTTGTCACTTTTTGAGGGTGAGCAAAAACACACCGTTTTTGTGTTCCTTTAAATGCAAATGAGCTGCTGCTCCCGGCACAGGGGGCGGAGCTTCAAGAGCTCGTTCTTAGCAGCTTCGATTACCTCACACAGACACACACTGAACATTTCAAGAACTTTTAGCCTTTTATATTCAAACAAAGATGGAGAGACTCAAGAAGAAGTGTCAACATGTAGACAACACTTCTAAATGGTTAGTTGATGAATTTATGTAGCTTATCTTCTAGTCATTGATTAGCATATTCTGTCATGATAATCTATAAATCGTGTTCAGGGGGCGGGGTTTATGTAAATTCTAGAATTAGTGATGTCACTAACCCAGGAGGAATGTGGTGTAGTCTCTACCAGCCGTTTGTTGTAGTCCTTAAACAGCGATTACTGTAAAAGCAAATATCTCCCTTTGCTCTGAACTTTGAGCGTTGTAACTTTGCAGATGTTGTTTATGCTCAAACAGCAACATTACACACTAACTAAAGTTAGAAAAGTGAAATCAATCAACCACCCCTTTAAAGTATTGAATAATATTCTTTAGTAATATTTTAATTAAACCTTTGATATAACTCAGTCGAATAAAGTGAAGTCTGTTCAGTAGCAAATTAGTTTTTCCTGTGGTGTTGAAATGATCAAGTGTATAGAAATACATCTGAGCTATAACAAAAACATGGAAATCAATCATTATTCTTTCCTAATCATCTTTTGTTGCCCGTCTGATGATGACTGTTTCTCATAGACAATACAATGAATTCCTGGAGGACCTGGAGGAGGACGAGATCCTGAGGAAGAACGTCAACATCTTCAGAGGTGATGAACCCCGTCAGCCCTGACCGTACACCTCCTGAAGTCATGTTCTCACTGTACTCACATCAGTCATGTTCCCTGTACTCACATCAGTCATGTTCTCACTGTACTCACATCAGTCATGTTCCCTGTACTCACATCAGTCATGTTCTCACTGTACTCACATCAGTCATGTTCTCACTGTACTCACATCAGTCATGTTCCCTGTACTCACATCAGTCATGTTCCCTGTACTCACATCAGTCATGTTCCCTGTACTCACATCAGTCATGTTCTCACTGTACTCACATCAGTCATGTTCCCTGTACTCACATCAGTCATGTTCTCACTGTACTCACATCAGTCATGTTCTCACTGTACTCACATCAGTCATGTTCCCTGTACTCACATCAGTCATGTTCTCACTGTACTCACATCAGTCATGTTCTCACTGTACTCACATCAGTCATGTTCCCTGTACTCACATCAGTCATGTTCTCACTGTACTCACATCAGTCATGTTCCCTGTACTCACATCAGTCATGTTCCCTGTACAGATGCTTCAAAGATCCCTGTGGAAAGCGACACGGAGGACGACGGCGCTCCCAGGATCTCTCTGGCCGAGATGTTGGAGGAGCTGAGCCTGAGTGACGCCACCGGTGGAGAGGGGGCCGACATGATGACGGATTCATGAACTCATGAGCTAGATCACCACACGTCAGACGGCTGTGAAGGAGCAGTTCTCACTGTCTTCAAGAGAACTGCATTTCCTGATAAACCGGCGCAGTCATGAAGTTCCACAGTCAATAAAATATCTTAACCCAGTGTCTGTGTCTATATGACCGGTGTTTGAGAAATAAGAGGGATGGTTGACCCAGAAATGAAAATGCTTTCGTTTACTTTGTCATTCAAAACTGGTAACACTTTACAATAATGTTCATTAGGTTTATTAGTGAACATTAATGTATTAACTAACATGAGCAATACATGTGTTACTGTATTTATTATAGATAATCAAAATAAAGCTGTTTGTTTTATCCACAGGACATTAACCAATGTTAACAAGATTTTAATAAAGTATTAGTAAATGTTGAAATTAACATCAACAAAGATTAATAAATGCTGTGTAAGTGCAGTTCATTATTAGTTTGTGACTACTAATGAACCTTATTGTAAGGTGTTCCCTCAAAACCGAATGACTTCCTTCATGTTGTGGAACAGAAATTAGATGAATGAATATCCAGTTGGTTGAGTGCAGAACACAGTGACCGACTGAAGCACTCAAGATTGTAACAAATGCTTGCAATTTGTTGATCATTTTCCTAGTGCTCTGATGGGTTCTGATAACCCAACACAGAAGGAATTGCACAGTGTAATTGTGGCAGTCGCCACTACTGTCCTGTGTGCCTGATCCATTAATCCCAATGGCCTTGGAAACAAGTGTCTCTAAACCAATTATATTTATATATTGTTACATTATTCACACTTCAATAGTCTGTACAAAAGTGGTAGGAAGGTTTAGCAATGCTTTCAACCATATATCTCATTTCACACTCGAGATGTCATTGCTTATCCGAAGAAACATGCTGGCTTATTGTATCGGCAAAATCAAATTAGTGCGTGAAGGGAAATCTGAAATTAAATATAGCTGTTCAACTTGAGTAAGGCATAGGCCGTACAGAGTTTTCCAAATATGTGAGCGTTTCAGACCTAAGACAGGGCTGCAAAATGCAGTCGTTGGTGCTTTAACATCTTCAGCACAGAAGAAGCCACAGCCAGGGCCTATGGCGCCAATGAGCGCATCTCTGGCACTTCAGCAGGGGTGTGTGTAAAGGGTGTCACAGCCACCCTGAAATATGATTGCCACCCCCACTGGTTCTCCCAGCACTATTGGGCTAGAGTCCTGTCAATCTGACGATTCCTATGCGCCATTGGATCAGAGAACTGTCAATTACTGTCTGACTGTTGCATGTGAAGTTTGGAGCGCTCAACAACACCATAAGATCACAGAGCTTGGTCTATGCTTTGGCAAGGTAACGTGTTTTTTTAATCTACAATAACACTAAATTCAAAAGCCAATTAAAAAAACAGGTACAGTAAAAAGTTAGAGCAGTAGGCTTACTTGTGATAGTCTAGAAATCACGCTGTGAAATGGCCAGATAGCGTAATATTGTTCAGTGTGTATTTTAGAGGCATAATAAACTGCACATTTCATGATGAATTAAGTGTGCAGTTATATTTGGACTCTATAAAGCATTCACATGCTGGGTGAGTGTTTTCCGCTCACAAGTTGAAATCAGGTCATTTTGGTCAGAAAACTGGTGTACTACAGTATATGGACCTGGAGATTTTGCACAGAAAGGAGAAGTGAGAAGAGTCAACAGAGCCAAATCTGATCACCTGGGCAAAAAGGAAGAACCTGTTTCGATCAAACATTTTCCTTTGTTCAGATATTTTCTTTAACCATTTGAACAGCTAAGAATAGACATCTGAACCCATTAACACAAACTCTGAGGTGAGTCAGCCTCATCCTGAAGACCATCATGGAGAACAGAAAGTGGTCCACATACGTTGTGACCAAAGACCATGGCTGGATTTCCCGATAACGTTGTCTCTAGACTCTAAAGGTGTAACTTAACTAAAGGTATACCATTTCTAGGCATGTTCCCCAAACTATACCTTAGGAGGCTGCTTAAATACCTTCTTACGTCCGACGTTACTCAGTGCTGAATCTGCTAATATCGACGGCTCGAGAATCAATTACTCACTCATACAGGGGCTGTTTCACTGCGTTATGTGAGAAAGCGGTGTTCTTTATAAAGGAAGCACTTCAGAAATAGTTGAAATTGCATTTATTAGGATATTATATAAAAAAAAAATCCATTTTACAAACTAAATCCAACCCTGGATATTTTATACAATTTCGGAATGAGTGCGCAAACGCCCAACCTGATTCCCAGATGTATCATGCGTCTACCCGCGACACTAACTGGCAGTAAATGCTTTCACTGGCCATTAGGGACTACGGAAGCAACGGCATCCTGGCGTTCGACTTTAACTGCTACTTCACAACGTTCTCCTGTAACCGCCTACTATGGGAGAACAGCTGATTTGCCGTAGTCGCTACAACGTGAGAGATTAGGTATGTTTTATGGCATATGACATTGTAATTGCATCAGTGTATGATTGTACCACTAGCTGGCATAACTAGATCTACCATAAGGGTAATCTGGGCAATCCCTTGCGCAGAGAGGGGCCCTCCATGATGGGAGTTTTATTTTGTGCTACATAAAAATAGTATACACAAGGCTTGGCCTCGATCTTGATAATTATCCAATCAGAATAAAAAAGAAAAGTTGTTTACAAAAAATGTTGGAAGTGGCCGCATGCACTGTGTAGATTGGCTAATGATAAAGGTGGGCGGGCGTAGAGCAGGTTATTTACATCATACTGATTCAAGATCAGTTTTTTAAGAACGAGTTAAGATTAAAAGAGTGGAATTAATTTGTAACAGATTCATGGTCAGATTGGGTTGTATCAGCGAGTAAAAGTGTGGGGAAATTATCGGAAAGTTGGTGTTTGCAAAAAATGGACAGCAACCAAAAGCCCAGCGGGGCTGCCAAGAGAAAAGAAGAAAGAAGGAAAAGGAAGAGAAAAAAGCGGCTACTATTAAAAATGTCCTGCGAATAAATAGCTTTTTTAAAAGAGCTAAGAATGATGAAGAGGAGGATGTCAAGGAGCTAACCACCGTTAGCTTGGAAGAATCGCTGGCCTACGCTTAGCCTCAGCTAACGGTAGCTTAGCTTTAGCGAAGCCAGAGATGAGGCTGGTCATCATCAGCAAACAGAACAAGGTAACGACACCTCAGGTACCATCATCTCTGAAGACCCTGCACTATGGGGACCAATTGCAGAGAGTGTCCTGGAGGAAATATATATATATCCAGCATCTCGGAGGGGGAACGAGGCTGACGGCGGAAAGACACGCTCTCTCACCAACGAGGCACTGACCCGACACCTTCACAACGGTGAAATGCTGTTTGCATATCGAATGTGAATTGCATCATGTTGTGATGCTGCTATAGGCCTGTTTGCAGACATGGGCAGTATTTCAATTAAATGTATTTTAAATACGTATTTAATTACTTTAGTGTATTTTGTAATTTGTATTTTGCAGGTGTGGAAAAAATAAAATGTAGTTTGTAACAAAATATTTTGAGGGAGTGTATTTAGAGTATTTCAAATACTTAAATACTTAAGAAAAATCACCATATGCTTATCACCATAGTAAACGATTTTGCCATATTTTCGGTCTGATGTTGGCAATGGCAATGTCCAGGTTAGATGCATGAAAATCACGTGACACCCTGTAGACCGGGCTCTCTCCAAGAAGTGAATGAGTTTTGAACACAGGAGAAGAAGTGGCGCTGCTCCTCTTAAAAACGGCATTAAAGGGTTAGTTCACCCAAAAATGAAAATTCTGTCAGTAATTACTCACCCTCATGTTGTTCCAACCCCGTAAGACCTTCGTTCATCTTCGGAACACAAATTAAGATATTTTTGATTAAATCTGAGAGCTGGATCACTGCTCCATAGGCTTCTAAGACATTATAACTTGCTGGCCCAAAAAATGCATTAAAGACATCGTTAATATAGTCCAAGTGACTACAGTGGCTCAATCTTAAGTTTATAAAGCGACGAGAATACTTTTTGTGCGCAAAACCCCCCCAAAATAACGACTTTATTCCACTTTTCATTTCCTTCTCTCTGGGCCTCGAGTTTTTTCACGTAGTATAACTGCGCAGCGCATCTGTGTTGCACGTCACACGTAGGCTCACTATTGGCCGACGCTGGTCATGTGTGTGATGCGTGTGACGTACAACACAGACGCGCTGCGCTATTACACTACGTGAACTAACTCGAGGCCCAGAGAGAAGGAAATGAAAAGTGGAATAAAGTGGTTATCCTCCTATGCAGTGTTGTGCGTGAACGAGTTCAAAAGAACGCGTTCATTGAACACGCTAATTTTTTCGTGAACGTTGAACTGAACGCAACACATTTTTTAATAAAGAACTTGAACGTGAATTAGTTCACATTATGTGTCATGAACGGCAGACATCACTGTAAATGAACGTTGGAATTTGTTTTCCATTGAAAACTGAGTGACATCTGTTTTCTCTTTTGAAACGCAACGAGAGAAAGTTCCTCCCTCCGGGGTAGGCATAGCAACGCCGCGTAGCAGGCAACGACGAGAGGGCTAGAGGAGCGAGAGAGAGAGAGACAGACCAAAGACGAGAGTGAGAGAAAGCGCTGCAATTTAAAAAAAAATGGCTAGTGGAAGTGATGGCACGGAGACGGACACCGATTCTCCTTATGAACATTTAAAACAATTTTACACTCTTGCAAACCAAGACCCCGACGGCAAAAATCTTACCTTTCTGTGTAAGATATGTCCACCTGCGCAGCAAAAACAAGTTAGGACATCAACAACGTCCTTCTCGAATTTGAAACGGCACATTGAGTTAAAACATCCATCCAGTGTAAATGCATATATGCACGCCCTCGAGGGTCATAAGGGAGGAAAGGGAAAAAAGACCCCCTGCCAACCCCAAACGCAAATGACACTGCCAGCAGCCTTCAAGAGGTCCGTGGTGGTCTCACAGGAGCAGGTAGATAAACTGACTATCGACTACATTGTGGAAGATTTACAACCTCTAAGCAAAGTTGAGAAACCCTCGTTCATCAGACTAGTGACAGGTTTGCAACCAACCAGACATGTGCCTTCAAGAAAGCAAGTGCAGGGACTACTGAATAGAGAATTTAAGGAGGTTATCAATAAATTAAAAAGTGAACTTGCCGAGCTTGATTTTGTTTGCACAACAGCTGATTGCTGGTCAGCTGTCAACAAGGGATTCATGGGCATTACAGTTCATTGGCTTGACAAACATGATCCATCACTCAGGAAATCAGCTGCACTTGCATGCCGTCGTGTCAGGGGGTCACACACATATGATGTACTGGCAAAAGTACTGGCAGAGGTGTACAAGGAATTTAAAATCCAGAACAAAATTGTGTGCACAGTGACAGACAATGCCTCAAATTTTGTTAAGGCATTTAACTGTTTTGGAGAGGGTGTTGCTATTACAGCTGCGGCTGCAGCTGCTGATGAAACAGTGGAAGAGGCTTCTGTCCAGGCAATTGACAGTTTGGATGATGGTGATGGTGATGATGATGATGATGATGGGCTTGAGCCAGCACCCCTCTCAGCGTTAGAGGATCCCTGCCTCCCCCCTCACAGAAGGTGCATGGCCCACACCTTAAATCTTGTTGCTGCCGACACAAAGAATGTAACTGACAGGCAGTACAACACACTGGCGAGGCCTGTGTTTTCCAAAGCATGCGCTCTGTGGAACAGAGTTAAACGGAGCTCAAAAGCCTCAGATTTGGTTGAGGAAAAGCTAAAGATTGGCTTTGTCACTCCAAATAACACACGATGGAACTCAATGTTCCTCTCCATGCAGCGCCTGAGTCACATAGCCACATTGACTCCACAGGCCAGCGACCTGATAGCGCCAGGTGATCCAGCTCCTGAATATGACAGGCTGCTTCTGCACAACGTCTGTGATGAGTTCGGCCTTCGGCGGTTTTCCCCACAGGAGATTGATTTCATCCATAACTTTGTGAGTGTGATGCATCCCTTAGCCGCTGCACTAAACATTCTTCAAGGGGAGAAAAACACATTCCTTGGGTACCTGGTGCCTACAATTGTGCAGCTGAAAAATGACTTGAGAGGGCTGCTGGATGAGAGCTCAAAGCCTACAGCTACAGAAGGTCTGGCTGCATGTCGTCCTCTCATCCAAACCATGATTCAGGCAATCTGCAAAAGATTGGATGACAGGCTTGAAGAAAAAGAGAACATCCTGGCAGCTGTACTACTCCCAATGTTCAAGTTGGACTGGGTGTCGGATGACATTCAGCGCTTGCAGTACAGAGTGATGCTGAAGCAAGAAGTGCAATCTATCTCTGTGGTGGAGTCTGAACAAGCGCAAACCTCTGCAACAGAGAGAAAAAACAGTGCTTCCTCCTTTTTTAAATTCAGTCGAAGCCCATTAACAGTCACCAAGTCCGAGGTGGACATGTACCTGGATGCCCCAACTGCTGACAACTTCAATGAGTACACAGTCCTACCCAAGCTGAAAAAGCTGTTTGTGAAGTACAACACAGCAATCCCGTCAAGTGCTCCAGTGGAGAGGCTGTTCAGCACTGGTGGCCAGATATTTAGGCCCAGGAGAAACCGATTGGGAGATGCCAACTTCGAAAAACAGTTGGTGTTGAATGCAAACAAAAAACTCTTTGGACTGACCTGAGGGGAGAAAGAAGTATCCAGGGGGTGGGGTTCAGTTTTCAGTTCGCACTAGTGTAACCATGTTCCTGTAGATCATGTCCCCAGCACTGAATTGAAAAGGTCACCAACTACTGTATGAAAGTTGAAGTTACCTACCTAAAGTTGCATAAAGTTCCATCTTACACAAAGTTACATCTTAAAAATCACTGTATCAACCATAAAGATACGCAGTTTCCTTAAAAATAAAGTTTTTTGTGCCTTTGAGTTTTGCCTTCATTACCTTCATTCAAGAGTTTTGCTCATTTCATACACACACATATGTATATATAATATCATATATATCAAATAATATATACATATTTCATATTATATATTCTTTTTTTAATTAAATGCTGGTAGATTTCATTGCACTAAGTATAGAACTGGTCTACCTTGTCTGTACTGCTGCAAGTTTCATCACCTGGTAAGAAACCCACAATTGCAGTGTCATGAGCAAATGTCTACAATGAGCAGCTTCAAAGAACGTATAGTGATTTCTAGCTCGTAGTGTGAAAAAAAGTATTTATTTGAATATCTCACGAAAAAAGTAAAATGAACTGAACTTTGAACTAGTTCAGAATTAAAATTGTGAACTTTGAACGTGAACTGTTCACTTTGAGCATGTATGAACTGAACTTGAACTAGTTCAGAAAAGCTGTGAACTGGCACAACACTGCTCCTATGGAGGAGTGATCCAGCTCTCAGATTTCATCAAAAATATCTTAATTTGTGTTCCGAAGATGAACGAAGGGTGTAACAACACGAGGGTGAGTAATTACTGACAGAATTTTCATTTTTGGGTGAACTAACCCTTTAAGATTATTGTGGGAGTATTTTTGTATTTTCAAAATACTAATTACTTGTATTTTATTTAAATACATTTTTCACATCAGTATTTTGTATTTTATTTTGTTACATTTCATGAGCCAGTATTTGTAGTTTGTAACAAAATAGTTTTTGATGTATTTGTGCCCACCTCTGCCTGTTTGAGACTTAGTTGTAAAGTGCAGTATCTGTTTGCTTCTGCAGTCTGTGTGTGTGTGTGTGTGTGTGTGTGTGTGTGTGTGTGTGTGTGTGTGTGTGTGTGTGTGTGTGTGTGTGTGTGTGTGTGTGTGTGTGTGTGTGTGTGTGTGTGTGTGTGTGTGTGTGTGTGTGTGTGTGTGTGTGTGTGTGTGTGTGTGTGTGTGTGTGTGTGTGTGTGTGTGGAGTGGGTCTGGTGGTGTGAAGGTCAGCTGCCTGCACTTTGCTGGTTGTCACTGCATGGGAGCCCATGAGCTTCAATGCCAAGGGGCCCCTGGGGTACTAATCCAGCCTTGACCACTAGTCTTAATATAATCTGTGTTGAAATGTTTTAAAATTAAGATCATTTTAACGATTTTTCCATTTCTACAAAGATATGTCTGTCTGCTGTTGGCAACAACACCTCAGGTAGCATTGAGATTAGAGATGATGTGAAGCTAAGTATCGCGTAAACATCCTTCTCAAAATCCATGTTAAATTAATTACTAGGCTATGCTATTAAAATATTTTGGAAACACTTTATGATAACTGCACACTATTAATCATTAGTTAAGCATTACTAAACAGTTAATTCATCATTTATAAAGCATTAATAGACATTAATAAGCAGTTTATAAATACAGCTATAAATGCTTTATTCTTGATTTATAAGCATTTCTATAATGTGTTTAATAATTGTATTTTCATACTTTATTAATGATCAATTTATCATTTCTAAATGAAGTATTACATAAAAAAAAAAATCAGAATAAAATACGAAATAATCAGATTTGGACTGATCGACTGGTCTGAACGGTCTGTCTGGTCTGGTCTGGTCTGGTTTTAAGATATGACAAGGTTTTTTCAAGGAAATTTTTTATTTTAAATATGTTAAAGCCCCGTTTGGTACACAACTCTGTTAGCTGTCGATATAGGGACACTGCCGGTTCCTAACAGATTTTAAGCAGTCATCAACTTTTGCTTGATTGTGCTTATAACATCATCTGAATAATCCTGATTAGCATCTGCTGTCTTAAAGTGTCATGCTGGTTCATGTTTAGAGCACTAGAGTATATGAAATATGTCCATAAAAACTTGAAACACGCTCGCTCCGGTCCGTATATGAATGATCTAATCCCCGTGGCGCGTGTTGTTAAACTCATCGCAGCGCTTCCTCTCAGAAACCGCTCTCATGCTCCTCATGTTGTTTGAATTCTCCGCTGTAATGTGATGATCTCATGAGTAATCCAGCGCAGTGATTGGATTGGACAAGCTCTTTCTCATGAATAAATGCAGAGAGTCGCTCGAGGGCCAGCTGACATAGGATCGTGCCTGCAGCCAATCACACACTCCGAAGGCACGCTTCTACCTCACACTCCCTGACCTTACTCCGACGTCGCTTTTCAACCCAGAAGAATGAAATTGCTCAGAAAAATGCAAAAATAACAAATTTCCATTGTTAATAAAACTTATGAGTGTTTTCAGTGATGTACAGCCTGTATATATCTGTTCACATCTCAAAAAGTGTGTTTTGGGGTTTCATGACCCTTAAGAAGAGCAAATGTGGCCCAGCTTGGGGACGATACAGCTCAGATAATGTGTACAAGCATTGCAAGCTCTGCATTGATATTTCCATCTGGCCACCACAGAAACCGTAGAAAGCTGACGTTCATACGTCTGTTCTGCAAAGTCTTGGTTATACTGTCTAATTAACAGCTCTTCCAAGTTAGCAATGATATTCAATATTATGACTTGAACTGTTGGCACATCCCATACATCACCATCCACACTGAGAATGCACCAGTAATGTCCCACCCAAGTGTTCGGTCCACCACCCTCGCTGGTAATCACTCCAAGGATTCAAGGCTTTCTGAGCATTTACTCCAATAAGTAACCCAATGCCTACATCTAATGTTGTTAAAAGGTTTAGTTCACTCAAAAATGTAAAATTCATCAACTACTCGCCCTCATGTTGTTCCAAACCTGTAAGACTTTCGTTCATCTTCGAATCACAAATAAAGATCTTTCTGATGAAATCTGAGAGCTTTCTGTTCCTCCATTGACAGCTACACAACTACCACTTTGATGCTTCACAAAGATCATAAAGAGATCGTAAATCTAATCCACCTTTTACAGGTCTTCCATTTTGGGAACGTTAATTTTGGTGACTGGGATTGTAAACATCAGGAAATGTGTCACAAACTGTCAGTTTAGTTTTCATTCTCATGGACTTTTGGTTTGATTGTCATTATTTCCTGTTGTCTTTTTTCACGTTTCCTGATGCTTGTTTGTTACCATGTATTATTTAATCATGGCTGCTGTTCGTATTTGTTCCTGTGTTTCCTCTGTTCAGTGCAGCTACTTCAAGTCCAGAGATTTTGTAGCTAGAAACTGTTTTTTCCTGACCCGTTGTTTTTAAAAGTACATTTATCTTCCTTCCAGGAGCGTTCAATTCTCTCATCAGTTGCTCAGTGCAAAATGTTGCCGGGCTGCCTAGATCAAGAAATGTGAAACTGATGCTCATGTGCCCCTTAAACTCCCGCTTTTCTTAACTGGATTTCCTTTTGTACTGTAGTGACTGCTGTGGCAAAACTGCTCCCTCTGCTGGCCATTTTAGTGTTGAGTTTTTCTGTTTTGTGATCTCGTGTTTGAAAGAGTTTCAATGTATACTGTGAGATCAATATTATAAAACGTAATAGATGGGTTTCTTTTGAGTTAGTTTTGTTTTATGAATATAAGACTTTGCCAAAAGAATAATAATATAATTTTGATTGTCAGAAAAATATGGATTTTGAAAACAAAGAAAAATGTCATGAGTTTCTAAATTAAAAGTTTGTCATGTCTATTTTAAAGTCAGCCCAAAAAGAAATAGAAAAAGGTGCAATACAAAAAATAAATGTTTAATGATGCGTTACAAGAAGTGCATTTATCACAAACAGTATGAATATATCTACTAACGGCTGCATTTACAGGATAACATCTATGAATAATTTTGTAAATGTTCAAAAATCATTTTGATTTACATGGAGGATTGGATCCGGCATTAAAGGAATTTCTTATAAAACTGTTATTAAAACGTTTATCAACAAAGGACAAAAAGTTGAGAATTTTGTAAGGTTGTATTATTAATATTTATTTACATTTGAGAATTTGGTTAATATTATTACTTTGTTGAATTCTGTTTTATTTAAAAAAAAAAAAAAAAAAAAAAAAAAAACATTTTAAAAAGAAATTAGGGTAGGCTTTGTTAGTTAGTTAGTTACATTTTATTTGGGATTACAAGACACCACAAACTTATTTAGCAAACATCTTCCGGTCGCATATACAAATCATTCGGGGAAATACATGAATACAAATATATACATACACACAGATCTACATCTGTCAAGTGATTTAAATTGCAATTTAGACACAATGACCTTCATGTTTGCTGTGATTTCCAGATCTCCACCATATCCAACTTCCTGAAGCAGCTTCTCTAGAAAAGTGAGAAGACGGCTGTTCTCACGGTTGCACAACCAAAAATAGCCTGCAATAATTTTCTGACAGTCATAAATTCAGCATGATCATCTCACAGTGTGTTTGCTGCTACGACCTGTGTCTACTGACTAGCCCATAAAAATGCAACATGAAATGGCGCCACCTGGCTCTAAAACTTAAAACTACTTTCCTCAAGCTCCGTTTGCAGAATTGTCATGCCAAGTTGTCCTCTTTCCCCTAGCCATGACCCCGTCCAAATTCTCCTCTTTCGCTTCCTCCTCTTTTTCAGCGCACATAAAAAACACAATTGCCAAAGTGTGATTCATCTTGCTCTGTTTGTTCAGCACTGACACATGATGTTTTATTCTTCTACACTAACTTGCGTCGTAGCCTACGATTCAATAGGTGTCATCATCGTACAGTCTACATACATGTCGTACCCAAGTTTAGTAGATCTATGTCGTACAGTGTGATTTATAATGATCTTATAGGATTGCTGAACTCTTAGTCTGTCGCAGGCATTACAAGATTTTCTTATTTACAGTAGAGGAATACAGAGTCATAAAAATAATTTTATGATTGTTCTTTATCGAGATTAAAATGTTATTAAAGATCTATAAGTCAGTGGAAAATAGTCTACAAGTTAAGATGTGTTATTCCCCAAACTGAATATTGTCAATTTCTTCTTAATATTTCTCTTGTGGTCCATAAGTAGTGAAGAAATGAGAGGAGAAGCATTTCATGTAAAACAAGTTGTTTTTGAAATGAGGAGTAAGCTAATCTAAGTAATCTTTTATTTTTCCCCGCAGCTCGTCGGTTATGGGGTGATGCGCTATAGACTAAAATTATTGCGGGCCAAATTAATTGTAATATTAATTTGATAATAAAAGTAGTAATAATAATAATAATTTAATACATTAATTGGAAATGTCAAATCCTATTGATAAGGCCGAGCTGATCATCTTCTGATCGTCTATTGGCACAACCTGCGGGTCCCTCCAACAACCGGTACACGATAACACTGCACGACAAACGACGCACGACAAAGCTGAAAATCGGCCCGACCCGAAAAAGAGTCGCACAAGTCAGAATTCGGCTCAAAATCGGACGAAAATCGCAGTGTATGCCCGCCTTTAAGTCATTCATCTGTTGTTCCGGACACTAATTATGTTCAGCTGTGCACTCATCCATCACCATCATTATCACCTGCATATATTAGCTGTGTCCCAATGTGAAGGCCTCATCCTTCAAGCCCGCAGACTAACATTATTATATTTGCAGGCCTGATACTGAAGATTTCTGCTGACACTCATCTGAGCTTCTTCCTCTGTTCCACCTTTAATTACAACTAAACCATCATTTGGCTGAATAATAAACCAACATGAATCATTCAATATCACATGTTTCTAATACGCATGCTAACACACACGCTGCTTTATTTAATTGTGAAGTCTGAGTCTCTTCCACCTGTATGAAACACATTTACTCATAGACAGTAGTGAGACTCTTCTGTGGATCACCTGATGGTTTCTGCTCCTCTCATGATCATTTCACACTATGATATAATGCATCAATCAGAGTTTGATGATTGATCTTTATCAGGGATGTTTGGTGATTGATCTTCATCAGGGATGTTTGATGATCGATCTTCATTTACTCTGTAAAGTGAAACAGAAGAGAAAACAATCAGTGTTCAGAGGAACAAAGTGCAAATGTAAAAATAAAATAAGTTAAATTGAATTCCTGTAATCAGATTAATTACTGCCTTTACATGATCTTGCATAGATATTTGTGTTTTAAATGTAATAGATGTAAAGCATGACTCATGTTCATATGTGTGTGTGTGTGTGTGTGTGTGTCGGTGTGACTCCTATTGAGTCTCTGTAAAGGAGAAACTAATGAGTGTACGGCGTATGGAATAAACCACAGGGAGCAAATACAAATGATATTTTGAGTTCAAACACAAACCTTTAGTTAAAGCCGTTTGTCCTCTAGTTTAAACATGTTTGTAGGCTCTTAGTAAATAACTGAGAGTAAAGTAAGTGTAAAGTAGTGTGACGTGTTGCTTGTCACAGTAAAACACACTAGAGACAGAGACATTTCTCATGTGAGCTGGACGCTGTGAGCTGAAGCTGGAACTGCACTGATTTTAGCAGGAGTGCAGCGTTTTCCTACAGTCTGACCAAGTCTGTTTTCACACTGAAATGATTCACTTCTGCTGACACAGTTAATAAAGCAGGTGTTGATGTATAAAGCTGTGACAGTGAGCTTTTGTTCTCTTTCCTCCTTTGTGTTAAACATTTCAATAACTTCACATTTTGTTCTCACACAAAACCTTTGTTGCAATAAAGCGTAATGATAATTTCCTTTAATGAATGTTTGAAAGGTCTGTTCTCATTTCAGAGGTAAATGAAGATCTCTTTAATATCTCAGTGATGTTTCCTCACCTCAGGACACAGTTTGAGTCTCGTATCACGTCTCTGAGCCGCTGCTTTGAGTCTCCTATCTTATTCTGTCTCAGATCAAGCTCTTTTAAAAACTGCAGTGCTTTTGAGTTCATCAAAGACTGAGTTAGAGAAGAAACATCTGTAATGCCACAGTAGACTAGACTAGAAAGACACAAACAGAGGAAGAGAGATTATCTTACAAACAAATCATGAATGTGAAGAATTTTACACAAATATAATGTGAACTCAGACTCATTGTGATATATTGAGTATAAAGTGTTTTAGTTTAAACTGTTGAAGTGATTTTAAGCATTTTGTGACTGACCTCAATCTCTCCAGTTTACAGTGTGAATCCTTCAGTACGGCACATAAGTGCTTCACTCCTGTGTTTCCTAGATAATTCCAGCTCAGGTCCAGCTCTCTCAGGTGTGACGGGTTTGATTTCAGAGCTGAAGTCAGGATGAGACTCTGTTTATCTGTAATACTGCATCCACTCAGACTGAAGACAGAGAAATAACAATAGTTCGCATCTATGATGATCATCTTATTGAAGAGCTACAGCAGCATTTAGTTTCCAATAGTCTGTTCTGAAACCCAGTCACACTAGTTCTGTGTGCTGGAAGACACTGTTTCTTCTCTTTCATTTTTAACTAATTATTTGACATCTCTCTTCTTTATTCTCTGTTGAAAAGGCAGATTTCTGCATGTACACAATCAGTGCATTGTATCAAATGCTGGAAATTAAACAATTACTAACTAGATAGAAACACATAAAAATGTGAGCAATAGGGAAAACCCAGAAAGTGCACTGCTATAAACAATGAAACATAAGCCCTGCTGTCTTCAAATAAATAAACTTCAGTCACACTGTAATTGCTGTACAGTATAATGATACTAACTGTAGTTTCTCCAGCTTGAATTGTGGGTTCATCAGTAGATCACTGAGGTTTTTCACTCCAGAGTCTCCTAGTTTATTCCCGCTCAGGTCCAGCTCTCTCAGGTGTGACGGGTTTGATTTCAGAGCTGAAGTCACATCAGAACAACCTTCATCTGTCATATCACAGTATCTTAACCTACATTAGCAGAGAGAGAGAAGAAAATAAGACAGAAGAAAAGAAAACTCTTTATTCTGTAAAGTCACATCATCTTCGTCAGCAAATAAAACAGAGGAAGAGAGATCTTCATCTTTATTTCACCAGATCACAAAATACTAAGGTGAACATGTTTGCAGAAATATAATGTGAATTTAGACTCACTGTCAGATATTGAGTATAAAGTGTTTTAGTTTAAACTGTTGAAGTGATTTTAAGCATTTTGATTCTTGTCTGTGAATGTGACTGACCTCAATCTCTCCAGTTTACAGTGTGAATCCTTCAGTACGGCACATAAGTGCTTCACTCCTGTGTTTCCTAGATAATTCCTGTTCAGGTCCAGCTCTCTCAGGTGTGACGGGTTTGATTTCAGAGCTGAAGTCAGGATGAGACTCTGTTTCTCTGTAATACTGCAATCACTCAGACTGAAGACAGAGAAATAACAATAGTTCACATCTATGATGATCATCTTATTGAAGAGCTACAGCAGCATTTAGTTTCCAATAGTCTGTTCTGAAACCCAGTCACACTAGTTCTGTGTGCTGGAAGACACTGTTTCTTCTCTTTCATTTTTAACTATTTATTTGACGTCTCTCTTTTTTATTCTCTGTTGAAAAGGCAGATTTCTGCATGTACACAATCAGTGCATTGTATCAAATGCTGGAAATTAAACAATTACTATCTAGATAAAAAACACATAAAAATGTGAGCAATAGGGAAAACCCAGAAAGTGCACTGCTATAAACAATGAAACATAAGCCCTGCTGTCTTCAAATAAATAAACTTCAGTCACACTGTAATTGCTGTACAGTATAATGATACTAACTGTAGTTTCTCCAGCTTGAATTGTGGGTTCATCAGTATATCGCTGAGGTTTTTCACTCCAGAGTCTCCTAGTTTATTCCTGCTCAGGTCCAGCTCTCTCAGGTGTGACGGGTTTGATTTCAGAGCTGAAGTCACATCAGAACAACCTTCATCTGTCATATCACAGTATCTTAACCTACATTAGCAGAGAGAGAGAAGAAAATAAGACAGAAGAAAACTCTTTATTCTGTAAAGTCACATCATCTTCATCAGCTAATAAAGCAGAGGAAGAGAGATCTTCATCTTTATTTCACCAGATCACAAAATACTAAGGTAACATGTTTGCAGAAATATAATGTGAATTTAGACTCACTGTCAGATATTGTGCATAAAGTGTTTTAGTTTAAACTGTTGAAGTGATTTTAAAAATTTGTTTCTTGTCTGTGAATGTGACTGACCTCAATCTCTCCAGTTTACAGTGTGAATCCTTCAGTACGGCACAGAAGTGCTTCACTCCAGAGTCTCCTAGATTATTTTCGCTCAGGTTCAGCTCTCTCAGGTGTGACGGGTTTGATTTCAGAGCTGAAGTCACATCAGAACAACCTTCATCTGTCATATCACAGTAGATAAACCTACATTAGCAGAGAGAGAAGAAAATAAGACAGAAGAAAATAAAACTCTTTATTCTGTAAAGTCACATCATCTTCATCAGCAAATAAAACAGAGGAAGAGAGATCTTCATCTTTATTTCACCAGTTAACGAAATACTAAGGTGAACATGTTTGCAGAAATATAATGTGAACTCAGACTCACTGTCAGATATTGTGCATAAAGTGTTTTAGTTTAAACTGTTGAAGTGATTTTAAGCATTGTAACAATACAAATGTTGTCTTGATCTATGTGTGTTAGTTTACACATTCATTTCCTATCATTTTTTAAAGGTCATGAAACCCCCTAAAATACATTTTTTGAGATGTGAACAGATATGTACAGGCTGCACATCACTGGAAATAATAAAAGCGCTCTATTTTTGTTATTTATTGTTATTTTTGTGTTTTTCTGAGCAATTTGGTTCTTCCGAGTAAAGTGGAAGCAACGTCACGGTATCTGAGCGTGCTTTCGAAACGTGTGATTGGCTGAATGTGAGGTAGAAGTGTGCTTTCAAAGCGTGTGATTGGCTGAATGTGAGGTGGAAGTGTGCTTTCGGAGCGTGTGATTGGCTGAATGTGAGGTAGAAGCGTGCTTTCGGAGCGTGTGATTGGCTGAATGTGAGGTAGAAGCGTGCTTTCAGAGCGTGTGATTGGCTGAATGTGAGGTAGAAGCGTGCTTTCAAAGCGTGTGATTGGCTGAATGTGAGGTAGAAGCGTGCTTTCGGAGCGTGTGATTGGCTGAATGTGAGGTAGAAGCGTGCTTTCAAAGCGTGTGATTGGCTGAATGTGAGGTAGAAGCGTGCTTTCGGAGCGTGTGATTGGCTAAATGTGAGGTAGAAGCGTGCTGTCGGACCATGTGATTGGCTGAATGTGAGGTAGAAGTGTGCTTTCGGAGCGTGTGATTGGCTGAATGTGAGGTAGAAGTGTGCTTTCAAAGCATGTGATTGGCTGAATGTGAGGTAGAAGCGTGCTGTCGGAGCGTGTGATTGGCTGAATGTGAGGTAGAAGCGTGCTTTCGGAGCATGTGATTGGCTGAATGTGAGGTAGAAGTGTGCTTTCGGAGCGTGTGATTGGCTGAATGTGAGGTAGAAGCGTGCTGTCGGAGCGTGTGATTGGCTGAATGTGAGGTAGAAGTGTGCTTTCGGAGCGTGTGATTGGCTGAATGTGAGGTAGAAGTGTGCTGTCGGACCGTGTGATTGGCTGAATGTGAGGTAGAAGCGTGCTGTCGGAGCGTGTGATTGGCTGAATGTGAGGTAGAAGCGTGCTGTCGGAGCGTGTGATTGGCTGAATATGAGGTAGAAGCGTGCTGTCGGAGCGTGTGATTGGCTGAATGTGAGGTAGAAGTGTGCTGTCGGAGCATGTTATTGGCTGAATGTGAGGTAGAAGAATGATGTAGACGACAATTAAAAGAACAATGGACAAAAGTGTAACTGTCTTTATTATTTCTGTGTTAAACTGACGCGTGTCGTTTGTTCAGACTCAGAGACTATAGTGCTCATAAATGTAATGAAAATATTATTAGATCTTTTAAACATTCTTCCGCAATTCTCCCTCGTTCTTGTGAGTGTGTTATATAGGGTTATATTTTTAAAATGCATCAAGGTGCCTTAGTTTTGTTCAGGTTTATTTGAATAAAGCTGCACTTGCGTTCAGTAGTGATGGGAGAAACAAAGCTTTTCAAAGCTTCAAATCAATTAAACCAATTTCTTCACAAAATGATTCATTGTTTTGAAGCGTTAGTCTAAGCATGCAAGCGTGTAGTTTCGAAACGACACACGCTGGCCAAAAACTGCATAAAAACACCTTCTACAAACCCATTACAAATGTTTTATTGAAAGTAAAATATATCAAATGTAATTAACTAATCATCTAATATGATTAAATACCAAGTGTCTGTATAATACATGTGTAACGTCTCAGGGTAGAAGAAGATGAAGTTCCAGGCAAAGATCCAAAATACTCAATATTTATTTAAACTGAAGAATACTCGAAACAGTGTGCGTGCACAGACAGAGTGCTAACAACACAAACATTGACCGACAACTGAAGAGTGAAAAGGGAGAACTTAAATACACAGAAGATAATGACAGGACAACAGGTGATGATAATAACGATGATGATGAACAGGTGATGGTGATGATGATGATGAGGGTGATGAGGAGCAGGTGCAGGTGATGAGGACAGAGGATACTGGGAAGTGTAGTGAAGACAAGACGATGACAGACGGTGAATGTGACAACATGCTCTTTTATCAATTTTCAGTGCTTGTTTTGTTTATTTTATGGATGGCTCAGCTAAACAGGCCAATAAGAAACAATTAACTACTATTATTCCTTTTAATTATACTTATGTCTAATTAAAACCTCTACAAATGTATAAAACTGATCAGAGATCAGGTTAAACCCACAGACACTTGTTCAATCTCAGTAAATCTGCCTGATTCATGGGTTCACAGAGATCATCGCCCCCCAGTGGTGAACCATTGACATTTCCAAACGTTTCGAAACAGTTATGACGTAACAAAGCCTCGTTTACTGAAATCATGTGACTTTGGCAGTTTGATACACACCTTGAACCACTGATTCGAAACAAAAGATTCGTAAAGGTTTCGTATCTTCATGAAGCGTGTTTCGAAAGTGCCCATCACTAGCGTTCAGTGGATCTTATTACAGGCAGATACTGATCACAGACTTTTAAAATGCACTTGTTAGAGAGAGTATAGAGGGACACAATGTGTCACTTTTGAGTGATTGATGGCCCTCTAAGCCACGCCCTCTTTTTGACCGTGGGAATTTTCCCACACTAGCTCCTCCCACTTATGGGCTGTACGTACACCCTGGGAAAATCGGACTTGTGCCACGCCTCCTTATGGGTTGAACATCTGAAGCGTGGGAAAATTTCCCATGTTCAGTAGTTCTAAACGGTGTATATTAAAACTTTTTAAGAAATAAAGACATAGTCAGAGATGAGATCAGTGTTTTTTATTAAAGAAGACATATGTACATTCATTACATATTAAACGTTAAAACATCAATGAAATAAGTTTAAATAGCATTTTTCTCTAAAAAGAGTTATTAAAAAATGAGTTAGTGTTATTTTAAGATGTTAAAACATTAAAACAAGTTTTTTCATTTACAAAAAGATCATTTTAAAATGTTGACTTGTAAGCATTTAACTTTCACACAGTATTTTGTAAAACTTTTACATAAAACACAAACATTGTTAAAAAGCCTTGTGTTTTTTACATACCCAATTGTTAAAAAGTCAGAGTGTAAAGATATATTTAACTTTCACACAGTATTTTGTAAAACTTCTACATAAAACACAATCCTTGTTAAAAAAGCCTTGCGAGTGTTTCCTTGTGTTGGAGCAGAGTGGAGAACGTCCATGAAGTCCGAAGGTTTGACAGGAGTGAAATTTTCTGAAGGTTACAGAGAGACACACACAAACCCCGCCCCTACCCCCACCCACAACAGATGTCACCGTGGGAATATTCCCACACCCCCTTCAAGCTCCCAAATAGAAAAAGTGACCGTTCGGTTTGCCATTCGGACGTAAATGACCAAAGAAAACCAAAGCAACGGGTCGAAGAGACCACACCCCCTAACACACCCCTCTCAAAGCTGAGAGGTCAATTTCGATTTAAGGGTGTGTGTAAAAAATGACGTCACGTGGGAATTCCCCCTCCCTCCCTGAGCGTTTAAAATAGCCTACTACGATTTGAAATTCATGTTTCAATGGAAGGCTTACCTGTGTTGGAACAGATTTTTTTCTAAAATCACGTAGCTTTTTTTAAATGGAGCGACGCATTTGGATCTGTTGATTGATATACGCACCAATAGGATTACCGGTTGCAACGAATGGATACCCACAGAAAAGCATCGATTGGCTGAATAAATTTTGTGATTATTTAATCCTTTCTATGCAAAGTACTTTGAATTGCCAGTGTATAAAATGTGCTATATTAATAAACTTGCTATGCCTTGCTTCGCCTATGTCACAGGAGAAATTATATTTAATTTACAACTGCTCTCATACAGGCTAGAACTGGCTCACACTTACACAAACACCCACCCCACCCCCACCCCACCCCCACCCCCACCCCCACCCCCACCACTACCACTTTTGGCCTGAGCCCTCCAACGTGGAAAATTCCCCACGGTCCACATTTCAAGTTGTACTTTTCACAATCACATACAACAGAATCACATCTGACTATTGCACTGAGAGAGGCATATTCATCCAAGCTCGAGACTGTTAAACAAAGTTCCACACTTTGGTAAAACCTCAATTCTAGAGGTCAACTGTGTTAAAAGTAAATTCATCATCATGAGCCATTTAAAACAAATACAGAAAAGCCACTATAGTGATCAGTTTTAGCGTTTGAATTGACATTTTACATATTACGCTGTTTACATCTTTTTTTTTTGTACAGTTTTTGCAAAAAAATTATATAGTCACAGAGCGTGGTCAAACATGTTCATATAGGAATGTATGAAAAAACATGAACAAATATTGCATAAAGAGAATAAAATGACGGTCCTCCTAGTATGAGAGTGTTTAAGACTAAACAAATCATATTTATTTTAGAACATCTTTCTGCTATGTCTACGAAACATTGACGTGAAAGATGAGTATTACACTTCAAACTCGTCTAACTATTACACTTATTTTGTTATTATTACACGGTTATTTTGTGTGTGTCACTAAACAACATGGTTAAGCTAATGAATTACAGTTGATACGTGGTATTTTTACGTGAAAGGAGGGAAATGAATATTTAACATATAAAAATAAAAATATTTTAACCTATCGTCAATTTCAATTGTTAGATAAATCATCTAACAATCAACAGTTATATGTGAAACAATTAGAGTTGGTGTAAATTTGCACATCCAAAAACTGTTGTTACTTAGATGATGAATATCTTCACTTTATGATAGGAAAGTACGGACAGCGCCTTTGACCAATCCTCTACATATGGGGCACTTGCGCAGAGAAGGCGCACATTCTTTGCACACAACTAGGTGACCACAGGGGATGAAGACAATGTTCACTTCCTTATCCATGCAAACTTTGCATGTGCGCTCCTCTTGAAGTCTTCTTAACTGTTCCTCCATAGGCAAGTCTGAAAGATCTTGACTCGGTGATGCAGCTTCATTTGTCTGGGCCATCAGTTCTCTCAGCAGGCAGACATCATTCTTCTTGATCCAGTTGCGGAAGACCTCTGCTGCTGCATTTCCTTTCGACAGGACTAACTCAATGAGCTGCCCTGTCTGCTGCTTGACTGTAGTGCACTTACGAATAATGTCATACTCTTTCTGTGAGATGACGTTCTCCTCTAGAAGATGGTCCATTAAGCTCTGCACACTTTTTAGCTGCTGTGACATGACATGATGATGTTTCTTAAGAAAAGTAAAACCAACTGATGCCATTTCCTCAGCAAGAAGCTCTCGCTCCTTCTCTCTCTTCTCATCTTCTGCACTCAGTAAATCAGACACCAACTCTTGAACGGTTTTGTAATTTTCTCCACTTGCGAGAATTTTGCTCTGTACGGTTTGCTTCACCAGGCCACGCTCAAATCCCATCTCTAAAGCAGACTTCACCACAGGATTGTTCATCATCACTGCATCTTCTGAACGGTCTTCTCCAGGACCCAGGTGTACAACAGCTGGATCAACAAATTCTCTCGAGTCGCTGTCTCCATTAGTCAATAGCTGTTCAAATAGTCTTGGAAATCTTGCTTGAATCTGATGAACAAACTCTTGGCCCTTTTCTTGCAACAGGTATTCACATCTTGGAAACCACCTGGCATGTTCTCTCCATGGATCATCACCAGGCTCCCAACATCTGAGTCCACCATCACAACAAAAGCACTTCACGTCATCACGACGACCAACATAGTAAAAACCAGCCTTAGCCAATTGGTCTGGTCGAACAGTTATTCTTGAGGGCCAGTAGACAAATGTGAGCAACCTTTCTTCACACTGTTGCATTGCCGAGTTAGATACATTGGAAAGGTCGCCGCCAGATAAAGGTACATTATCTGCATGGTCACCTCGAACAAAGCGGCAGTTGGGGTAATGCCTCTGGTGCTCTGATACTGCCCGATCTCCCGGTTCCCAGTTGCTAAGCTGGCCTCCACAACTGAAGCAAGCCACTCTGTCGCCCTGGCCAAGGTAGTAGAAACCACTTTTGGCAAGCTCGGCTGGAGTTACTGTACCAAGAGTCCAATTCTGAAAGGTGTCAAGGCGTTCCTGTTCCCGACGCATGTCAGGATTGTGACAAACCGGAGGTCGCTGGTGAGACATATCCTCAACTCCACGGGACGAAAAGGGACTGGAGGGGGCCAGGTTTAAGTAACCCACCTGCTCCTCCGTTTGGCCTGAAACGGATGCCGTGGTGGTTGATGTTACGGGTGTCGCAGGGGCTGTAGGATGGCTACGTTGCGAAGCGGGGAAAAGGCAGGGTGAGAGGACGACAGGAGGTTTTGTCCGGGTTGTGTGCGAAGTCCTTCATGATGGAGGACTTTTGATGATGAATTTACTTGATGATGAATGATGATGAATTTACTTTTAACCCAGTTGACCTCTAGAATTGAGGTTTTACCAAAGTGTGGAACTTTGTTTAACAGTCTCGAGCTTGGATGAATATGCCTCTCTCAGTGCAATAGTCAGATGTGATTCTGTTGTAATAGTTTAAGTGTAAAACAGCATGCACTTTGTGTAATTCGTAGATAGATGGGAAAGTTGGACTAAATGAAGTATCAATTTAGTCAAACAGAAAGACTATCACTTAAATTCTTAATTGTCATTTATTTCTATAGACAGCTCTCAAAGAAATGTCTTCACCTAAAACACATACAGTCCAACATACAACATGTGAAACGGCGTTGTGCTATCTGAACAAGATGACTAAATCTAGCGGAGTAATAAAACCATCATTTGGAAACTTTTTTGTATTATAAACGGCTCTTTTCTTAGTGATTTGGTCTTTTGAATCTTACATGGATTGTAAGGACACGTGTGATTCCTGTATAAAGATTATGTTTTAAAGTTAGTCCATAGGCTGTGTAAAAATACACCCAAAGAATTAAGCACAACTATTTACACACATACAAAGTAGGAGAATATCTAACATATTGTAGATTGTGAACATTACATTAGGCCTATCTGTTTATTTGGAATTAATGAACTTCCTTAACTCCTTAGCTCATATGTTTCTTTATTTGTGCAGGATGTTGAAGTGTTAGTTAAAAGATAAAGGTATTAGTTAATAACAGACAAAAAACTTTAAATCATGATGAAGCCATAATATTAATATATAAAATATGGTATAATTACAGTTTAAAAATGACTTCCATAATATTTTATTTTAGTAAAGGTATGCCTGGATCACCCAACACAAAGTTGTGCATTGTGAGTGAGACCTCGCAAAGATTACACCAATATTAGATTTCCCGAACATTAGGCTACATGGTTGCACTATGCCTGAAACTTATCAACATGCATTTCCTGTGGTTGTTAAATGCCTCAGGTAGTTAATATGAAATGCAAGTTTGTCAGAAGAAAAAGGATCGGCCATACATTTAAAAAAAGTCTTCTGTGAAGATGTTGTGTTTGTCACAAACACATCTAAAGAGATTTTATACGTGTGAGGAAACTTCTCGCAATATTACTAATTAAGTAATCACAGAAATAATGCAGGTCACCAGATTGTTTTAAAGAAATTAAAGCATAAATAAAGGTGAATCTTTATTTAAAGAAGATAGACCAGCTTTTGCAACACACAAATGTATAAATGTTCAAAATCGTTTGTGTCTTCAACTAGCCTACTTCTAATCCATACTTTGAAGCATCATGGTTTTAAGTCTGTAAAAATACAGAATAAAAATAAATAAATAACTATATGACTACTGTAGGGGTAAATGAAATATCCTATGTTGTGTCTTGTTTTAGTGTAATAGTTTTTGTAAAGCAAAGAGTTGTATTAATGTTTTTTAAAGTCACCGTGAACCGGAAGTTGCAAAACGACTTTTCTCTACTGTTGTGACGTATTTCCAAGTGAAAGGGAATATTGAACAGAGGGTACCCTGGTGAAAAAAAAATATGTTAAGTATACTTGAAGCCAGACTAATTATTAGTATACTTCAAGTGTGTTAATGATTAGTTAACTTAAAGTGTGCTATTTTGAAACAACTAATTTTGTACTAAGTATATTTTAGTAGTAATGAAGTTGTAGTAAAGCATAACTTTAAATGTATTTAGTGTACTTTTGTGTACTAAATTGGAACAACTTTAAGTATATTTAGTATATTTTAAGTATATGCCTGTGTAGGGACTAGTTACATACTTGATTAGTGTATTAAAGTGTACTTTATTTGTGTTACAAGTACATTACAAATTAATTACAAGTGTCTTCGAAACATACAAGAAATATACCGTAAATTTATTAAAAATATATACTAAGTATACTTGCAGCCACACTAATTATAAGTATACTTCAAGTGTGTTAAGGATTAGTTAACTTTAAGTGTGCTATTTTGAAACAACTAATTTTGTACTAAGTATATTTTAGTTGTATTTAAATTGTAGTAAAGCATAACTTTAAGTCTATTTAGTGTACTTTTGTGTGCTAAATTGGAACAACTTCAAGTATACTTAGTATACTTTAAGTATATGCCTGTGTAGGGACTATTTACATACTTGATAAGTGATAATAAAGTGTACTTTATCTGTGTTACAAGTACATTACAAAATCATTACGAGCAATATACAAGTCTATTATTTTTGAGTAAAAATGATATTCTCCGTAATACCTTTGGCTTAATCCAAATACTACAAATAGCACACTTTGTCTTCAATAACAAATGCACATTAATAAACAAATATTACTTAGCTATACTTTGTACAATATACTTTAAAGCTATAGTAGGCAATGTTGGAGAGCTAGCAACATTTGAAAGCGGCACCTCTTCTAAGCTCCACCCCCTCCCGTCAGTACTCCGTCCAAAGCTACGCCCCCACAAACATGAACGCGCATCCACAGTCGGAGTCAGCTGCAGGTCACAGGAAAGCAGAGTATTTTTGTCATGTTGGAATAAATATTTTGAAACGATAAATGCCTTTCCTTTACCATTTCAGCATAAACAAGCTATTACTTTTCTTACCTCCTTACATGCTAAATGAATAATGACAATGAATGTGGTATAACACTTTTTGTTTTATTTTTTTTTTAAAACGAACAAGAGAGACCTAAGAAAAATACTTTTTTACACAAGTATCTGTACTTTCGCTGCTTTTGATTGTCATAAACAATCTGTATTTACATATAATAAATAAGAAATAAATATATATAAGAAAAGGAGTGTCCAGGGATGGCTGACAGGTCAGGCTTTGCATGAGGCGTCGTCTGCTGTGGTGATCTACTCCTTTGGCAGTGATTTACCTTTAGGAAGAATATCACAATTACACATCTGACAATAATTACTGCATCTCAAAGACACACAAAGAATGACAACAAAACTTTGTTTCCATTTCACACAGTAACAAACATTTCTTCTCGTAGCTAACAAAACACATATGCCACATCACCACAGTTGTCCCGTTTATAAGCAATATTAACGTCATTTTATCACAATTATAATGCAGACACTTGCGACTATGGCTGTGCAATATGTTCAAAATGGCATGTCCTAAAAGTCAGATAAGCAGACCTGTAACGCAACTGGCTTACACCGACAGAGAAGCTAATGTTAGCATTGCTAGTTAGCACTAGCTACAAAAGTAGCTACGTGGCCTAACGTAACATATATCATGGAAATAACAAATCCCCCCGAAGCAAAACAAATAATTACCTGTTCAGCAGAAAGAACGCAACCTCGGCATCGCTTTTCATCACTTTTGCTCCCTCAGTTGTCTCCACCATTCAAATGCTGCAATGATGACGCAAGTTTGTTCTCTGGCTTTATCCAGTGCCTGTTTCGTTGCAGCCTTTTCTGCCTCCGATTTTCTTTTTTTTAGGCTTTTTATCAGGGCGAGCAGTTACCAGCAAAGCTGGCATTGGTAGATTTTGCTGCATTTTCTCTTCCATTGTGCCGCAAACTCCTGCTTACTCGGTGTAGTGAGCTGAATGTTTCCGGAACGGTGACATGTGATGAGTGCACGCAGGGCAGCGCACGCAGTGGGGCTCGGGCACGAGACATGAAGGCATCTGATTGGTTCTTTACATTCGCACCGAATGGCAGTGATTGGTCAGAGTTTTTACTGTCCTGCAGCTGCTACAGAGGTCTGATTTTTTTCATTCCTTTTTCTGAACACATAATGTATTGACTACTCTCAGGATGGAAGGACCATTTCACCCAGTATAAAAAAAAGTGTTTCTGAACAGGATTACCTACCCTAGTGAGTGAACTTCCATTTTTGGCCATGCAATATAGCCAGTGTTTACTTGGCTGCATGTTAAACGGCCACTTGTGACATCACAATCCAGTAGCTGCCACTTTCTGTACAGTAGAAAACACATTTTCTTGTGTGTTCCAATGGTGTGATTGTTGATGTAAAATTTGTAATGGATTTGTGTTTATTGTACATTGTGCCTATCTTTAACATTGTATAAACTTAAATTAAAAATACTTAAATCACAATTACAAAAGTAGCCATTTGTACACTGCATACTCAAATCTATTTTAAGTAGATCAACATAAGTATGTTTTCTTTAAATACACAAAAACTTAAAAGGACTTGTAGTGTACTTTTTAGAAATATGTTAAAAGTGTGCTTGTTTTTAGCATATTTCTTAAAAGTGTAATTAATCATATATTTATTACCAATGTACTTATAGTGCACTTGTTAGAAATATATTAAAAGTATGCTTGTTTTTAGCATTTTTTTTTTTAAAGTGTATTTAAGCATACATTTATTATCAATGTACTTATAGTGCACTTGTTAGAAATATATTGAAAGTATGCTTGTTTTTAGCATATTTCTTAAAAATGTAATTAAGCATATATTTATTACCAATGTACTTATAGTGCACTTGTTAGAAATATATTGAAAGTATGCTTGATTTTAGCATATTTCTTAAAAATGTAATTAAGCATATATTTATTACCAATGTACTTATAGTGCACTAGTTAGAAATATATTAAAAGTATGCTTGTTTTTAGCATATTTCTTAAAAGTGTAATTAAGCATATATTTATTACCAATGTACTTATAGTGCACTTGTTAGAAATATGTTAAAAGTATGCTTGTTTTTAGCATATTTCTTAAAAGTGTAATTAAGCATATATTTATTACCAATGAACTTATAGTGCACTTGTTAGAAATATGTTAAAAGTATGCTTGCTTTTAAATATATTTTTAGAAAATATACTAAAGTACTATTATTTTAAAGTGTGTTAAAAGTTGTATTATAAAAATAGATAAAAAGCATGATGCTAATATACTTTTAATATATTTAAAGATAGTATTTTTTTTTAAATATATTTGCAATGTACTATTGAAAAAGGGAATATATTTCAAATATAATAAAGTATACTTTTTTTTCACCAGGGTAGGGTTTTACTCTAACGCTCCTCCTTTCCATCTCTGCTCATAGCAGACGGTTTAAGGAGTGGTTAAGCCGTCAAACTGACGTCATCAGAAAAGAAACGCCATTTCTAGACCGGAAGTCGCTTTTCAGACTTTGATTAAAGATTACCATGGCCAACAATTTTTCCTGTGTATTAACTTGCACGGATTAATTGTTCACCACAAGACTAGTAATATGCGCTAACAAAGTAAATAGGTTAAGTTTTGATTTCATGTCGACTCTAAAAATAGCTTTCATCAATTTCTTGTAAAGAAAACCAAAAGTTTACAGTAGGCCTATCACCCAAAGCTCACAATGCCATTCAGAGTTCACAAGAGATAATTTCTCGTTATCTAGGCATAACACAGCATGGTACAAAGTGATGCTCTCTCTCTCTATGATGTCGTAAAAGTTAAGACGTTCATCCGTGTGTGTGTGTGTGGACAGATGCTTGAAAATATTAGGCTAGAAATATCTAATAGTGAATTAATAACTAAATTAGCCTAAATAAAAAAAATATATAAATTTAAAACGTTGTTTTGATAAGTCTTTTTACCAAGATTTAAATCTGTAGCTATAGGCTAGCGCTGCGCATGTGTATTCTCATGCCCTGCGGAGTTTTAGGTGGGCGGAGACTATTTCTCATTCATGTGCTTTGCGGGACAGCGTTAAGAGGTATTGTTAGCTAAAAACTAAACAAAAGTTTATGTTAAAAAGTTTTGCTTATAATCTATTCGTTTTATGTATTTTTTAACTGTTGTTGTTGTTGTTTGATATGTTTAATGCTCACGTTTGAAACATTGTTTAAAAAAACATAATTTACCATTTTTCTGGTATCTTTAAAAGTCGTTCGTGAAAGACATTCTATAACTTTAAATGATTTAACGTTGACTTTTTTTGGTTTTAAGTTTTAAAAAAAATCTGTATGTGAAGGAAAACATTCTAACTTGTTTTACATTATTATGATAACTTTTTATACTAGCCTATACACCTTTGTATTTTAAAGGTGTGCATATTTTTAAAAGGTTATTAAAGTTGTGTGTGAGAGTGTTACATGTCTGTGAAAAAAAACTGTTTGCCTACCGCTTACGTTTCACGGTTTTAAAGTTTAAAGCACATAGTTTTGAACAGATTCATTATTTTTTACTTCAAAACGCATTCTCAAACAATGATCAGATTTCTCCATTGGGTTAGGTGGATTATCCTATCGAAGAGTGAATAAATCAGTAAGTTAGTGAATATTTGTTAACTTCTCTAAAAGTCAAAAACTAACTAAAACATGAGTTTTTATTTTTTTAAACAACTATTATTTTTTATAAATGTTATTTAGTGTAATTATAAATAAATCTAGTGATAAGGTGGGTGGAGACTCGGCTTCACACAATGATCTATACTCATTCATGTTTCTACCGTCGATGAGTGATACGGAACTTAAAACTAAACTAAACTTTAGTAGCATATTGTATTTTAGTTGATGTTGTTTTGAACGGTTTTTTAAATCTGTAGGCCTATGTGAAGGACCACATTCTAACTTTTTTCAGATAACGTTGTAAAATGTGCGAATACTAAACCATTGCATTTTAACTTTATACAGTGTTTTTAAAAAGTTTTAAATGTATGTGGAAAACAAAACTTTTCTTTAATTAAAAAACAAACTCTCTGATCTGTTACCCAATACATTGCTTCATTTTTTTTTAAAGTTTAAAGCACATTAACGTTTTAACATTTTACAAAATTTATGAACGCTAAAGACGTGTATTTTAAATTGATGCAACGTTTTAATGTCTTTAAAACACTATGTAATTGTGAAAGTACAACTTTTCTGCAAATGTATGTTAGAAAATAAAACTATTTGGTTGATATAATTTTAATACATGTTTTAATTCTAGAACATGATTGCAATTCAAACTTTTTTAACATTTTACAAATGTGTGTTTACGAGCCGTTGTATTTTAACGATATACATTGTTTTAATGTCTTTTTTGTATGTGATTGTGAAAAGTACAACTTGAAATGTGGATCGTGGGGAATTTTCCACGTTGGAGGGCTCAGGCCAAAAGTGGTGGGGGTGGGGTGGGTGTTTGTGTAAGTGTGAGCCAGTTCTAGCCTGTATGAGAGCAGTTGTAAATTAAATATAATTTCTCCTGTGACATAGGCGAAGCAAGGCATAGCAAGTTTATTAATATAGCACATTTTATACACTGGCAATTAAAAGTACTTTGCATAGAAAGGATTAAATAATCACAAAATTTATTCAGCCAATCGATGCTTTTCTGTGGGTATCCATTCGTTGCAACCGGTAATCCTATTGGTGCGTATATCAATCAACAGATCCAAATGCGTCGCTCCATTTAAAAAAAGCTACGTGATTTTAGAAAAAAATCTGTTCCAACACAGGTAAGCCTTCCATTGAAACATGAATTTCAAATCGTAGTAGGCTATTTTAAACGCTCATCCTCAGAAATAGGCTACGAACATTCGGGTACATCCATTCCAAAAAAGTATGTAAATGTAATCCTCTGGGTGTTTTGTTTTGTTTTGTTTTTTTTGTGCTGTATAACCTTAAAAACTCTATGGCCTAAACTTTAAAACATAGGATAACTTTGTGCCAATTAGACATTTCATATGGATGGTCAAAGTGATTTACAAAAAGATGTACAAAAACAAATAGCATTTCACTGTAAGTTTGCGCTCCTTTTTAAAACAGCTCATGTGACTGTGACGTTGTGGGTGGGAGGGAGGGAGGGAGGGAGGGAGGGAGGGAGGGGGAATTCCCACGTGACGTCATTTTTTACACACACCCTTAAATCGAAATTGACCTCTCAGCTTTGAGAGGGGTGTGTTAGGGGGTGTGGTCTCTTCGACCCGTTGCTTTGGTTTTCTTTGGTCATTTACGTCTGAATGGCAAACCGAACGGTCACTTTTTCTATTTGGGAGCTTGAAGGGGGTGTGGGAATATTCCCACGGTGACATCTGTTGTGGGTGGGGGTAGGGGCGGGGTTTGTGTGTGTCTCTCTGTAACCTTCAGAAAAATGTCACTCCTGTCAAACCTTCGGACTTCATGGACGTTCTCCACTCTGCTCCAACACAAGGAAACACTCATGTATCTTTAAACTCTGAGTTTTTAACAACTGGGTATGTAAAAACGCAAGGCTTTTTTAACAAGGATTGTGTTTTATGTAGAAGTTTTACAAAATACTGTGTGAAAGTTAAATATATCTTTACACTCTGAGTTTTTAACAATTGGGTATGTAAAAAACACAAGGCTTTTTAACAATGTTTGTGTTTTATGTAAAAGTTTTACAAAATACTGTGTGAAAGTTAAATGCTTACAAGTCAACATTTTAAAATGATCTTTTTGTAAATGAAAAAACTTGTTTTAATGTTTTAACATCTTAAAATAACACTAACTCATTTTTTAATAACTCTTTTTAGAGAAAAATGCTATTTAAACTTATTTCATTGATGTTTTAACGTTTAATATGTAATGAATGTACATATGTCTTCTTTAATAAAAAACACTGATCTCATCTCTGACTATGTCTTTATTTCTTAAAAAGTTTTAATATACACCGTTTAGAACTACTGAACATGGCAAATTTTCCCACGCTTCAGATGTTCAACCCATAAGGAGGCGTGGCACAAGTCCGATTTTCCCAGGGTGTACGTACAGCCCATAAGTGGGAGGAGCTAGCGTGGGAAAATTCCCACGGTCAAAAGGGGGCGTGGCTTAGAGGGCCATCAATCACTCAAAAGTGACACATTGTGTCCCTCTATACTCTCTCTCTTGTTCAATTTTTACAAGTTACAGTATATGCTGCACCACAATTAGACATTTTACATTTTGTGAAATACGAACATTGAATTGAAGCAGTTATGAACATTTCTGATTCTGATGTCACAAAAAACATTGTTCTGCCTCTACAGTAACTGAAATAATTATTGACTGTCTGTCTTAACCAAATATTTAAAGCTTGATATTACGTTTTAATTGTGTGTTTTTAATTTGCCATTTAATTTTATTACTTTGAATTGTTGTGGCTCTGTGTGAAGCTGAAGAAAAACCTGCTCTGTGAGGAAATATTATTATCTTCAGCTAACATTACTACTAAAAGCAGGGCTCCAGACTGCATTCTGCGACCAAAATTTGAGAGTGTGTGACTGAATTTTACATCCAGTCGCACATGTGCGACCAGTAAATTTACAGGTTAAACGTGGAAGGGGCGCGTCAATGAATCCGGAATGTGTGGCAGGCCAATGATGAGTGTGAGAAGATTTGGGAATGGCCACTGTAACTGGCTAATGTGTGGAGGGGAGGGTCCTAGAGATAATCGAGCGTGCATAAACGTCTGTGGGAAGGAAACTGAGACAAATATCAATGTCACAGACACAGTCGGATGATGATGATTCAGAGTCAGAGGTTTGATAAAGGCCCGAACCTACCATTTTCGGGAAGACTGGCGGAGATAATTCAGCTGGTTGAGGTACTGTAAGGAGACGAACTTAATGAACTGCGAATGTTGCAGTCGCTTCCCCAGAACTGCGGCGAACACGAAGTTTGCAGACAGTGCTGGCACTTTGCAGTTTAAACACAATACGCTAGTTAGACATAGTCTCAGCCTCAAGCATAGAGTATGCCGTGACATGTTAATAAATTAAAACAAAATGAAAGCGGAAAAAACTGCGCTACTCATTTCTGCTTCACGGACCGTTTAATGGTTCGAACCAATAATAGACAGCGCAGAGCTTCTTACGCCAGTCGCGGGCCGATCTCGATCACGCGACACCGTTACATCGTGGAGATCCAGTGAAGAAATCCATTCAGTTTGCAACAGAATTAATAACATCGCTGCGAGATCCAGTGAGAAACATTCAAATTCGACGCAGAATTCTCTGTTATAAACCATATCAGATCAAACAGCACTGACGTGGAAACCAGGAGAAACGTGCCATGAACAAACAAGTTATAGAAGGCTTTAGGTCCACAGATCAGCAACATTCACAATGGATTTAATGTAGTAACACTAACTGTAACTATGGAATACTATGGTTATAATAACAGTAGCCTACACATCTTTTTCCAGCAATTCAAAACTATAAAATCATATTTAAATGTTATTTTTAATGTGTTGACCAAAACATTTTTTCTCCATCTTTTAAAGATTGTCCCTATTTATAAAACTAAAAGTTTCAAGAAGTAGGAAAACTCACACTTATTTAAAAAAAATAGATTAAATTACCATTGTAAACAGAGGACGCTTATTGGCTATTTTCACTCCCTGATATCTATTTTGGTCACTCATTTTGCTTTTGAATTAATATTAAGACATTATGAATGATAATAATTAAAGTTAACTTTATCTATACACCTCAAATTAGGCTCAGTGCTTTGTCATCCCACAGTGCTACCAAATACTTTCTGTAGAACTTAGTGCTGCTGCCCTCAGATGTTAGTCTGGAGCTCTGTGAACTTAATAAAACACATTGTAATTTCTGTACGTTAAGTCTGTTTATTATCAAAGCATTTGTCAGTAATACAGTTATTTTGGGGAAAATGTGAACAATTGCATTGCAAGGTGATTTAAGGTGTGCCCCTAAATTTTCTGCTTGCGCTCCAAAAATGTTAAGTCAGGGGCTACAGCGCTCCTAATAAAAAAAGTTAGTCTGGAGCCCTGAAAAATGAAGTAATATTATAAATAAATGAGCAATACTCACGTCAGTGTGTTGAGTTGACAGTGTTTATCCTGCAGTAGAGCAGAGATCTGATTCACTCGTGTGTCTCCTAGTTTATGTCCACTCAGATTCAGCTCTCTCTGGAGTAACGGGTTTATACCCACAACTCTATTCACATACTGACAGGCTTCCTCTGCAGCAGGACTCAAAAACCTGCAGAAGAGGCAATTCAATTCTCTACTAAATATCTGTTGCATTACAAAAAAGATTGATACAATAATTTTTTTTTCTTTGAACATTTAAATACACAAATAAATATAAATGTAAAAGAAACTCATAAGAACAGAAACATCTCACAGAGCAAAAGGGCAAAAGCTCACTAGATCATGGTTTTCAGTATGAATACAGAGTGTGAAATTAAGATCTTTCTGGCTTTTAAGCAGGAGGAGTGAGAAACGTCCTCACAGAGAAAACTGGCTTGTGAAACTGCATGTTTGTGAACATCTGGAGACTCATAGACCTGCTGTAGAGAGATGCAGTGAATCTGGGCTTGATGGAAAATTATTGTGTTCAGAAAACTATTTCACTAAAAGGTTATCTAGAATTTTGATGAGAAGTATGCACAAAAATAAAACTGTTCATTTTATCAAGGTATACTCCAGAATAACAGCCCATATACTGACCCATAATGTCTATTTGACCTTTAGCTCGTATCACAACTAAACTGTGTTGACGGTTATCATCATCATGACAGAACCTGCAGCATCTGATCTGATCTTGATCATTTTGATGCAAAAAATTGTCATGCTAATTGTATAGTTAAAATAATATATTAGTTATGAATATTTAGCCTCCATATAACTAATTTAGTTAATTATTTGATCCCCTCTCACCTCAGTGTCTTCAGTTGACAGTCTGGATCCTGCAGTAAATCACTGAGCTGCTTCACTCCTGATTGTCCAGGATCATTTCCTGTGAGATCCAGCTCTATCAGGTGTGAAGGGTTTGATCTCAGAGCTGAAGCCAGAGCTTTATAACCTTCTTCTGTCACACTGCAGTTAAAGAGTCTAGAACAGATAGGAAAACATTAAGCTGATTAATCAGTTAAACCCCGAACAATATAAATCCTTAAACTTGAATTTTATGTTGTTCTTTGTACAAATGCATTGAAAGTTAGTTGCAAAAACTGAGACCTGAATATGGAGGCAAACAAAATGCACAGAAATATTTAATATGTTAGACATCAACATCACTTTCGAGATTACAATTATCTAAAACTGTGTAAGCCCGTTTATCGGTCCAAATGGGGGTTTCCGCCAGAACGGGTGAAGGTCTCTGCGTGTTACTGTCTTTCCGCGTGGCAAAGTAATTTAATTCCATTTAAGCTTTTATCAGACTTAATTTTAGCATGACCTCAAATTTAAGTTAGATTGCCAATTGGTTATTGGTCAATTATATAATAGTTTAGCAATATATTTGATTGTTCTATTTAACTCTTTACTTATATTTTACCAGTTCATATTAGGAAGCTATGTCGCTCAGAGGTCCTCTCGCCTTGTTTAACGTGGGTCTCATGATCACAATCTCGCCAGCTTCGGTCACTAAACAGAGGTAATTGCTATATACCTGAGATCGGTCACATTCACGCTTACACAATCAAAGATACTTTGGTATAGCCCCCATGATTGCATACACTTGAAATTAAAGTTAAGTTTACTTCAGTAGAGGTATGGCCACTACTACAGATATAAGTCAACCAACTTTACTTGTCTTATATTAGCTTTGCATTGGCCTAAACGGAAATTCACTTCTTGTCTTTGCAAAACATGTACACTTGAATTAGGGCCAAAATATTAGTCGTCACTAATCTGACGCAAAACTTGCGGTAAAATACGAATCTGTTTAATCTACTTCGGGAAAACAATCTCGAATGGGAATGGTAATATAGCAAGAGAGTTCAAATGTTAATTTCCTTTGTTTCCTCAGAGAGTTGCCCTCTCTTCCAGTTCTTCCAGTTTATCTAGTCTTACAACTGTACAGGTCTGAAAGTCTGTGATCTGAATGATTCACAACAAGTAACCTGTTAATGGTCGGAAAATGAAAAAATTAAAGTTTGGGAATGGCCTAATTAACCCCCTGAGGTCGACGGTATCGCCGGCGATACCAGCTCGCTTTTTTTTTATCAGTGTAAAAGAAACTCATAAATACTCTGTTGACTTTGATTTTCCATAGGAGTTTCATACATCAATCGATTCTGTTAAATGTGTATTATTTTTGTGTATACTCACAATAAAAACAAAGTGTTCTGCTTTTTGCCAAATAAAGAAAAATAAACATGAAGCGAGTTCTGCCTTCTCTCTGCCAGTAAAGTCCATTCTGAAACGCGTCCGAAAATGAACAATAACTGAGCGAATACTCAGTCAAACAGGCATACAGACACACAGGTATGAAGCTTGAATTCTCTTCTTTTAAATGAAGTAATTTATATAAAAAACAAATATTCTCATCTTGTGAAATCTGTATTAAAAGAGAGCGATTCCAGTCGAGCTCATTGCAGCTGATTCAAATGTAATGTGACTCTGCCCACGGAGAGCGCACGCTATTCAAACGCAAATGTCTGAGGCAATCCACAGCGCAATCCTGTGAACGCCCCCATATCAGCTCGAGAAACACAAGTTTATTCAGATCATTACTTGTTTACACCGTCTCGCAGCGCTGTGAGGAATAATAATAATGGAAAATGTACCTCAGAAGTGCGGATATATCGAGGAGCGAGCTGAGGAATGCTGTAGTAAGTTTTTTTCCTTCTCACGTGAATCGGGTTTCTGTTTATGAATGAATTAACGGCAGAGATGCGCGCTCTTTACCACAGCTCACAAAAAGACAGTTTAAATTTAAATCGCATGTGTGAATGAATGATGATGTTTTAGCAAACTGTATTGCTATACTGAGATGAGTAAAAATCGACTGAAATATGTTGAAATAAAATGTAGGCTATTTGTATAAGCAACGTATTAAACTGCAAATTAACATATGCCCTAATATTTCATAAAAACAACGTTACAGTCAGGCGAAATATGAAAGACAACATTTTGTTGACTAGATTTGGGTACAGTTTTTACTGTAGAATATACTGCCACATCAAATAAGCTTTTGTTTAGCAATTTCTATATAAAATACTATTTTTGTCAAAAATAAAGTCATCAACTAAGATGTTAGCTGTTCCAATGTTGGCTATATTCAAACTACTGAATACATAGATAAAATGTAGGCCTATAATAATTTTTTTTTACAAAGAAAGAGTACACTTGAAATATTGTTGAAATTGTAATTATTGTTGTAATTGTAACCTTTTTAATAAAATAGCAAAACATATTTACAAGATAGATGTAAGCAAAATCTTAAATGGTCAATATAAGTCTTCTTCTAAATATATCTTTTGTCCTTGCATTGTGGCTCAGTCAGTGTCACACCTGAATGAATGGCTAATTATGGGTGGGACATTGTATTCTAAGGTGTAAACCACTCCTCGTTCACGCCCCCCTCGCATATTGGCTTTCCAAGCAAAACCTGTTTTGCATCAATTTAAATCAATGTATTGTTTTATGTAAGCAAGTGTGTTATTAAGCAAGACTATTTTCACATAATTTTGAAGCTAGAACTCGAAGCGACAACATCCATTAGTCAAAAGTATTATTGACACATATTTATTATGAGTTTTGTGGTCTTATTTCAGCAACTTTCATTTTTATTTTTTTCAATAACCACGCATAAACATTATTCTCTTAAAAATTCAAAAATATACATGCATGGTGATCACATATTTTGGTAGCCCTGTTTGTGCTATATAGAGTGAATTTACACCTTTGCCATTAACATGTTTATAAATAACTGAAAAAAGCACAAATGTCAGTGCATGTCAGAACACCTCCAGGGCCCAGAAAACCGCTCAGACTCCAGAGGGTTAAAGTCCAGACTTCAACTCCATTGAAATGTGGAAGTACGTGAAACACAGCTCATGCTGGAAAGTCTACAAATGTCACTGAGCTAAAGCAGCTTTGTAAGGAGGAGTGGGACAAATGGACCAAAATACCTTCACAGTGGTGTAAAACACTCATAAACTAGAGGAAGTGTTAGACTAGACTACCTGCAAAACTAAAAGCAGAATCAAAGATACACAGCTCCCTCGAAAGCACTAAAATACATTAATCCTGTCGCATAAAATATTAAGAGAAGTGATTTTTACAAGACCTCACCCTCCATTCTGTGGCAGATTTACCAGCTCTGACAGAATCATCTGAATTCTGACTCAACACTATGTATGCAACTAATGATTACATCACTGAAGTATAAATTATTATAAACAAAAACAGCACAATTGATGTGTTAACTTATAAGAAGTAGAATATACATATATAGAAAATACTTTATCCACTAAATATTATAATCCCTTGCAATTATTTGCATTACAGTGCAGTACCAGGTGTTAAAGGGATAGTTCACCCAAAAATGAAAATTAGCCAATGATTTACTCACCCTCAAGTCATCCTAGGTGTATATGACATTCTACTTTCAGATGAATACATACAATCAGAATTATATATAAAAATGTCCTGGCTCTTCCAAGCTTTATAATGGCAGTGAATGGCAGTATTTTTTTCAAGTCCATCAAAGTGCATCCATCCATGATAGAAGTGCTCCACACGGCTCTGGGGGGTTAATAAAGGCCTTCAGGAGTGAAGCGATGCGTTCGTGTAAGAGAAATATCCTAATTTAAAACTTTATTGACTAAAATAACTAGCTTCCGGCCTTTATTAACCCCCCAGAGCCGTGTGGAACACTTATTTTACAAGAAAAGATATTTGCCAATGATCCTCAAGATCTGTAGCTCTTATTCTGCTATTTAATGTTAGATCTTTCCTTTTTTTTATTGAATGTCACATCAATATTACTCAATGTAAAAAAACACAACAACAATAAAATAGCACAATGACAGGATTGATATGGTATACCCACGTTGTAACAAATAAATAAAAGATCTTTGAATTTTTCACAAAAGTTCTCTCGTGCTTTTGCCTCCGACATCGCCCTGTCAGTCATCGCACCTCACTCCAGTCATGTGACTCCCGTGGCTCAACTTACCTCAGTATTTCCAATTTACACTTTATATTCTTCAGTCCAGTGCAGAGCAGCTTCACTCCTGAATCCTGCAGAATATTATTGTTCATATTCAGCTCTTTCAGATTGGTATCTGATCCAAGAACTGCAGCCAGAGCTGAACAGCTTTTGTCTGTTAAGTTACAATCATTTAACCTACAATGAGTCACAACACAGAATTAGATGAAACACACACAATACATTTTCTATATACAAATATTAAATACATTTTCCATTTATTGTTTACATAAACAGCACATACAGCAAAGAGGCTGAGTTAAACTAACATTCATCTTCACAAACTACTATTTCCTGTACATTAGTGTTTTTTATTCAGTGACAAATATCCTAGATAAAATTAAACATGTTTGAAAAAATATTTGTGTAAAGCTTTTATATCTAGTATTTATGTCACCTGAGTGAGTTTAGGTTCTTGCCACTGTTGCCTCTGTCTTGCTTAGTTGGGGACACTTAGTATTCAACAGTATTATTGACTTGACTGCACCGACACCATTATATGAGACAGTTCACACTTTTATGGCAAGTTAAAGGCCTTTCACTATAATTCTAAAAATGTACATGCACCTTCATTCACATGTACATGTCTTTTTGACATAAAATCTTTAATGATTTAAGTAAAGCTAAGATTACTTAAACCTAAGGACCTAAGAAATGTTATTTGTTTTTAATATTTCAAGATTAAGGTCAACCGATGGCTGATGCCGATATCTTAGAGAGCAGGGTGGCCAATGGGTGATATATCATTAATTTAAAGATAGTAAAAAAGCATCCATAACAATTGCTGATGTGAAATTTATAGTTATTTTACTTAATTACTAAATTAGAAATATATATTTAAAAAATTTTATGAAAAAAGAGATTTAGAGCGATAAAAAAATGTAAACTTTTTTGCTGAAAAAACATCTTAAAATGTGTACATCAAATATGATACAACAGGCTTTTGATAAATGTTTTATTTGTAAATCTCTCAATCTACATATTGCATTACATTATTATTACATTAAACTACAGAATTACTCATAGAAATAAGCATTTAAAATATCAGATTACTGGGTGAAACAGAAAGACAACTAATATATGATGTGGTAATATATATGTACTTTAAGTAGGTTGTATTATAAAAAACTCAATATTTTATGCTATAACCTTTCAGAATTTCATCTTACTTTTTGGCAATATAAATAACATCTGTACCAAATTACATTTTTTCCCCCCAGTTTGGGTATATGAATAAAATATGTATTTTTCTTCCACAAGTATGAGTATGAGCTAATATATATAATTCTATATAAGTCATACAAGTCTGGTGTATCATATGATACAAAACAAACATGCAAACATTTTTACATGGTATTTTATATTTTGTCTTAAAGGGGTGGTTCAGGATTTTGGACATCAGACCTCATTTCCAAGTTAGCCTAGGTGTTATTTATCAGTGGAGACAGTTTGCAACATTTTTCACCCAGTCCTTCCAGTTGCATAGTTCACCGGTGCTAGGCTAGCGCAAGTCAACGGTATCTGCCTAGCCTGACATTAAAAACTGTTTTACCCACTCCACAGTAAACCAAAAGCAAATAAATTATAACGCCAGACTATCGATGTAAATGTCTGTTGAGAGAATAATGTTAGAAATCAAACTACTCTTGCATCTCAATGATCGCATTACATTTACAGGGACTAGTTTCTCAGCAGCGGCGGAATTTTACTTTCCTCCGGTTAGTAGTACTGCGCCCGAAAAGTAAACACAACAGGTAAATACACTTGCGAGATTGTCATGTGAACCGGCTCTCTTGGTTGCCTAGGTAACTTAATATCACTCTGCCGCTGCTGTAGACTGTGCTAATAAATACGGGAACAATGTATAACTATTGCAATGCGATGAAAGGGTAGTTTGATTTCTAACATTATTCTCTCAACAGACATTTACATTGGTAGTCTGGCGTTATAACTGATTTGCTTTTGGTGTACTGTGGAGTGGGTAAAACTGTTTTTAATGGCAGGCTAGCATATACCGTTGAATCGCGCTAGCCTAGCACCGGCGAACTATGCAACTGGAAGGACTGGGTGAACATTTTTGAAAACTGTCTCCACTGATAAATAACACACAGGCTAACTTGGAAATGAGGTCCGATGTTCAAAATCCTGAACCACCCCTTTAAGGTTTGATAAACTGTCTCCACACACACACACACACACACACACACACACACACAAGCTTTACAGGTATAGGTTCATGTTTATGATGGGGAATCACTATAGAGTAATGTAGATAAATGCATTTTTCAGATGTGAGCTAAACATGAGAAAGTATATTAAAAGACTTACAGAGCTCTTCTGGAGGTTTTGATGACTGCCGATAATCTAATGAGACACTCGTCTGATTTCTTGAATTTCTGAAGCTCAAACTCCTCCAGCTCTTCCTCTGATGTCAACAACACAAAGGCTAAAGCAGACCACTGGGCAGGTGAAATGTCACCAGATGAGAGACTTCCTTTGCTAAGGTGGGACTGAATCTCTTTCACCAGAGTTTGGTCGTTCAGTTCATTTAGACAGTAGAACAGATTGATGGATCTCTCTGCAGGAAGATCATCTTCTAATTTCTGCTTGATGTACTGAACTATTTCCTTGTTGCTCTGGTCATTGCCGTCTTGCTGTGTCAACAGACCTCGTAAGAGTCGTCGATTGGACTGGAGTGACAGACCGAGGAGGAAGCGAAGGAAAAGGTCCAGGTGTCCATTGTCACTCTCGAGCGCCTTGTCCACTGCAGTCTTGAGTAAATCAATCATGGTTTCATTTCTGTTTTCCTGTTCTGTAGACTCATGATCAAACACACTTGTCTTGTTGATGTCTAGAAACAGATGTGCATAAAGGGCTGCAATAAACTCTTGAATGCTCAAGTGAACGAAGCAGTACATGGTACCAAGAACGATCCCTGTTTCCTCCTTAAAGATCTGGGTACACATGCCTGAGTACACTGATGCCTTATAGACGTCAATACCACAGGCTTCCAGGTCTGTGTCATAGAAGATCAGGTTGCTTCTTTCCAGCTGATGAAATGCCAGTTTCCCCAGTGAAAGGATGGCGTCTTTATCCCAGGAAACATCTGGTGCGTATTCTCCATCATACTTTCGGTGGCTCTGCTGGATCTGAAAGCGGAGAAAGTGTGTGTACATTTGTGTCAGAGTCTTGGGAGCGTCTTCAGTGTTTGATTCCTGCAGTGTTTTAGAGATCGCATCAGCCTGAGTGTTTTTCACATCATTATTTCTTTTCTCCTCCAGAATGTTCTGGAGAACCGTGGCTGAAATCCAGCAGAAGACTGGGATGTGGCACATGATAAAGAGACTCTTTGATTGTTTAACATGATCTATGATTGTGTTGGCCTGATTCTCATCAGTGAATCTTTTTTTGAAGTACTCTTGCTTTTGTGCGTCACTGAATCCTTGTATCTCTGTCAGCCGGTCGATACAGTCAGGAGGAATCTTACTGGCAGCTGCTGGTCTGGTGGTGATCCAGATGAGAGCGGAAGGAAGCAGATTTCCCTTCATGAGGTTCGTTAGGAGAACATCCAGAGAGGCTGGTGACGATACATCACGCCACGTCTCATTACAATCAAACTTCAGAGGAAGGCGACATTCGTCCAGTCCATCAAGGATGAACAGCACTTTGAACTGATTCCTTCTTGTAAGGTTCAGTCCTTTTGTCTCTGGGAAAAATTGAGTTATAAGGTCCATCAAACTCAGTTTTTCTTTCTCCTTTAAGTTCATCTCTCTGAATGGAAGAGGAAATATGAAGCGGATATCTTGATTTTCTTTTCCTTCAGCCCAGTCCAGAACAAACTTTTGCACAGAGACTGATTTCCCGATGCCAGCAACTCCTTTTGTCAGTACAGTTCGGATCTCCTTGTCTTGTTCAGGAGCTTCAAACAAATTTGTGCATTCAACCTGTATCTCTTGTGCTTCATGACGCCTGGAAGCAACTTCAATCTGTCTCACCTCATGTTCAGTATTGACCTGTTCACTGCCGCCCTGAGTGATATAGAGATCTGTGTAGATGTTATTCAGAAGTGTGGAGTCACCTTGCTTCGCAATTCCTTCAAACACACATTGATACTTCTTCTTTAGGCCACATTTCAGCTGAGGAATGAAGAACAGCTCATCTAAACACAGGAACAGACAATAGATAGTTTTAGTCTTCATTTTCTCTCCTACATTTATAAAAGAAAATCAGACAGATGATCATGAGTCTCTAACCTTCTAGAGCATCAGCAGCTTCATCTTGCTTCATCTCTCTCAGGTAATGTAGTGTGAGATCAAGAGCTGATTCTTTGATACTGGATCTGTTCTCATTAAAGTCCTTCACAAAGTGTTGTGTGTTCTCTTTTTGTAATATTTTCTTAAACTTCTCCAGCTCATTCTTCAGAAATGTGATTATTTTTCTCTCAAGATCCTACAAACAAAAGTAAGAGAAAAGACAGAGTAACACAATTTAAGGCAAATTGTACATCTACATTTGGTCAACACTATTTATTCAATAATTATAATACATGTACATAAAAAATCCATTTAAAAGACTAACATGCTAACAATGTTGAGCTAAAATGTGTTTAAAAGGAAAAATAAGTGATCAAGAAAAAAATTATTAAATTTCTTTGTTCAATAACATATTTGTTAGTTAGAAATATTAAACACTTATAAAAAAGTGTTTTCCTACCTGGAAGATTCCTAGAAGATTGTCTTTGAAATTCTTGTGGTTCCCGTGAGTCTGAACGTCTGAGTTTAATGTCTCATATTGAAGCCTGTAATCACATTAGTAAAATAAAATACTAACTGACATTTTACAGAAAGAGAAATAAGCATTAGCTGTGAATACTCTGACAAATATTTGATCTAAACATGTTTCATGATTGGTATTCACTGATACAACTTTTAAACACAGTCAATGTGTGACAAAAAATTAGTAACACAAAATACTGTAATAGGGTAGGAGAAGGACTACAAATTGGATGGACTACAAATCCCATGAATTAAGACACTATAAAGGGAAACCAAACTGGTTAGACTTCCTCTTTGTGGTACCATGTGGCAAACAGGAAAAGCTGTTTGGTGTCTTTCAAGGCTGTGTAATAGCAGATGAAAAACCAAGTTGATTATAGAACTGAAGTGGGAAGGTAAGGGTTGTTGTGATTTATGAGACCATAGTGAGTTTGTCTAGTTTTAATATGTTTGTATTTGTTTTCTGTTTTAGTGTTCTTTTGGGAATGGTGTTGATTGGTGCCTCAGAGAATTAAGCAGATATATTTGAGAATACAGGTACTGATATTAATTGAATTATTTAATAGGGAGATTTGGTTTTAAGTTTTATTTTTATTTTATATTTGTAAATTGTTTTTTATGTTTTAGTGGTTTTAAGGTTTTATTTAATCCTTGTAAATATTTTATAGGGCAAATATCAATGTGTATTCTTTCTTTGTTTTCTTTACAGATGATGCATGATTGCCGTTTACTTTATTGAAAGCATTGGTGGCTTAATGGGTGTCTGAAGAGATGACTTTAATGTTGAATTGGGTCTTGTGTATGGAAGTGGTAAAGGGATTAATTTAATTGTCTTTGTTTGTTTTTTGTTTTTGTTTTATTTTGTTTTTGTTTTGTTTGTTGTGGACCTACAACTGACGGTGGGGTTCCCATTTTCTGGTATGTGATTTACTCTGTAAGGTTTTGGGAACAGATGGTAGTGCTTTGATTTACTTTACACTTGTGGAGGTTGGAGTGAAAGTGTGTTTATTGATCTTGTGAGTGTGCACATAGTTTCAGAGCAATTTCCATTGGATAGGATTGGGAACCCTGTTGTCTGTAACGGTTACAATTTTGTTTGTTTGTTTTTTTATTCTCTTTGCCATCTCTGATTACCCCATGTGCTTTTTGTGAATCTTGTATAATAAACTTTGTTATATTTTGCAACAAAACACACTGTGGTTGTGGCCCTTTCTGAGTTCTCCTCATCCCTTGTGAGATGATGGGGTTACAATACCTTTTATTAGATGATGGTGTTTTCTCACTGAAGTCTGGTGGTCTACCTTTAGACTGATCACTCTTCAGAGACACAGAGCTGGACACATGTGAGCCTGATCTTACACTGATGACACAAAGAACAGAGAGAAAACACTTTACTACAGGAGATACTTTAGTCTCATTTGAAAAGGTTTAATGCTGCAAATAGTAATCAAATGCAGTATAGCTGTGCATTTGTCCATTTATGACCATGTTTGGATGGATGGACATGTTTAGTTGCATGATCTATTTTCCATAGTGAATTTATGCCTCCTTGTGGCTGCCTGTGTAATTGTGTTACTGGAATGAGTTTCATAAGATTCCCAGGAATTGAGTTTTATTGTGACTTGTAGTTTTACTCAGTCAAGTTCAATCACATACACCACTGTGGGAAAATAATACAACAATATAATGTACTGTAAACACACAAAATACCTTTTATTAGATGATGGTATTTTTTCACTGAAGTTTGGTGGTTCTCCTTTAGACCGATCACTCTTCAGAGACACAGAGCTGGACACATGTGAGCCTGATCTTACACTGATGACACAAAGAACAGAGAGAGAGAAAACACTTCAGTAAAGGAGGATCTACTGTGTGTGAAACACATCTGTGTCTTAATCTAATCCTCCACAGAAATACACACACTCACATAATCAACAGTTTTATAGTTAACAATAATTTTATTTTACTGGCTCACATTAGTTGAACAATTTATTTAATATACATGAGTGAGATTAAATATGTTGAGGATTTAAAAGATACTTGACCATCATTTATGAAAACATGTCAAGTTTTTGTTTATTGACAGAAAAGAGAGCAGAAATGTATAGTTACATAAATAAAAAAATATAGTTGTTTTTCTAATGTCTATCAATAATTTTATGATCTAAAAACTAAAGTAATTTATTTGGATTAATTCAACGTCTAGAAGGTTATTAACAAATTATTAACTGTGATATTTTCTATAGAGCAAACAGGGCTTTATAGATAATTCCAGTGTTAATTTAAGAAGTTCAAAAGTTGTGCAAAGCATTTGCAAATATAGAACAATTCTTAAAGTTTGGTTATTGACAGGAAAACACAAAGTCCAGTCGAGTTTAAACTGATGAAAACAGACGCAGTCTTACCTGTGTTTCTCTGAGAGACTCATCTGAGAGAGAGAGTCCTTTCCTCTTTCCTCTGACATACTGCAGCTAAACTGACACTGAAAACTGATCAGCACTGCTTTCTGGAAACACTCAATCCTTCAGCATCACCTGGAAATGACACCATTTTACACAGATGAAGAACATCTTATCTAAGACAATAATGAAGAATGCGGAGTTATCAGCAACAACAGCAACAGCAAAAACAATCTATAAAATAAAGTGAGTTACAGACAAATATATTGCCGTGTAAAATAACCGAATGGACTTAATCATTTCTGATTGTTTAATGAGTTTAACTGACTCTAAATATACATTCATTGGGGAACAGAAATTTACACTGTGCTGGGAAAACTGAACCCAATTTGTTGAATTCTCTATTACAATATAATATCATTTTACAATCATTTTTACACAATCTTTATTAATTGTTGAATCGTTTGTCATTTAATCATTACTTCAAGTTCACAATGATGGTTGATTTCATTACTTTCAAATGATCCTAAAATATCCGATTAAGTAGAAGTAACTAAAATTATAAAATAAATACTGTATAACTACTAATCATAATTGCTATATATGAACTGAAATATTCAGTTTAATAACAGCAGATTGTTGTTCATTGACGTCAGGCTTCATCTGTCTGTCTACTGTAAATGTCTGCTTCAAAAATACTTTCATTTCACATCACAAAAACAACAAAAACGAGGAAATGTAAGAACTTTCAAAAACATATTTGTTTTCAATAACCCTTTATCAATAACGTTTTTTGTGGTTTAACTTCAAACGATTGTCATTTCTGGCAGATTCTTCGTCTGTTCGGAGTAGCAGAAGAACAGCCTTCTGTAACTCAGGGCTGCCAACTCTCACGCATTGAGCGTGAGACTCACGCAATTGACACTTTTCACACGCTCTCACGCCACACATCCATTTTCTCACGCACAGAAAAATTGCGGAGCAAAGAGGTAACTTACTTTTAATATTAAACTACTTCTCAGCTCTTAGATTCCGTCAATTTTATTACGAAATTCAGACAAAAATACGTTTGGCGCTTGTAAATGTGACGTGACAGATCGCTGAGCGCCTCAGTTCAAGTGCACGTGAACCGATCATCTGTTACTTTTTTATTTAAAGACGCAGTACAACTTACCTAAAGTATACATAATATCGACCAGTTAGTGTTTTTCAACCACGGAAAGAGGTCAATATAACAGCAGGAGAACAATTATGTCACACATAACGTTACATTTACCTCAGGAAAGCCATTTAATTACCATAGCATGTTAATTGAATAGAAAAAATAGCTAGAGAGGAGATTTTGCTGAGCACTATATTACATATTTATCATATTTTTACTCCAAGCTAAACTCAAAAGTTGGCAGCCCTGGTAACTTCACATTTAAATCATGCTTAATATACAATATAAAGTTCCTAATAATTACAAATGACTGTAATGGAGAATGTATTAAACTTACTTGCAGTCTTGTCCACTAAGAAGATAATTCATCAGTATTTTAAACTCAGTAATGCTTGTTGTCAGTCCGCGCGCGTCGTTCTCAGAATCTCTTCTTGGTCTCGATGGATTGTGGATTAAACACATAAATGGCCGCGAGTGTTATTAGTCAGCAACAGGTTTAGGTGTCAACAGGTGTTGTTACTTTCGTTTTCCTCTTCTTCGTGTGTTTTACAGGAGGGTTTGGAACAGCTGAACAGTTGCACACCGACACCTACTGCACTGGAGCGGGATATTATACCACATCTCTAAATCCTGTTTAAAACCTCTTAAATAGACATTTCAGCAGTGCATCTGTTATATTCCCTGTTTCTGGACTATTATCTAAGATGCTGGATAATGTATATGACTGACATCCTGAGGTTTGCATTTATTATACATTCAATCCTTTTGTTTTGTATTAGGACACAAATGATTCATGATTCACAGCTAGAACTGGGCGATATGGCCAAAAATACCATCATGATTTGTTTGTTCACAATTAAACTCCACAGAGTAAGCTACCTTTTAATTTAGGGCCCAACTTTTTTTTATTTTTCCCTAAAGCGTGTTTTTATTATATTTTTCTGGATTCTATGTTATATGTTTTACAGTTTTTTTCGATTGCTAAACGACAGTGAGCACAACTGGAGCTACATGTGCAAAACTCTAACTACAGTCTGCACTACCAACAGTCACCTGAGCTAAACAGTTCACATCACCTGCAAAACTCACTCCAAGCAACACAACTCTTAACACACAGCTCAAACACTGCACAACCCTCACTGAGATAACACACACTGTCACTCAGAACACACTGAGAGTAAAAACACTAGCATCAAACACCAATACAGAAAATACAAACTTTTCATCTTTACATTTTGAACAATTTCAATGACTTCATACAAAGTAATATTTCCTTCAAAGAAAAGAGTGACATTCTTTCACATGATTTATTTAAATTTTTTAGAACATAACAATTCTTTAAGGTAAATGAAAATAAGCAGTTTGCTTCAATAGTCTGTAGTAATTTACGGAATTACAGTAATGAGAAAAAAAAAGGTAGGAACTAAAAGTACATACGAACATGTAATGTAATGTAATTCAAACAAATAATTGAGGGGCTAATCCTGCCTCTCTCTAGCATCAGGCCACAGGTTTTCATCAACATCACATCTAATGTTCTCTCTTGCCATGCACCTGGGGAAGAACCTTCTGGAGTGCCTTATCCATCCCTGGCAGTCGTGTCCTCACATCCGGCACGCATGGCTTCCAAAAGAGACATTTGGTCATGTGGGTGGTGACCAAACACTTTCCACCTCCACCCATACAGAAAAACGATATATTGAAATATATTTTACGTAAAGTGTCGAAAATATATGTGGCATATATTCCAAATACATTGAAATATATTTGCATTGTTGGTCACTTATATTTATCATTTTGAAATATATTCTGAAATATAACAAAAATATGATGTTACAGTAAGTGTGAAATATATTTACATATATTTAACTAAAATATATTTATTGGGCCAATTTAGAATATTTGCATATATTCCAAAAATATATTTCAAATATATTTATTTTGTGTATGGGAGCCTTTCAGCTGAAATTGCAATCAGCAGTGTTTGAAAGGCACAAGGCTGAAATCTATTCTGTTTTGAATGTGTGGTTCACAGTTTTGACAGCAGTGTGTTAGCGTTTGAACAAAGTGCTGTAAATCCACAGTGTTGTGCAGGTTGTGGTTAAAGTCATGGGATAAGTGTGTAGAGTTTTGAAAACTGTGTTCAAGCAATGAAAAACGAACTAGAGTCTGGTCCACATGAACTGCTGCTGTGCAGACTGTAGTTAGAGTTTTGCACATGTGACTCCAGTTGTGCCCACTGTCGTTTAGCAATCGAAAAAACTGTAATACAAATGTATCATCAAATATGGCGTCTTTTGAAATGAATTAAAACTTTCTTTTAAATGTAATCAATTAGTTTCAGTGTGTATTTGACAGTAGTTTTCCTCAGATGAAACGGGGAAAAGCTTGTGAAGTGACTCTGAAGAGCAGCTCTGGAGATGAAGATCATGTGGATTGTCCTCATACAGTGAGACTGCAGATGCTGGTGTGTGTGTGTGTGTGTGTGTGTGTGTGTGTGTGTGTGTGTGTGTGTGTGTGTGTTTTAACTCACAGACTATGCTCTGTCAAAGTTCCCTGACATCACCATGCAAGATGTGAGATGCATCATGCAAGAAAAAAATGCAACAATGAAAAACTACATCAAGCAAGCTACTGCAAAGAAGCCCATTTGAATAGAACATTTTTGCTGTCATATATTTGAACAATTATTGTTTGGATTTGTGGTTTCTTTAGGAACTGATTTCTTGCATGACCCTATCTTAAACATTGTGTTTACTGTTTTGTTTTGAACTGGAGTGTAAATGTGAGTGTCGTTGTTTTGTTTATGTGGAATCCAATACAATAGATTTGTTTGAAATTATTGATTTATAAAAATACTTATGTTTATAATTCTGAGTATGTGATTTTTTGTGTAGTCCACTGATACTTAGGGTGGTGGGGGCCCTTGGGCTTGGGTCACTTTCGGGCCCTACCTTCTATACATTACTTTAAATAGAACAAAATGATACACACACAAGCTATGTATTAGAGCTACACAATTCTGGATAAACTGAGAATAAAAATAGAGATCACGATTCTGAACAAACAACTAAACAAAATAACAATTTATGTTAATTGCTGAAGTCTATTAAAAATGTTTTAATTAATCTTAATTATTTAAAAAAAAAACTTGGGTTTGAATGAATGATTCAATTCCTCAATCAAATACACTTGTTTCATAGATGAAACAGCATTTTTGAACGAATCTCCTGAATGAACGATTCAATGACAAATGTTTTTTTAAAAGTTATTTGTCGTCATCTGGTGGCGTAACAATATAATCGATCCAATCGTTATTTGAAGTACAAAGCTACTTTCAAAAGGTGACTGGTACTGTAGACAGTGTTACATGTTAAAAAAACGTAATAATTTATTTATATGACCACTGATTGAAGCTTGAATTTTTTTTTCCAATAAATAAATAATGATTAAAAAAGTTCAAAGTGATCATGTGTTTATTGCAATGCACAAATGTCTTGGTCAGAATGAGAATAAAACACTTATTTACCTGGAAAACATATTGAAAAACAAACAAATGCCTTGTAAGGTTGCAATCATAACAAATGATTTGTATTACATATAAATAGCTAAATCTATGAGTGTATAAATCTTTAAAAAAAACTTATTGGTAAGTGCTGACATATTGTATAGATTGTATACATCTCCAGTGTACATATAGGTAGTGTTAGGCAGACTTTGACCTACAGTATGTCTACTACATCACAAATTACAATCTTAGAGTATAATATATAACAAAATTAAATAAGCATTTTCTCATTACCATGGCATTTTAAAGATCATTTGATGTCATTTAGTACTCTATCAAAAATACATAAATAAAAACTCATAGAACATGCCTAACTTAGTTAAAATGTTGTGGTAGGCTAATATAAGATAGCAATTATAATATAGGAAGTGCCTTCAATTGCAAGAATATAGCAAAATAACTAATTGAACAAAGTGCAAGATAAATTGTGTGTGTGTGTGTGTGTGTGTGTGTGTGTAGTACGTAAGAGAGTAGGTGAGTGTTGTAGTGAAAAATCTAAACTATGCACACAAATTAGAAATGTACAGTCAATAAAATAAAATAAAAATAGTACACTATCATATCTTAAGAAAGCATGACATCAACAACAGAATCCAGAGGCTGATCATTTAAAACAACAACAGGCAAGGTAGAGAAAGAGAGAGAAAGGTAATCAGGTTATGACTTCATGTATGTCATCTCATTTTAAAGATATTAACATAGTACTATTTAGAAGTGGCATCTTCTGGATTTCTTTGCAGCAAAGTCTTTGATCAAATCAGTCAAATCCACTTTACGTAGAAGGTCACTCTCAATTGACATCAGAGATGATTTAATTTCTGCTGTACATTTGTGGATCTTAGTCTATTTTTTACTAGTTTCAGTTTCTCCAAACTGCGCTCCCCACTTGCATTTATGACTGGTAATGTCAGGTAAAGTCTGAGAGCGACATCCACGTTTGGGAAGATGGTGTGTAGTTTTCTAGATGATGGCTCATCATGGCAGATGAATTCTTTGAACTGGAAGATTTCTTCACAAAATTCATTTTACAGGCAGGGTTCCCACGGGTCATGGAATTTCTGGAATGTCATGGAATTTTAAAAGGTCTATTCCAGACATTGAAAGTCAGGGAATTTTATATATTTTTTGTCCAAGTCATGGAATATCAGGGAATTTAGTTTGTTGCTTTAAATTTTAGTTTCCATTTATCAAAATGTGGAAAACGCGTGCATGCTAGAAATAGAACCGACGCCTGAGTGTTCCAGCAACGGGAGTGTTCTCTGGCTAGAGCGCAGAATAGCGGAGTTTGTATGGACCAAAGTGCATGTCTGAGCTTGTATTGCTGCTGTTGCTTTGACATTGTGGAAAATAGAATAATAAAAACAAAATGTATTAGACTTTTTACCTGTTATTATCAATCTAAAGTTTTTTAATTTAGGCTAACTTAATTTCGTTTTTCTTTATTTAAATTTCGTTTTTTCTTTATTTAAATTTAGTTTTTCTTTAGGCCTATTTAAATTTCGTTTTTCTTTATTTAAATTTCGTTTTTCTTTATTTAAATTTAATTTTTTCTGTATTTAAATTTCGTTTTTTTTTATTTAAATTTCGGTTTTCTTTATTTAAATTTAGTTTTTCTTTATTTAAATCTACCCTTTACTGTGTCAGTAATTTGTTAGTCAGAAAAATATTAGACTACCTTAAAAGTATTGCTTAAGTTAACAGACTGTGTGCGTTTTATATCACTAGTGCAGTGTCCGTTCTCGGAGAATATAGCCCTGCTCTCATGAGGTGCGCCGCTTCCTGCTCGCACTGTTTAGCCTACTATTAATTCTGAATGTGTCGCGTCTCTCGTGTCTGTCTATATTGCACCAAATGCGACACTGCACTCCCTTGTGAAGTTGATTGGATGAACGGTTCTCGAAATAATCAAAATGCAAATGGACAGACAAACACATAGAGATTACTACCTATATTCCTTACTGAGCGCGAAGCAGCAGTGCAGCCAGCCACAGGTGCGGTTCCCGAGTGTTCTACGTGGTGCTCTAAACTGTGGCGCTGTTACAAAATAGCCTAAATTAAAGCATTTAAAGTTGGGGATAAAACATAGGCTGATTATATTTAGAATACAGTAATATATAACTGCATATAAAGGAATAAATATCAAGGGGTAAATCAATGAAAATTTCTTTATTGGTGAAAAAAAAATTATGCGACTGGTCGACCAATGATAATGTCAGTCGACCAAGATGGCATCAACCGAAGTTGACAGCCCTAGTTTAAAGACATTCCAAGCTATCTTCAGGTGTATTTCTCATGTATGTGAGGCATACACCGAGTTTCGGTTAATTTATGATGAGATGCGCTCCATTTCACATGCAATGCATGTGACCGCGCCGGCGCCTCCAGGATTATATTGTCTGCTATATATTTGCTTCTCATTTATTAAATACAGGCAATTGGTTGATGAAAAAATTATTAAAATTAAGATACAATTTATACAAAATGAAATTCACTTTAAAGAAAGGCTTTCTACAAAACAAAACAGCTCGGTGCTCCGCAAAACAGCAGCCTGTTTTGCCGTTCATTATAGGTCATGGAAATTCATCTTTTTAGTCAGTGAAAGTCAGGGAAAAGTCAGGGAATTTGACATTTGGTTTAGAGTGGGAACCCTGTACAGGTCAGTGTGGTATCTCTTCTGTAGATCTGCTGCTTTTTTATGAAGATGTTCTGCAGAGAGGGTAGATATGTTGTTCAGGAAACCAAAAGTGCTGTTGAGGTCATTATAGGACTGAAAACAGCAATCAAGTTCAGCCAGCAGCCTATCCATCACAACTAGAAACACACCAGATGAGAACCGTTCTCTTCCTGACGAGTGAACCTCAGGTCTCACCCACTTGAGTCTTGCGTTTTCTTTGTCTTTGTGTGTTGTTTGTATGTTGCTGAAACGGTGGGAGACATTGCTTTTGCTTGGTCTTCAAACACATCAAATTCATCTCTCAAACCAACAATATATTCCCGCAGTGACCTCACCAAATCAACAGCATTCCACAGGTCCAGATCCACAGCTTGAAGTGCAACACTTGTCCCATGAAAGCGTTGGAGAACATAATTCCACATAGTGCAAAGAAAAGCAGTCTCAAGCCTGTTCATTTTTTTATGCAGTGACCAAGCATCATTTTGTGTTGTTGGGTTCTGTTTGCTGTCTTCTGCAATGTTCATCAGTGACTCTTGAATATTGGCATAATTTCTGCACAGTGCCTTGGTGGCCTGTGCATGCGCAGCCCACCTGGTGTCAGAGAGAGATTTTAGTGTCTCAATGCGGTTTTCATTAGGCTGCAAACCTGCCTATACCTTCCATCTAGCTGTGGATTTCGAGCAGAAGTTGAACAAAGTCTGAATGAAATCGGCGGTCTCTGTGCAGCAGTTTACACTATAAACTCCAGCCAGATTAAGCGTGTGCGCGGCGCACGGCACCCACTCTACTAGTGGATTAATGTCTTTGATGTGAGCTTGCAGCCCGTTGTACACTCCTGACATGTTTGCGGCATTATCATAGCACTGTCCATGGCAGTTACTGATATCTTTGTCCATCTCATGTAAAACTGTGAGCACTGCATCACAGAGTGCCTTCCCTGTGTGGCTAGATATAGGGAGAAATTTTAAGAATCGCTCTTCATAGCTTATGATAAATGTAAGCTGATCAATGTGCGTCATGTCAGGAGTTGAATCAATGCAAATGGAAAAGTACTGTGTCACTTTCACTTCAGCAATGATTTCAGAAATCACTCTATTGCTCATTAGCTCGATAAATTCGTCGCATGTTTTTGATGAGAGATATGAGGGGGTTCCTACCCCAGCATTGCCATATATCTGTATGTGGGATTTCAAGAATGGGTCAAATTCACTGATCAGTTCCAGGATTCCCATGTAATTCCCATTGTCAGCTCGACCAAATATTTCACTGGAGCCTCAGAAAGCCAATCCCCTCTCTGACAGAAATTTTACAACTGCAACCACTCTTTGCAAAACTTCACTCCAATAATTGCATTGCGACTCGAACTGCTTTTTAAGTTGAGAATCTATAACTCCGTCAGCTGCTGCTCTGTTGCTGTAATTAAACATAGCCTCTCTATGACTGTCACTATTCTCGTGCTCGGCAATGCGTCTGGTTGCATGTTTCCAGCCATTATAGCCAGACTCAAAAAGGGATTGACCATCAATTTTACCCCAGCGAGCAGGATCAGTGGATAAAGAATCTGTAGTTGGACATTGTTCGGTCGCTGTTTCTGACTGAAGAGATGATGATTCATTGATGGGCTGCCCTGCTCGTGAATTCAAATCGTCTCCAACCGTTTCTTCCAGCGGGTTCGGGTTGTTGTCCTCTGGATTCTCCGCTTGCACATCAGGCTGTGGTGTCATGGGTGTAAAAAATCCAGTAATCCTTTTCATTTTACTGAGAACTTCCTTTTTGCGTTGCTGTCTTTCATTCTTTAGTTTTCTTTTAAGCGCGCCACTCTGATACCGTTTGTCCGCCATTACATCACTGTCTAACGCCTGGTTCACACCGGACGCGGAAGCGACGCGGAACGGAAAATCACACGCGGTTCGGCGCCTGCCTGTTCACACCAGACGCGTATTCTCCGCGGCGATCGACAAGCGCTTCTGCTCAGTTGTTGTTTATTCAGAGCTATTTTTTACATCATGGGTAAGTAAATAACCTTATAAAATGAATACACCATGTTTCTGTAACCAAGAAGTTTGTTCACTTCTTTTATTAATCCGTTGTCGAGACACACACGCAGCCAGAGAGAGAATATGGTAGACAGTAGTAGTGTACCGTTGAAAGACAGTAGTACCGTTGAAATATACATCCTCTCTTCAAATTTATTAAATCTATTTTGTTGTGTTTTTTCTTTGTTTGTTTTCATCTTTCTAGTCTGTTTAGATACACAAATATGATCGCATTTGTCACTCGCGGTATTTTAATTTTTGAAAATTGCTTATATTTTGACAATTGACCGGATTGTCTCGTGTTTCTTGGTGTGACTTCCTGCCGGAATTGACGCGGATCACTCGCGGCTCGCGCAAAAAATAGACCAGATGCCGAAACTGGCGCTTCACGGCGCGGGCCGGCCGCGGCACGCCGCGGCGCTCCGCGTCTGGTGTGAACGACACCATAGGTTAACATGGGCGCCGAAAGGAAGCGGCCTCCGTTCCGCGCTGCTTACGCGTCGCTTTGGCGTCCGGTGTGAACCAGGCCTAATGCAGACAGGTTTCTTCAGCGGCAGTAAACGAGGCACTACGTAACTGCCAATAACTAATCAGCAAACCTCAAGATCACTGACATTTAATTTAGCTAATTAAATGACATTTTTCAATGCAGGGCAGGGCCAGGTAACAATGCTAGACCAATCAACAAACTTTAAATGAAAAATTAAATGACTGACATATTGAAAAAAATCAAACGTAAATGAGCGGGGCCCCCTATTGGGCCCAGTCCAGCCCAATGGTAGGTCCGATGTTTTTTCTGCATATGCACCCAGCTCTCCCTCTTCTGATCAATTTTTTTTAGCCTCAGCTTATGTGGCTGTTCTTCCTTGCATGTGTTGCAAGTTTTGCAGGCCACATTAATTTCTGTATGGCAAACCATACAATTTCACCTTGTTGACCCTTGGCCTGTCATTTCTATCATAGATAGAGTAAGCGGGAGAGAGTGACAGAGACACACAAAGATTTTGAGAAGTACTTCTTTCACACAAACAAAACAGTACGAGTTTTAAATTTAAAAAAGCAATACTTAATTGAAGACACCAGGCTTCTGGAAGAGAGGAAGACAATGTGACCATGTTATTAACGACAGCATGTTGTAGGACTGCATAAAATAGGAGAGAGAGATAGTGGAGATTGCGCACCACAGAACAGAGTACACTGGATACTGCACAATTTGGTATTGATCCGATACCAAGTAAATACAGGGTTCAATAACGCAGATACCGATACTTTTTACTTTTAAAAGCAGGCACTTGGATTTAAATGTACTTTCCTTTAGGGGAAAGCAGTGTGTCATGATAATATATGAGGTGAATGCATCCTTAATATGCTAAATCTGAATACATTTTCATGACCTCTAAAATAATTTGTGATTTGTGCTCTCGATGCGCCTGTAATTAGTCGTGTGTATGGTTACCGTAGTAAAACCATTGTTCATTTTTTTTAAAAACTGCCACTGTTGTACCCCAATAGGTAAAACTTTTGCACATTTTCTTCTGACAGATTTATTAACACAGTCCATTTGAACTTTAACGATCAGTCAAAATAAATTTAATTGCACAAACTAGCATAATTATAGTAAATGTTACATGTGCGCTACTTTTCAAAAGTTTGGGGTCGGTGAGATGTTTAATGTTGGAATTTGACATTTGGTTTAGAGTGGGAACCCTGTACAGGTCAGTGTGGTATCTCTTCTGTAGATCTGCTGCTTTTTTATGAAGATGTTCTGCAGAGAGGGTAGATATGTTGTTCAGGAAACCAAAAGTGCTGTTGAGGTCATTATAGGACTGAAAACAGCAATCAAGTTCAGCCAGCAGCCTATCCATCACAACTAGAAACACACCAGATGAGAACCGTTCTCTTCCTGACGAGTGAACCTCAGGTCTCACCCACTTGAGTCTTGCGTTTTCTTTGTCTTTGTGTGTTGTTTGTATGTTGCTGAAACGGTGGGAGACATTGCTTTTGCTTGGTCTTCAAACACATCAAATTCATCTCTCAAACCAACAATATATTCCCGCAGTGACCTCACCAAATCAACAGCATTCCACAGGTCCAGATCCACAGCTTGAAGTGCAACACTTGTCCCATGAAAGCGTTGGAGAACATAATTCCACATAGTGCAAAGAAAAGCAGTCTCAAGCCTGTTCATTTTTTTATGCAGTGACCAAGCATCATTTTGTGTTGTTGGGTTCTGTTTGCTGTCTTCTGCAATGTTCATCAGTGACTCTTGAATATTGGCATAATTTCTGCACAGTGCCTTGGTGGCCTGTGCATGCGCAGCCCACCTGGTGTCAGAGAGAGATTTTAGTGTCTCAATGCGGTTTTCATTAGGCTGCAAACCTGCCTATACCTTCCATCTAGCTGTGGATTTCGAGCAGAAGTTGAACAAAGTCTGAATGAAATCGGCGGTCTCTGTGCAGCAGTTTACACTATAAACTCCAGCCAGATTAAGCGTGTGCGCGGCGCACGGCACCCACTCTACTAGTGGATTAATGTCTTTGATGTGAGCTTGCAGCCCGTTGTACACTCCTGACATGTTTGCGGCATTATCATAGCACTGTCCATGGCAGTTACTGATATCTTTGTCCATCTCATGTAAAACTGTGAGCACTGCATCACAGAGTGCCTTCCCTGTGTGGCTAGATATAGGGAGAAATTTTAAGAATCGCTCTTCATAGCTTATGATAAATGTAAGCTGATCAATGTGCGTCATGTCAGGAGTTGAATCAATGCAAATGGAAAAGTACTGTGTCACTTTCACTTCAGCAATGATTTCAGAAATCACTCTATTGCTCATTAGCTCGATAAATTCGTCGCATGTTTTTGATGAGAGATATGAGGGGGTTCCTACCCCAGCATTGCCATATATCTGTATGTGGGATTTCAAGAATGGGTCAAATTCACTGATCAGTTCCAGGATTCCCATGTAATTCCCATTGTCAGCTCGACCAAATATTTCACTGGAGCCTCAGAAAGCCAATCCCCTCTCTGACAGAAATTTTACAACTGCAACCACTCTTTGCAAAACTTCACTCCAATAATTGCATTGCGACTCGAACTGCTTTTTAAGTTGAGAATCTATAACTCCGTCAGCTGCTGCTCTGTTGCTGTAATTAAACATAGCCTCTCTATGACTGTCACTATTCTCGTGCTCGGCAATGCGTCTGGTTGCATGTTTCCAGCCATTATAGCCAGACTCAAAAAGGGATTGACCATCAATTTTACCCCAGCGAGCAGGATCAGTGGATAAAGAATCTGTAGTTGGACATTGTTCGGTCGCTGTTTCTGACTGAAGAGATGATGATTCATTGATGGGCTGCCCTGCTCGTGAATTCAAATCGTCTCCAACCGTTTCTTCCAGCGGGTTCGGGTTGTTGTCCTCTGGATTCTCCGCTTGCACATCAGGCTGTGGTGTCATGGGTGTAAAAAATCCAGTAATCCTTTTCATTTTACTGAGAACTTCCTTTTTGCGTTGCTGTCTTTCATTCTTTAGTTTTCTTTTAAGCGCGCCACTCTGATACCGTTTGTCCGCCATTACATCACTGTCTAACGCCTGGTTCACACCGGACGCGGAAGCGACGCGGAACGGAAAATCACACGCGGTTCGGCGCCTGCCTGTTCACACCAGACGCGTATTCTCCGCGGCGATCGACAAGCGCTTCTGCTCAGTTGTTGTTTATTCAGAGCTATTTTTTACATCATGGGTAAGTAAATAACCTTATAAAATGAATACACCATGTTTCTGTAACCAAGAAGTTTGTTCACTTCTTTTATTAATCCGTTGTCGAGACACACACGCAGCCAGAGAGAGAATATGGTAGACAGTAGTAGTGTACCGTTGAAAGACAGTAGTACCGTTGAAATATACATCCTCTCTTCAAATTTATTAAATCTATTTTGTTGTGTTTTTTCTTTGTTTGTTTTCATCTTTCTAGTCTGTTTAGATACACAAATATGATCGCATTTGTCACTCGCGGTATTTTAATTTTTGAAAATTGCTTATATTTTGACAATTGACCGGATTGTCTCGTGTTTCTTGGTGTGACTTCCTGCCGGAATTGACGCGGATCACTCGCGGCTCGCGCAAAAAATAGACCAGATGCCGAAACTGGCGCTTCACGGCGCGGGCCGGCCGCGGCACGCCGCGGCGCTCCGCGTCTGGTGTGAACGACACCATAGGTTAACATGGGCGCCGAAAGGAAGCGGCCTCCGTTCCGCGCTGCTTACGCGTCGCTTTGGCGTCCGGTGTGAACCAGGCCTAATGCAGACAGGTTTCTTCAGCGGCAGTAAACGAGGCACTACGTAACTGCCAATAACTAATCAGCAAACCTCAAGATCACTGACATTTAATTTAGCTAATTAAATGACATTTTTCAATGCAGGGCAGGGCCAGGTAACAATGCTAGACCAATCAACAAACTTTAAATGAAAAATTAAATGACTGACATATTGAAAAAAATCAAACGTAAATGAGCGGGGCCCCCTATTGGGCCCAGTCCAGCCCAATGGTAGGTCCGATGTTTTTTCTGCATATGCACCCAGCTCTCCCTCTTCTGATCAATTTTTTTTAGCCTCAGCTTATGTGGCTGTTCTTCCTTGCATGTGTTGCAAGTTTTGCAGGCCACATTAATTTCTGTATGGCAAACCATACAATTTCACCTTGTTGACCCTTGGCCTGTCATTTCTATCATAGATAGAGTAAGCGGGAGAGAGTGACAGAGACACACAAAGATTTTGAGAAGTACTTCTTTCACACAAACAAAACAGTACGAGTTTTAAATTTAAAAAAGCAATACTTAATTGAAGACACCAGGCTTCTGGAAGAGAGGAAGACAATGTGACCATGTTATTAACGACAGCATGTTGTAGGACTGCATAAAATAGGAGAGAGAGATAGTGGAGATTGCGCACCACAGAACAGAGTACACTGGATACTGCACAATTTGGTATTGATCCGATACCAAGTAAATACAGGGTTCAATAACGCAGATACCGATACTTTTTACTTTTAAAAGCAGGCACTTGGATTTAAATGTACTTTCCTTTAGGGGAAAGCAGTGTGTCATGATAATATATGAGGTGAATGCATCCTTAATATGCTAAATCTGAATACATTTTCATGACCTCTAAAATAATTTGTGATTTGTGCTCTCGATGCGCCTGTAATTAGTCGTGTGTATGGTTACCGTAGTAAAACCATTGTTCATTTTTTTTAAAAACTGCCACTGTTGTACCCCAATAGGTAAAACTTTTGCACATTTTCTTCTGACAGATTTATTAACACAGTCCATTTGAACTTTAACGATCAGTCAAAATAAATTTAATTGCACAAACTAGCATAATTATAGTAAATGTTACATGTGCGCTACTTTTCAAAAGTTTGGGGTCGGTGAGATGTTTAATGTTGAAAGAAGTCTAATCTGCTTACCAAGGCTGCATTTATTTGATCAAAAATACAGTAAATCTTTGTAAAAACAAATATTGTGAAATATTATTGCAATTAAAAACAGGCGATCCGTTTTCTATTTGAATTTGTTCAAATGTAATTTATTCCTGTGATCAAAGCTGAATTTTCAGCATCATAATTATTAGAACAGCATTTAGATGAAATATATATATTTTTGTAACAATGTAAAAGCTTTTACCGTCACATTTAATCAATTTAATGCATACTTAAAATGAATAAAATAAATTTGTGCTAAATAAATAAAATTACTGGTTTAAAAAAAACACCTTAGGATCGACATTTTTTTATGAGTGGATAGATCCTTTAGAATAGATACAACACCAGTATCGATATTTCAGGATCGACTATTACATACTTTAGCGTGATACTGGGTACAAGTTAGTGCAGTACTGTATATAGAAAAATACAATGATAGAAGAAAACATATCTTTATTAAAACAAATCAACTTTGGACATATAAAAACGTTCTCTCCTCCTGATCCCTGGATCCTGGTCTCTACAAGCGCGATAGCGCCATTGCTTCTCAGCTGCAGTTAATGACATGCTCCCAACAACTGTAAAAGTGTATAACAAATTAAGTGATGTTAATTAAATGCAAATAAGGCAAAGTACAAAGTAAGGTGCATAAGTATACAAATAAAAAAACAATTGTCACGGCTTTGCCTGGCTCCTCCTCCTGTCTGTGTGCTGCGTCTGTCTCCTACAGGTGAGCTGGGCACAGGTGTTTGGAGTCGTGCTAATCAGTTCCTGGTCTAGGCCTTTAAAAACGCTTCAGATGAGATCGGGAGAGAGACCCTGCCGCCGTTCCATCTCTCCCGCACCGTTTAGGATTTTGTTTTGTTTATTCACTGCACCGCACTACACTGATTGCTTTTATTTTTCAAAGCCAACTTCATTACTGATTGTATAACATCTATTCTGTTAAATTCTGTTTATTTAATAAAATCTAATATATATCGCAATTCCATGTGTGGTCTTTCCCTTACTCTCTTGCTTGCTTTGAGCCAGGCTTGTAACATAATGCAGAAACAAACAATGGTAACTAAGCGGCATGTGCTTGATGCTCATATGCTGCTGACTCATATGTCACTGGTTTTAGCTCAAAAACACACAAAATAACCTTTATAAATGTCTATGTCCCTGAGTTGTTGTCCTAATCCTTAAATTGCATTTGAATGTTTTCCCCTGCAATTAACAAATACACCATCTATGACCTAGTTATCCAGCTTGGCTAGAATCTATGCCCCCTATTGCTCTGGTATAGGTAACAGGACTGATGGTAACAGGACTGATGATTTGATGCTAATGTGCTAATTTCTAGCTAACAGGTCAATGTCAGAAAGGCACATGGTATGTAATTTGAAATGTTATTACTTCTAGATTTTGGTAATATCAAGATTAATAAATAATTGTTTATATGTACACTTTAAAAAATAGTAACAGGACTGATGTTGTATGTCGACCCCTCTCTAACAACCCTGATAAAACATGAAAAATAGAATATTTAAGAAGAGAGAAACTTACCCTTGCTTACACTGTGGAATCCACTTGCTCTAAATGATGTCTTCTTCTTCTTTAAATTTATTGGCGGTTGGCATACCAATTTGGTGCATTACCGCCACCAACTGTTTGGGGTGTGGAGCTTCAATGCGGATGTATATGCTAACATATATAAATAAAAAATAAAAAAATAAAAAATGTATTCTTGGTTGTTCTTAAATTCGATCAAATAAACCTGTTTCTTTTAAATATCTCATGATAGCTGGCCATGCTGATGGTTTTGATGTAGAAAAAGAAAGTAAACCCTCTACTGATAATTGTGTATAACCTAATTCTTTGACTTGTTCTAACAGTATAGTTCTCTCTGTGCTGTATGCTTCACACTCTAGTAATACATGCTCTACAGTTTCTCTCTTATCACAGTTAATGCATAGTCCTGTTGCGTGTTTCCCTAAACGACTGAGATTATGATTGAGACCTGTATGACCAATTCTTAACCTTGTGATCACTGTTTCTCCCCTTCGCTTCCAACCACCCTGCCTCCTTGTTGTCACTTGTTTCTGTATTTTATATAAAAAATGACCTTTGGTCTCCTTTTCCCATTGTCCTTGCCATAACCTATTGATTCCTGTTTTAATGACACTTTTCATTTCCATTTTACTCAATGTAACTGTCCATTGCAGGTCTGACTTAAGAGTCTTTTTAGCAAAATGATCAGCTGCTTCATTACCCTCTATTTCAACGTGAGATGGGACCCACATAAAACACACTTTAATATTAAGATTTTGTAATCTATATAGACCATGAAAGATTTCATAAATCAAGTCAGGCCTACAAACAGATTTGCAATTTGCAATACTTATAATGATGCCATTGAATCTGAACAGATGATATATTGATTAGACCCAACTCCTCTATCCACGTGAGTGCTAGTAAAATGGCTAAAAGTTCCACAGTGTAAACTGCTAAATGGTCTGAAGTTCTTTTTAGTATTGATTTCTGAAAATGTGGTATATATACTGCTGCTCCCGTCTTTCCTGTATTTGGATCTTTTGAGCCATCTGTAAATATTTGAATACTATTATTATACTTGAGACATAGATATTGTTTTACCAGATCATTCATCCCACCATATTCCTTGCATTGTTTTAATATCTTTGCGATTTCAAGATCCACAACTGGTAATGGAAATATCCAAGGAGGAATAGCAGGTAACGCCACTGTACAGCTGTTAGTTAGTTCAACTAGTCCCAGTTTCTTGGCTTGTCTATTTCCCACCCATCCAAAACTGTTAAATTTCTTCCTTCCATGTTCCCAACATGCGTTCAACACTGGTTTGGTTGGATGACCTTTCTTATGCCCCTGCAAATTTACCCAATATACCATGGCAAGCTGAAGACATCTCAGAGATAAAGGCATCTCCCCAACCTCCACCTGGAGAGCTGGGATTGAAGAAGTCTTGATTGCACCACTACATAGGCGGAGGGCTTGTGTTTGGACCAGGTCAAGCTTTTGCAAATGAGATTTTGCAGCTGAACTAAATGCAATGCATGCATAATCCAAAGTTGATCTAATTAAAGCAATATAAATATGTTTAAGAGAGTTCATACTAGCACCCCAACCACTTCCTACCTGGCATCTCATAACATTGACTGCCTTCTTACATTTGGTAACATTTTTCTGTATATGATGTCCAAATGTCAGCTTATGGTCCATCCACACACCTAAAAACCTTATATTTTGAACCTGCTTGACTGATTGCCCATAAAGAGTAACTTGTATTGCAGGATTTTTACGCTTCTTAGAGAAACAAATAACCTGTGTCTTGTCCACAGAAAACCGAAAACCCCACCTGTTTCCCCAGTTCTCAACAGTGCTGACTGCTGTCTGTAGCTTCTTTTCAACAAATGCTGCATTACGACCCCTTACCCATATTGCCCCATCATCTGCATATAAAGACCTCCCAAGGCTAGCATCGACCTCTGAAAAAAACTCATTAATCATGATATTAAATAAAATAGGACTACATACACTTCCTTGTGGTACCCCATTTTCTATAGAGTAAACATTGGAGTAAGATACTCCAATTCTTACCTCTATAGTCCTGTCCTTCAGAAAATTCATAATCCAGTTGAACATTCTTCCACCAATTCCCATGGATTCTAATTTAATAAGAAGACCCTCTTTCCATAACATATCATAGGCCTTCTCCACATCAAAGAAGACAGCAGCTACCAGTTCCTTTTTAGCCTGAGCCTTCCTAATTTCATCCTCCAAACATATCACCGGATCCATAGTTGACCTCCCTCTACGGAACCCACTCTGTTGTGGTATTAGCGAATTCCTACTCTCTAATATGTAAGTTAACCTGTCAGTGGCCGTACGTTCCATTATTTTACATAAATTAGATGTTAGTGCGATAGGTCTATAACTAGTTGTTTCGCCTTTATCTTTCCCTGGTTTCCCAATTAGGATAACAACAGAGTGTTTCCATGCTGACGGCAATACCCCTAACTCCCATACCTTATTATATAGCTTCAGGATCACCAACTGTGCTTGATGATTTAAGTTTTCAACCATTTTATAACATATTTCATCCTTACCAGGGGATGTTGCTCTGGCTCCTACCAACGCTCTTTTCAGCTCAAATAAAGAAAAGAAAACATTTAGTGTTCTTCTTCTTCTTCTTCTTCTTTGGGATTTTACGGCAGCCGGCATCCAAAAAAGTTGCATTGCTGCCATCTATGGGACTAATATCTCAGCGTACTATATTCGGCTATAAAGCCCAGTGTCTAATAAAATTTTTAAAAAACAATGTTTTCCCCTCCCACTTGACCCTATTTCTAAAAAACTTTTCAAAGACACTTCTTTTAAACCAAATTCACACAATTCTCTGATAAGAACTTGTCTTTGGAGATCATAATTTCTACAATACATCAAAACATGTTGTACCGTCTCAGATTCCTGACATGAACACAAGCCACTCTGGTGTTTTCCTAAAATAAATAAAGTGCTGTTTAGCAACGTGTGACCTATCCTCATTCTGGAAAATATCACCTGCTCTTTACGTTTCATTCCTTCTCTTTTAAAAACATTAACTGAGTCACTTACCCTACTAGACAATGAAAATAAGTGCCTCCCTTTGTTTTCTTGTTCCCAGATCTGTTGCCATTTTAAAATTGTTTCCTGCCACACAATACTTTTACCCTCCCCCTTGGATAGGTTTATATTGACATCTATATTTTCCTTTTGAGCAGCTTCTTTGGCCAACTTGTCAACCTTTTCATTTGTTACAATACCTACATGAGCTGGGACCCATATGAATGATATTTCTACCCCTCTAATTTTCACATCTCTAATTGCCAAAAGAATATCATACACAAGATCTTGCCGACTCTTTGATGATCCTTTCTCAATACTATTAATAGCTGACACAGAGTCACTACATATTAACACTTTTTGATTTTGAATCTGTTCAGTCCATTGTACTGCCATTAAGATTGCATATAATTCAACTGTAAATACACTTAGAAAATTTGATGTTCTCTTAAAAGCTTGGACATTCCACCTCTGAACAACAAAAGCTGCTCCTGTAGCACCCGTTTCTTGATCCTTAGACCCATCAGTGAAAATTAATATGTATTCCTGATATCTTTCTCTTATATGATGCTGGAACTCATGTACCAAATTTGACTCTGGATTTTCTAACTTAATCCCAAGTATCTCTAGGTCAGTCTTTGGAACCTCCATCTGCCATAAAGGAACTGAAGGCCACAGTACTCCTGGACAAAAATTCTTATCATGTATAGACATTTCCTGTGCCAATGCCTCACCTGTCCATCCAAAACTAGGAAGTCTTGCCACCTCTCTCTCCCAGCTTGACTGAAATGCTATTTTAACTGGATGATCAATCCTTTGACCCATCAAGTTGATCCAATAATTAGCCTGCAGCTGCTTTCTTCTTAAAAAGAGTGGCATTTCTCCTATCTCTACCTGTAATGAACATACTGGAGAAGATCGCACAGCTCCTGTACATATTCTTAATGCTTTAGCTTGGACTATATCTAACTCAGCTAAAACTGACTTGGCTGCAGATCCATAAACCAAACACCCATATTCAATTCTTGCTCTGATTAAATATATATAAATTTGCTTCAAAGAACCTACATCTGCTCCCCATTCTGTTCCAGCCAGACATCTCATTAAATTCATTACCTTTTTACATTTCTCTATTACTTTTGAGACATGCTCCCTCCATGTAAGTCTAGTGTCAAAGACCACCCCAAGAAATTTAAAACTTTTAACCCTTTCCAAATTCCTACCATACAACTCCAATTGTATACTTTCATCAACTTTCTTCCTAGTAAAAAACATAACCTTAGTCTTCTCAATAGAAAATCTAAAACCCCATTTCCTTCCCCACTCCTCCACTATGGTTAGAGCTTCCTGTACCTTCTTCACAGTATACTTCACATTTCTCCCCTTTTTCCATTATGCTACCATCATCTGCAAATAGTGACTTTCCAATTTCTGGCTGAACATTAGAAAAAACATCATTAATCATTATGTTTAACAATAATGGACTAATGACACTACCTTGAGGTGTCCCATTTTCTACCAAACATCTTCTAGATGTTTCCATCCCTATTTTCACCTGGATACTTCTATTATTTAAAAAGTCCATTACCCAGTTAAACATATTTCCCCTAACTCCTAGCATATGCATTTTGATTAAAAGACCCTCTACCCATAACATGTCGTATGCTTTTTCCACATCTAAAAATACTGCCACAACAGTCTCTTTTTTTAACTGTGCTTTTCTTATATCATCCTCAAGACATATAATAGAATCAATAGTGCTTCTCCCCTTTCTAAAACCACTCTGACAACTAACCATCAGCCCCCTTTCTTCCATGAAGTGCATTAACCTTTCATTCACCAATCTTCCATTAACTTACCTAAGTGAGAAGTCAACGCTATTGGTCTATAGCTTACTGGATTACTAGGATCTTTCCCCGGTTTTCTTATTGGAATAATAACTGCCTCCTTCCATCCTGCTGGAATCTTTCCTTCCTCCCAAACTTTATTAAATACACTTAAAACCTTCTGAATTCCCTTCTCACTCAACTTTCTTAACATGCTATAACAAATTTCATCTTTACCAGGAGCTGAATTCCTACACTTATCCAACGCATTTCTTAACTCTCTCATTGTGAATGGAACATTATATTTATCCTCTATTTTTCCCTTCTTTTGAATAACCCCAGCATATAAACTCCTTGTTTCTTCCCTACCCCTTCTTTCTTCTTCTGATAAATTACTGGAACTATGTACCTTTCTCAGTGTATTCACCATCATTTCTGCTTTCTCTAAGTTTGTTATAGCCACCTGTTCACCATCTAAAAGGATTGGATAATTCCACTCTCTTCTATTACCATCCATTTTCTTGATCATGTTCTTCTTCTTCTTCTTCTTCTTCTTTGTGCTTATTTGGCGGTTCGCATTCTTAAAAAGAGCATTACCGCCATCTACTGTGGGTAATAGATCAGAGACAAGATACACTACTAGATCACCTCTACCAGAACAATCAGGACTCGTGCTTTCAATGTTGCTGCGTGTTCAGCTCCTCCATCTACGGCCAAAGTCCATCTCATTCCAGAGAGGGATGCTGTTACATAAAAAAAAAAAAAAAAAAAAAAAAAAAAAAAAATGATAGTAGTATAATAATTTTAACTGTATAAAACAAATTGTATACATTTATAACCCTTCTATATTCTGTGGATCAAATTGGTTCTTCTTAAAAACTTTATTATTAACCTACCCCCTTCTACTGAATTTAAAATTATCCTTAATGTTAATTGCTGATTACCTTCCATCTGCAGTTCTTCTCTTAGCTTACTTCTTTCCTCTGAATATTTATTACACTTAATTAGTACATGCTCCACTGTTTCTCTTATTCCACACCATTCACACAAACCTGTATGATGTTTCCCTATTATTTGCATTGTTGAATTAAGTCCTGTATGTCCCAATCTTAATCTAGAAATAATACAATCTGTCTTCCTTCTTTCACTTGACTTCCTTCCTCTACCTACCACTGGTTGTATTGAATGTAAATGTCTACCCTTTTCCTCATTGTCCCAGTACATTTGCCAATTATTATTTATCTCCCTTTTAATTATTGATTTGATTTCTAATTTGCTATATTTAATTTCCATATCTATAGTTTCTTTTGCCATAGCCTGTTTTGCTAACTTGTCTGCTACTTCATTTCCATCTACTCCAGTATGTGCCGGAACCCATAAAAACTGAACTATCTTATTTTCCTGTTGCATCATGAACAATATCTGTAGGATTTCCAAAACAATATCTTGTCTAGTATCTGATTTCTGAGCTTCCAGGCACATCAAGGCAGAACTTGAATCTGAGCATATTAAAGTTTTACTTAAACCCATTTCATTTATTTTATTAATTGCTACCATAATTGCTAGTAACTCTCCTGTAAACACAGATACATGATCTGATATTCTTTCCCCTCTCGCCACTTTCAATCTGGGTATGATGTACGCTACCCCCACCTGTCCCTTTTGTGGATCCTTTGACGCATCTGTGAAAACATGTACATATTGTTCATACTTACTCCCAATATACTCTTTTGTCATCTCTGCCTCCAACATCCTCCGATTTTTATCTTGCCTTGATTCCAATAAGAATAAATCTACATTAGGTTGAGGTAATATCCATAATGGTATTGTTGGTAATATTACTGCTGGAATAACACTGTACTCATTTAATTTCATATCCTGAACTAAATCCTTAATAATCCAACCAAAACTGTTAACTTTCCCTTTCCCATGTTCCCAACATGTTTCAAGTATACCTTTTGTTGGATGACTATCCTTCTGCCCTTTTAGATTAACCCAGTATGCCAGTGTCAATTGCTTCCTTCTGAAGTGAATTGGCATCTCCCCCATCTCCACCTGTAACGCTGAAACAGGAGAGGAAGGGTAAGCTCCACAACATATTCTCAACGCTTGTGATTGAATTCGCTCTAACTTTCCTAACTGTGACTTAGCTGCTGTTCCGTATGCAATACAACCATAATCTAATATTGCTCTTATCATTGTTGAATAAATTGTTTTTAATGCCACTCTGTCAGCCCCCCATTCTCGTCCTGAAATACACCTCATTACGTTTAATATCTTCTTACACTTTCCCTCCATCTTGTTTATATGTACACTCCATGTAGCTTTGGCATCAAACCACATACCTAAAAATCTTATGTCTTTAACTTGTTCTATTTCTTTATTATATAACTTCATCTTTAAATCAATACTTGACCTTTTATTTGTAAAAAATATATATTTAGTTTTCTCCACTGAAAATTTAAAACCCCATTTATAAGACCATTTCTCAACACTTTTTAACACTGCTTGCATTTTATTAACAATATACTCTACATTCCTACCTCTAAACCACAGCGCTCCATCATCCGCGAACAGTGATTTATTTATATTCTTATCTATTGTTGCAAATACATCATTTATCATAATAATAAACAACAAAGGACTTATGACACTACCCTGCGGAGTTCCATTCTCAATTATTCCTTTCCTTGATATATATTCCCCAATCTTTACTTTAATATTTCTTTCCATTAAAAACTCTTTAATCCAATTATATAATTTTCCGTCTATTCCAATTTGATCTAATTTGATCAATAACCCTTCCTTCCATAGCATATCATATGCTTTTTCTACGTCAAAGAAAACTGCTATTAGAGTTTCTTTATTTATCAAAGCTTTCCTTATATCTGACTCCAAATTAATAATTGAGTCCATTGTACTTTTTCCCTGTCTAAAACCATTTTGATATGGGGAAAAAAAATTATTCTTCTCCATATGATACATTAAACGATCTGTAATCATTTTTTCCATTACTTTACCTAAATGTGCTGTTAACGCTATCGGTCTGTAGTTTAGTGGAATACTTGGATCTTTACCTGGTTTTCTAATAGGAATTATTACAGCTTCTTTCCAATTCTTAGGTAACGCCCCTTCTTCCCATACCCTGTTGTAAAACTCTAGAATGACTTTAAGAGATTCTTCACTTAACTTTTTTAACATTACATAGCTAATTTCATCCTGTCCTGGAGTTGACGCTTTTGTATTTTTTAATGCCCTCTTTAATTCTGAATATAAAAAAGGCACATCTAGAATACTATTTGTTACTCTTTTTTTCCCTAAAATAAATGGATGTTCTTTTAATAACTTCTCCCTCATTTCCTTACATTCCTTCATCAAATTATTCGAACTATTTATTTTTGAAAATTCTTTCCTAAACATTTCTGCTTTCTCCTCATCACTTATTGCTATTTCTTCCCCACTACACTGTTAGAAATGTCTGTAAATTACACAGTATTTAACTGTAAAATGAACTGTATTTTACTGTAGGACAATTATACAGCATGTTACTGTATTTTAAAGTTACATTTTGAAAAATATCCCCTTGGCGCCACTAAAATACAGTATTTTTAATTTACTGTAAATCTAAATACAGTAAAAAAAAAAATGAGCGCGAAACCTGACCAATCACAGAAAAGCTTTTATTTCCCGCTTGGAGAAAGAAGAAAACGAAGACGCACAGATACGAGAAGAACCAGCCAGATTCAAAGGTGTGTACAAATATTCCTCATTTTACTTTACATATAGGCTATTATATTTTTGGTTTAACTAAAAAAAAAAAACACTGCCACTTAACGGCGCGCAGTCACCTCACATTATGCTGTGAAGAGAGCTAGAAAGAGTTGTGTTGACACTGTGCAAACATTCATATTTATTTCCTTTCTTTCCCTTTTCTGAACGTTTCACCGTCAAAATATGGACATTAACGGGTCTCTGCCTTGGGTTTGACCACGTCAGGAGCTGGTGAGTGTTCATGTGAACTGTTGGCCGAACAACAAAGCTTTTGTGGATTTAGTTTAAAGTCAGTCGTTTTTTTTCCCGCTATTATCGCGTGCCGATTACCCCATACAAATGCATTATGCACGTCATATAGTGCTAGAGTAAAACCCGCAATGTTCTTGTGCAAACACTGTGGCGTCTCTGTGGAGACATTATACGCCTTTATTAATCATGCCAAAGGGCATAAAAACAAGGCGAACTTCAGGTTTTCGTGTGCAGTTCCTGAATGCCCATGCACTTTCCAGAGACTCTCCGCCCTTCAGTCTCACATGTACCGCAAACACAGAAAGGCCGCAAAAAACCCAGACAGATCAGAACACCACGATCTGAATTTTATATGCAGTGTTGAAGGCTGTACATTCGTGTCGACCAAATTCGCCAGTCTTTGTGAACATCTAAAATGGCATATTCGTGATGGCAAAAAAATTGAATGTCCAATTACTGGCTGTAAAAAATATTTTCGAGTGAAGTCGACATTTTCAGCACACCTCAGTAGAAAACATAAAACCCATGTAGAGAAATCTGTCTGTGCAAGTGCATATAGGCCTATGACTGAGATTTCTGTTGCTGTGCCAGATGTGAATATTGAAGGCTTTGATGATGTGGAATTTCAAGACAGTAGTTCAGCCATTCAGCTTGACAAAAACAAATTTCTGACAAATTTGGCTTTATTCTATTTGAGGATGCAGTCAGAAATGATTCTGCCAGCTACAACAATTCAGATTTTAATTGATGAGTTCATGGAGGTGCATACAAATAGCATGACGCATACCTTGTCCAAAGTTAATGAAGAATTGACAAAGCTAAAAATTCCAGACTGTCAAATAAATGAAATGATAAGTGGGTTAACTAAAGAAAACTTACTTAAGATGTATAATGAGGGATATTTTAAGTCAGATCAGACTCGGAAGTCCTTTTTCAAAAAACATTTCAATTATGTGGAGCCTGTGCAGGTGTACCTAGGCTGTGATGCATCAGGAAAAGAGCGCTTTTGTCAGTACATACCAGTGAAAGACACTTTGAAGGCATTTCTGAACAATGGATCTGTTAAAGAGCAGTATGATAAGGCTAAGGAACAAACATCACAAAATCCCCATGTACTTGAGGATATAAGGGATGGGAGAAATTTTAAAGAAAACACTCTTTTTAAAGAGTCTTCATCAGTAGTGTCTCTAATTTTATATCAAGATGCATTCGAGGTAGTTAATCCTCTTGGCTCTGGAAGAAAAAAACACAAACTAGTTGCTGTGTACTTGACACTTTCAGAAATCTGTCCCCATAATAGATCATCTATTGATCCTATGCAATTGGTCATGCTTTGCAGAGAGGAAGATTTTAAGTTTTTTGGGCAGCAACAAGTTTTCACACCTCTTTTGAGTGATCTCAAGGACATGGAGGAATTTGGAATTGTACTGGAGAATGGAGAGACAGTGAGGGGAGCAGTGATTGCCATTGTTGGGGACAATTTGGGGTCACATAGCATCGGAGGGTTTACTGAGAATTTCAGTAAGAGTAGACATTTCTGCCGTTACTGTCTCATAAACAGAGACATGTTTGAAAGCAAAGGCACAGACTTAGGTCCAACAAGAACAAAACAGAGTTACCAAAACAGTGTGGCAATGTCTGAAGGGCAAGAAATGTGTGATGGTGTCAAGTTCGACTCTGTGTTTAACTGCCTAAAACACTTTCATGTGTGTGATCCTGGGCTTCCTCCGTGTTTGGCACATGATCTTTTTGAGGGAGTTGTTTCAACAGATCTGGCTTTGTACATAAAACAGCTTGTCACTGTAGGGAAACACTTCAGCTATGTTCAGCTGAACAGAAACATATCTAGCTTTAAGTTCTGTGGAAGTGACATGAATAATAAGCCATGTGAAATAAAACCTGATGGTGGAAAGTTGACAGGACATGCAGCTCAGAACTGGTGTCTGCTTCGATTGCTCCCATTACTAATTGGGGATCGAATAAAAAATCCACTTGATGATGAAATTTGGCAGTTGTGCTTGAAGTTAAGGGAGCTTGTTGAAATGATATGTGCACCAAAAATTCATCATGATCAAGTAGCCTACATGAAATGTCTGATTGAAGAATATTTGCACTTAAGAGCTACCTTGTTTCCAGATGCACCACTGAAACCAAAACATCATTTTTTACTTCACTACCCTGAACTCACACTTAAATTTGGACCACTGATTAGACTATGGACTTTACGGTTTGAAAGCAAGCACACATATTTTAAACAATGTGCAAGAAAATTACGAAATTTCATAAACCTTGGGAGTACACTAGCTGAAAGACATCAGCTATTGCAAGCCTATTTGAGTGCTGGCTCCATCTTTCCTCCAAATTTGCAAGTAGGTGAAGCAGATGAGTTTCGCAGTCACTTATACAACACCCACATTCAGGAAGCTGTAAGGATGCAAGGCATTCATGACTCCACCTTTGTAACATTAACTGCTACATACAAAGGAACCAAGTACCAGACATCAATGGTTGTTGTGGTAGATCAAACTGATGATGTATACACATTCGGAAAAATTGAAATGATTCTGATACACTTCTCAAAATTATTCTTTGTTGTTGAAAAGTGTAAATCAGTGCCAGTTGTTGATCTGGGTTTACACTTTCTGCAACAAGAGTCCAGTCCCCATTATTTATGTGTAAACGCAGAGAATCTAGCTGACTATTACCCTCTGCCAATATACAAACGATTTGATGCTAATTTTGTTGCACTTCACCACTCTGTTTGTCTTAGGTGAGAAGCTAAAAGATGGAAGCCGTCATTAGAGTTGTTCTCCCAATGCTGGATGATGATCAACTTAACCACCTGATATCAGAATTGACTAGAATTGGTGTGAAAACAGACGATGACCTCCAATATTTAACTTCAGATGACCTCAAAGACTTCCTTTCACCAATAGACTGCAGGAAACTGATTCATTATTTCAAAATCAGAGGTTAGTCATTTGTATATAATATGTATATCGTAAAAAAACTGTTTATGTGGGTTTTAAGCCATATTCATTATCAGTGAAGTAGAAATATGTATATTTGTTAAATTATTAATTTACTGTTATTAAATACTTTGTCACGTTTCTACACTACATCTGTTAAATTAGATTTTTATGTTCAATATTCCGTTTAGTTTTGTAATATACAGTAGTAAAAACGGCTTATGTGGGTTTTAAGCATGATCTATGAAGTAGAAATATGTACATTTATCAAATAATTAATTTACTGTTAGTGAATACTCATAATTTCACGTTTCTACACTACATCTGTTAAATTTGATTTTTATGTTCAATATTCCGTTTAGGTTTGTAATATACAGTAGTAAAAACGGCTTATGTGGGTTTTAAGCATGATCTATGAAGTAGAAATATGTACATTTGTCAAAAAATTAATTTACTGTTAGTGAATTCTCATAATTTCACGTTTCTACACTACATATGTTCAAATTTTATGTTCATTTTTTTATGTTCAATATTTCATTTAGGTAATGAAAATATTCTAGCTTCTCAGCCAAGCAACCGTCCAAACTCTTCAACGTTCTCTGTGCAGTGTCATGGATCCAGTCAAGTTACAAATCTGAGTCCAATATCCACTCCAGTCCCAGTTCAAAGTGCAGCATGGGTGTCAGATTTTCAAATACCCTGGGGTAAGATGACACCAAATTTAAGAACATGTCTTGCACAAGGAAAGCGACCTGAAGCCTCAGATAGGAGACACATGGTTAGGGTGATTGTGGATTCAATCAGAGAGGTGTGTTTAAATCCAACCAAGCGCCAATGTTCAGAAGTTGCACAGTCAATCATCCATAAGTATCCAAACAGTTTCAGTGACAAAACAGAGGAAGGAGAGTTAATTGGTTGTGGTTACTACTCTTTGTTGTGTCAGTTGAAGACAAGGGTGGAACATCTTAACCGGAACAATACAATGGCTCGACTTAGAAAACCTAAACGAACAGGAGACGAAGTGGATGATAGCCAACCTTCAACATCTAAATCCGCTAAACTGGATAGCTATGGTTGTGTGAACTGGAACCCTACTGAACTTCCTGAAAGGGAAACCTTTGATTCTTTAGAGATGAAGAGACAGGAGATTCTTAGTCTATTTTCCCAAGAAGGACCCCGTGCAGCCGAGCGCAGCAAAGTCCAGGAATTAATGAAAATTACATTCATTGCACAACGTCACAGCATTAATGCCAGCCCTCCACCCAGTATCTCAGATCTTCAGGCAAGGTGGCCTTTTCTTTTTACAAAGAGATTCTTATGCGCTCATTTTAAGGAACTGACTGGGATTGATCCGGACACCAGATTTAATGACTCCCTTTGCACCAAAGGGGAAAGGATTATCTGCTTCTTCAAAAATCTTCAGTCCAGGTGGGGAAAAGAAGTTAGAGCAGTCCTCAAAGACATTGACAGAGAGGGCAGAGATGTCGACCCAGGCCTTGCAGCGGTCCTGTTGATGATGGCCCACTTCAAAGAAAAGGAGGAATCACTGTTCCTTTTAGCCGATGTGAGTATTTTCCATTTATATATTCAAAAATGTATGTAACTGACAGTTAGTAAAACTTTTGTGTTTGTGTGTGTGTAGGTCACAACAACTCCAACAGATGCAGAGACCAGGCTTTCACTTCCTTCTACTCCAAGGCTGATCATGCTTGGTAAGATCCTTTAATACATGATTTAGCAATGTTTAAGAGATGGTTTAGAGCTGCACGATTAATCGTTAAAAGATTGTGATCGCGATTCAGACACCCACACAATCTCATAAATAAATGTCAATGATTCGTCTTTTAAATGGACATTGAGACATCGTCTCATAAAACATTTTAAATGGACTGCATTTCAATTTATCCAAAATCGTGCAGCTCTAGGATGTTTTTTAAAAACAAACATGTTGCTTTATTCTTAGATCTCCATGTTTAACATTTTGCTTAAAGAGTTAGGCTAGTTCACCCAAAAATTTTCATCTTCGGAACACAAATTAGGATAGTTTTGATGAAATCAGAGAGCTTTCTGACCCCTCCATAGACAGCAACGTCATTGCAACTTTCAAGGCCCAGAAAGGTATGAAAGACATTGTTAAAATAGTCCATGTGACTCCAGACTTTATTCAACAATTTCTTCTTGTCTGTGTCAGTCTCCTACGTTGTTTACGTTGTAAATACAGCACTTCCGGGTTCTACGTCAGAACGGCGCCTCACTATTGGCCGACGCTGTTCATTTGGGCACGACAACACATGTGTGTGATGCTGATGCAGGAGCTAGCCAATGGTGAGCCGGCATTCTGACATAGAACCCGAAAGTGTTGTATTTACAACATAAACAGTGTAGGAGACTGACACAGACAAGAAGAAATTGTTGAATAAAGTCTGGAGTCACATGGACTATTTTAACGATTTCTTTTCTACCTTTCTGGGCCTTGAAAGTAGCAATGACGTTGCCGTCTATGGAGGGGTCAGAAAGCTCTCGTATTTCATCAAAAATAACCTAATTTGTGTTACGAAGATGAACAAAGTCTTACGGTTTTTGAACAACATGAGGGTGAGTAATTAATGACAGAATTTGTATTTTTGGGTGAACCCTTTAACATCTCCTCAAATAAGTTTTGAATAACAAGGGTGACTAAATGATGATTGTCATTTTTGGGTAAACTATCCTTTTAAACTAATAAGAAAAGCTCCATCTACATATTTTCACTGACACCAAAATCAAATGTTAAATGTTTTTGCAAAGTTATTTATTTATTATTTTTTACTATTACTATTATTATAATTTTTTTTAGGGGATTCAGTTCTACTCAGCAAAAAATGGATGCTGTCAATTGAAGGCAAAGTCCTCTTTCCTAAGACTGACCTGCCAGATTTTTCCTCTGCGTTTGCTGTTCTCTTCGGCTGCTATTATGTGCTTAACATCGAGTACCAAGTGGAAGCAGCCACTACTTTGGAGTTCATTCAGAGGTAAGTACATCTTGCAATATGCCATAATATTAGGTAAACATTAAAGGGATAATCCACCCAAGTTATGTCATCACTTACTTATTCAGCGGAACACAAAATAAGATATTTTGAAGAATGTTGGTGACCCAATGCTTTCGTTTCTGTTGACTTCCATTGTTTTTTTGTGTCCATATAATGGAAGTCAACAGGGACAGAAAATGTTGGGTCACCAACATTCTTCTTTTGTGTTCCACTAAAGTAAGAAGAACATACAGGTTAGGAAAGACGTGAAGGTGGTAAGTACGTTGGAGTGCTGTCAATACCGAGAACAACGACAAAAATCGGTGTTGCCTACACTGTGTTATCCTCTTTTTAAAATTTGCACCCTGTTGACTTCAATGGGGCACGTTTTAAACCTGCTTTTAGCCTCTTAACATCCTTGATGTGTCATTGCAAGTGTACAGGTCATGTGAGTGATTCCTTTGGCGTGAACGTGGGTCAATCTGACTGCAGTAGATGTGAAAGATATGAATAAAAATGATAATTCAGCCAGCACTCATACCTGTATTTACATCCTGTTTTCGGTCGAAGTCCATAGTAATCGATTGTCGAGTTCACGCGCATTGGTTTAGTACCTATGATCATGCGCGTGAACTCGACAACCGATTACTGTGGACTTCGACCGAAAACAGGATGTAAATACAGGTATGATCGCTGGCTGAATTATTATCATTTTTATTCATATCTTTCACATCTACTGCAGTCAGATTCACACGCGTTCACTCTGAAGGAATCACTCACATTGGCTGTGCACTTGTAATGACACATCAAGGATGTTAAGAGGCTAAAAGCAGGTTTATAACATGCCCTATTGAAGTCAACAGGGTGCAAATAAAAAAAAAAAAAGATAACTCGGTGTAGGCAACACAGATTTTTGTCGTTGTTCTCTGTACTGACAGCACTCCAAATGTACAAAAAATGAGCTCAATGTTAAAATTGACCAAGTTCTCCTTTAGAGGGTCAGTTCACCCAAAAATGAAAATTCTGTTAGTAATTACTCACTCTCATGTTGTTCCAACCCCGTAAGACTTTCATTCATCGTCGTAACAATTTAAGATATTTTTGATGAAATCTGAGAAATTTGGCTCACTCCGTCATAGGGTTCTATGTAATTTCATTCTGCCAGCCAAGAAAAGATAGTGAAGACATTGTTAAAATAGTCCAAGTGACTACAGTGGCTCAACCTTAAGTTTATCAAGCGACGAGAATACTTTTTTTGCGCAAAAAAAACCTTTATTCAACTATTAATTTTCTTCTGTGTGGGCCTCTGACATGAGTTCAAGTGAGCGCCACAACACATGCGAGAAGTTGCTCTCGTGAACTCACTCAGAGGCCCACACTGAAGAAAAGTAATAATTGAATAAAGTCGTCATTTTTATTTTTTTTTGCACACAAAAAAGTTTTCTTGTCGCTTGATAAACTTAAGGTTGAGCCACTATAGTCACTTGGACTATTTTAATGATTTTTTACTAACTTTTCTGGGTGGAATAACATAGAAGTCTATGGAGGAGTGAGCCAGCTCTCAGATTTAATCAAAAATATCTTAATTTGTGTTCCGAAGTTGAACGAAAGTCTTACGGGGTTGAAACAACATGAGGGTGAGTAATTACTGACAGAGTTTACATTTTTGGGTGAACTATCCCTTTAAGAAAACACATGCATATAGAAAAAACAACCGTATGGAAGAAAAATAATGCCAAATGTTTTTGAAATAAAAAAGCCTGTTGAATTGCACTACTTGAAAAAAATATGCATTGCATTAACCATGCTTGCATTTTAATGCATTGTATTTTTAGGGCTTGCATTTTTATGGGCTGAAATTCAACATGGTTTTATATTTAAGCTGTGAATATTTAAATTCAAAACATTTCAAACACATTTTCATTAATTACAATTCAATAATCCATATTCCTCTTCATATTTCACTTCCAAAATATTCAAACTGTTTAAATAAACAACCTTTAATATTCAACTGGCAATTTCCAGTCTATTTTATTTCGCTTTACAAATTCGCTTCCACAAATTCAGTGGTTCAAATTTGACAGTAGATTCAACATTGACATCCAGGAACTGCAGGAAAAGCAGTAGATTACCGAGCATACTCTCCATCTGCTGTCGACCTCACCAGCAGGGGGTGCAAGCATGTGTTGTTGACGAAGACCAGAGCAACAGTTAGAGCAAGCCATTCATTCTTAAAAACTGATTTATAGAAATGTAAATGTATTTGTGATTACTATGAGGGCTGTTTTTATGTTTAATTCAGTGTCTTCACAGTCCCTGTGTAGCCACATCTTTCTCTATGTGAACAATATTATATTGTTATTCTCCCGATGCTGATGTACAGAACAAATGTTACATTTGTAGTAGACATATTTTTCTCTTGGTTGTTAAGTTGCCTTAACTTTATATCGCGGATATATGTGCTGCAGTACTATTCCTTTTAATAATTTAGGATTTCTGGACATATAAAACGCTTAACGTAGTTTAATGGACTAATACAGTGATATAAAAGACCAAACTCACACATTATTCAGAAGGCTGTACTAAATGGCTAATAGGCAAGCAGATGGACACAGAATATGAACTTAACGCGCAAAGTTTCACGCTGAGTAGTGGTACTGCAATTTATGGAATATGGAATAGTACTGCAGCACATCTCCGTGATATAAAGTTAAGGCAACTAAACAACCAAGAGAAAAATATGTCTACTTCAAATGTAACATTTGTTCTGTACATCAGCATCGGGAGAATAACATTATAATCTTGTTCACGTAGAGAAAGATGTGGCTACACAGGGACTGTGAAGACACTGAATTACACATGAATACAGCCCTCATAGTAATCACAAATACATTTACATTTCTATAAATCAGTTTTTAAGAATGAATGGCTTGCTCTAACTGTTGCTCTGGTCTTTGTCAACAACACATGCTTGCACCCCCTGCTGGTGAGGTCGACAGCAGATGGAGAGTATGCTCGGTAATCTACTGCTTTTCCTGCATTTCCTGGATGTCAATGTTGAATCTACTGTCAAATTTGAACCACTGAATTTGTGGAAGCGAATTTGTAAAGCGAAATAAAATAGACTGGAAATTGCCAGTTGAATATTATAGGTTGTTTATTTAAACAGTTTGAATATTTTGGAAGTGAAATATGAAGAGGAATATGGATTATTGAATTGTAATTAATGAAAATGTGTTTGAAATGTTTTGAATTTAAATATTCACAGCTTAAATATAAAACCATGTTGAATTTCAGCCCATAAAAATGCAAGCCCTAAAAATACAATGCATTAAAATGCAAGCATGGTTAATGCAATGCATATTTTTTTCAACCAGTGCAATTCAACAGGCTTTTTTATTTCACAGTTGACATTTTTTATTTAACAGTTGCCATTATTTTACTTCCATACAACCGCAAATTAAGAAAACATCTTCATCAGTTTTACAACACGTGTGCTCCAAATACTCACAACACAACCAAATACATAGCACTGCAAAAGTTCACAACACAAACAAATACAGAAATGCGCTGCAAATGGCACAGAACACAATGGAAATGTTTTCAGGGGACCCCAATAACTGACGAACCCGGCTGTGTACAGCCAATGTTCAATTAACGGCTGTCCGAATTCACTCACTCGTTTTCATTCACTGCTTCAAGTGAACTGTATTAGTGGACTAATGTAGAAATGAGTGAATGAGTGTTTAGGGGGCGATTTCGGATTTAGCCAAAGTAATTTCCTCATTATTTTCACCTGGGCTGTTCTTATGACAAAACAGCATGGTGTCTATCAGCTGAATAGCTGTTCTTAGGACTTAAATGTCTTATTATTGCTGTTAACTTAACTGTTGCAAATAAATACATTTTATACAAAAAAGTTTTCATAATATGCTTTATTTATCTTTGTGTGATTGTCTCAACTTTAAAAATTGCTGTTTCATCTTTGGACCCTACATTACCTTACATTTCTTACCTATGAAACTTATTTAAACATAACATTACTTTTTTTTTTTTACAATGTTACTGATGTATAGATTAATATCTTACCCTCATGTTCTTTTTAAATGTTGTATATTGTATACAAAGTTGTATGTCATAAACATGTCATCTCTGTATGTTTTGCAAGAAAAAAAAAAAACTAGACATTGAGCACTAAGCATGCCCCATCCGGGTTCATCAGTTATTGGGGTCCCCTGGAAATATTTCCATTGTGTTCTGTGCCATTTGCAGCGCATTTCTGTATTTGGTTGTGTTGTGAGTATTTGGTTGTGTTGTTAGACATTTTTACACATCAAAAGATCTAACAATTTTTTTCTGTTATGTAAAGGTTCATTGTGAGGATTAACCCTGACAACAGCAAGTGCTCCTCAAAGTTCCAGGTCAGCAAAATAAGTGGGAAGATGGTGCAAAGGAAGAACTCTGGCCTGAACCCTCATGTATCCTCCTTCATTAAGGAGTTTCTGGATTTCAGCTGGCAAAACTATTAAGCTACTAAGAGCAAATACATTCTACACAGGAGTTTTCTGAATTAGTAAATTTTTTTGACTGAAAATGACTTATGACTGAATCTGTTCATGAATTGTTTTACAATGCTCTTAATATAAAACTTTTATGTATAAATTAAATGTTTTCAAGTTTTTGGAAAGCTGAATGTAAAATCTGCAAGAATATTAAAATGTTATTTCAAGTATTACAATTGAACAATTAAATCAATAAAAGAAGTTAAACAGTCTTTTGTTTCTTATAGTTATTTACTAGTTTTTAACCTGTTGAAATACAATAATTTGTACAGTTTTACAATAAATAGTAAAAGTGGACAACAAATTACAGTAAATTTCACAGTGTAAAGTAATATTTTTATTGTATTAAAATATATAACGAGAATTTTTTATCATTGTTTTACAGTAAAAATATATTATACTGTAAATAAATTTACAGCAAGTTAAATGGTACTGTAAATATGAATACAGTATTTTTACTGTAAGTTTAATTTACAGTAAGTTACTGGCAAACTGCTGCCAGTAAGTTACTGTAGTTTCTACAGGAAATTTTTTACAGTGTACTTAACACAGGATACTCATATTCTCTTCTAATGCCACTCATCTTTTTAATCATACTCCATACTTCCCCAATTGGAGTATTTTTCCCAATTTCTTCACAATATGCTCTCCAATATTCTTTCTTCACTTCCCTTATTGTTCTTCTAGTTTCTGCTTGTGCCTTTTTATATATTATCATGTTTTCCCAATTGTGAGTTTTCCTTAAAATTTTAAATGCTTTTCTTTTCCTCTTAACTGCTATTGCACACTCCTCATTCCACCATGGAACTATTTTCCCCTCCCTCTTTCCTTTGCTTTTCGGAATGCATTCTCTAGCAGCACTCTGTATCACTGATATTATTTCTGTATATATTCTTTCAATTATTATTCTTTCATTCATCTTGATCATTTTCAATCCTTCCTCACATATTCTTTCAAATTTTTCCCAGTCTGCTTTCTCATATTTCCACTTTCCTGTATTTACTTTCTTTATCTTCCTTATCTCATTATTTACAATTGTACTTAATATTGGAAAATGATCACTACCCACTGTACAATTTAATACCTCCCAATTTATTATTCCCCCTAATTCATTAGAAACAATAGTTAGATCAATTGCCGATTCCCTCCCTAAATTTACATCCATACGAGTTTTTGTTCCATCATTTATACAAACTAAATTCTCCTTTTCCATCACCTCTTCAATGACCATACCATTTGTATCTGTCAATAAACCTCCCCATAAAGTATTATGGGCATTAAAATCCCCACACCATATTAATCTATTTTCTCTTAATCCTTTTATTGCTCCCATACTTTCTTGTGTTATTTTTTACACGGATTATAAAAGTTTATTATAACATAATTCTTATTTCCAACCCATATTTCTACTACTATATATTCCATCGTTTCCCCTTTCTCCAAAACTCTATATGGTATTCCCTCTTTTACAAAACTGACACATCCTCCTCCTTTTCCTTCTTCCCGATCTCTTCTCACACTTATGTATCCTTTTAAAACAAATTCTAATCTAGGATTCAACCATGACTCTTGAATACATATGACATCTGGTTTATCTTTCATTTGGTTTATATACCCTTTGAATTCTTGTCCATTAGCACACAGGCTTCTAGCATTCCATTGTAATAGAGCTAACATACTAGCCTACCCCTAATTCCTGACTTGACTGAGATTCTGTAAGGTTTTTCATTATGTCTTCACATTTCAATCCCTTTATATCTAGAAATCTCTCTGCCGCCTTTACTATTATTTGTAACTTTTCTGTTCTCCTTTCTGTTTGCGCTGTACAATTAATTACTTCCACCATAAAGAGCACAAAATTTCTCTTAGTTACTATCATTGCATCTTCTGGTATTCTACCTTCATCCATTCTTCCTGTACCTTCATTTATTTTCCCATACTCCACTCTCTCAGTACCACTTTGTCTATATCTATCATTTACCGCTTTCACAGCTTCAGCATATGTCCCATTATTCTTTGACTTTTCCTGTTGTACTTCCACAGCCTTTTTCCTCACCTCACAACCTCCATATGCCACATTGTGATTACCTCCACAGTTGCAACACTTCAATCCAACTCCCTCTCCACACTTCCCAAATTCATGCTCTCCTCCACAACGCGCACACCTCATTTTAGACTTACACACTAACGCAGTATGTCCATAACGTTGACAATTATAACACCTCAAATGAGGGGCCATATACTGCCTTATCGGGTAACTGATATAACCCAACTTAATCCGATCTGGTACTTCTTTTCCCTCCAATTTTAGACGTACTGTCAAGCTATCCATTCTTCTACCTTCTCTGCTCATTTGTAGTCGGACTGCTTCTATGACCTTTGCCCCCTCTAGATTATCTTTTAATTCCTCCATCGTAACTCCTAACGGAATTCCATTTATTACTCCGTACACCCATGACTCTTGTCCTACAATCTTGTAACTCATTACTATCTTTTTCCCAATTGTCTTTAATTTTATGGCTTTATTTTTTTGTTCCTCATTTCTACATGCTATCATTAAAGCTCCATCTTGTAGCACTTTTGCAAAGGCTATCTCTCCTACCAGCTTTTTCAGTTCATACGTCAACGTCAATGGATTAACTCCTAAAACTCCTACCTCTCCTTTAAACTTCAGTATTATCCTAAATTCCCTCTTAACATTATTTCCCTCATCCCCCTCTTCCTCACTAGCTATTGAACTGCTTTCTGATATTTCCTCTTTACCTTTTTTCCTCTTTTTGTTAACCTTCTTTCCTGTTCTGGCCATATCCCATCCTACCTCCATATTAGCCTCCTCTTCACCTGTTTCTCCCATTCTTAGAGTCTCTGATCCATTCCCGGTTCGATTTCCTTGATTCCTCGTATTATACGTATTCTTTGACTTATTTGAATTGGCCGCCATACGCCGCCACTCAAAGTGTCAACAACCGCTCTCCAAGAAACAAGGCAACCCTATCATGTTCTTCTTCTTCTTCTTCTTTCAATTTTTATGGCGGTTGGCAACTAACTTTAATAGTGCATTACCGCCACCTGCTGGACTGGGGTGTGGTACTGGATTCTAACCTTTTTCCAATTCTAAAAAAAAAAACAATAAAAAATAAATAAATAATAATAATAATAAAAAATAATAAATAACTACAAAAAAAAAAAAAAAAAAAAAAAAAATATATATATATATATATATATTAAATAAATAAATAAATAATAATAATAAGATAAATCAAAATATCACCTAAATTCTTTTAATTAGTCCTGTATTCCTCAGGAAACTAAATAAATATTTAAAACATATTTCACCTGAACTTCTTTGTAGGATTTCTTCTAAGTTTAATCTTAACTGTTTTCTTTGTAATTGTGAACTTAATCTTTGTCTTTCTTCCTGATATTTAGGACATTTAAGTATAACATGCTCTACAGACTCTGGACATTCACATAATTCACAATTGCCATCAGCATGTTTCTTTATTATTACCAATGTCTTATTTAATCTTGTGTGTCCATACCTCATTCTTGACAACACATCCTCCTCCTCCTTGCTTCTGTTTATATTTCTACCCTTTCCCACTTTATTCTGGATATTATAGAACTGTCTTCCAGTCTGCCCATTGTCCCATAATGTTTGCCATTTGCCCTTAACAATGTTTTTAACCATACTCTTAATTTCTGCTTTGCTATAATTAACCTCAATATATTCAATGAAATTTCCAGCTGCTTGCTTAGCACATTTATCTGCCAACTCGTTTCCTACGACTCCTATATGAGCTGGTACCCATATAAAAGTTATCGCAGTTCCTGATTGTATCAGATTATTTACAACTTGTATTATTTCAATTACAATATCCTGTCTTGATTTTGACTGAAATGTTTTGATGCTGATCAAAGCTGAGCTTGAATCTGAAGCAATTACTGCCTTTCTTGGCCTATTGACTTCCACCCATAGCAGAGCTAGCCACAAAGCGACCAACTCCGCTGTATAAACTGCCAAATCATCACTGATTCTTTTAGCTACTTCCACTTTTAATTTAGGGATGACATATTCTACCCCAATTCTTTTATCAATCTGTTTAGATGCATCTGTATATATAATTAAATCCTCTCTATACCTCTCCATTAAATATCTCTTCACCCAAAACTTGTCCATACCATTTCCTTGCTTTTCTTCTAACAACCCAAAATCAATAACCATTTCTTTATATTCCCATGGTGGAGCAACTGGGAAAGGTACAGTAGTACTTACTTTAAGATCATTGAACCCCATTTCATTTACCTTATCATTGATCACCCAACCAAAACTTCTGACTTGAGCATTTCCACGCTCTTGGCATTGCTTCAAAACTGATTGACTCAAGTTTGCCCAATACACAATGGCCAGCTGATCTCTTCTAAGGTGAAGAGGCACATTAAGTGTTCTTCTTCTTCTTCTTCTTTCGTTTTTTGGCGCATTGCATTCTCAGTGCATACCGCCACCTACCTTTGCTGTTATGCAGTCATGATTTCTTATGATCAGTTTTTCCTTTTCTCCTTTTTTTCTTTTTTCTTTTCTTTTTCTTTTTCTTTTTTCATTCTCACTTGCCTCTTCCTCACATATTAATCCTTATATATAATTATTTGATGCTCCATCTCATTCCATCTCCCATATCCGATCTGGCGCTGCGTGTTCAGCTCCTCCAGACCGGCCTATGAAATCTGGAATAGACCAAAGCATATTTATATTAAATCCTTTCACTTAAACCTGTAGTATATATGTATTCTATTAACATTCTGTATCCTACTCTATCTCTATTAAAATCATAATCTAACAAATATGCCAAATCCTTATTAACCTTCCCTCTTTCGTTTAAATATGATATCAACTCCTTCCTTTCCTCATCATACCTTTTACAATCGTATATCACATGTTCTACTGTTTCTTTCTACCCACAATTCTCACATAAACCAGTCTCATGAACTCCAATTATAAAGAGCGATGCGTTCAGTCTTGAGTGTCCAAGTCTCATCCTAGTCATTATAACCTCTTCTTTCCTATTTCTACCATTTATACATTTCTTACCTACCATTTTTTTTTATATTATATAAATGCCGCCCCTTATTATCTGTATTCCAGTTTTCCTGCCACTCTTAAATAATATTTTCCTTAATAATAGATTTGATTTCGCATTTACTTAATGAAACATTAAAATCTATTTCTTCCCTTTTTAAAGCATTTTTTGCTAATTCATCAGCAGATTCATTACCAGCTACTCCTGCATGCACTGGCACCCAGCAGAATCCAACTTCTATTCCTATCCTTTGTATTCTCCATAATAATGAAAATATTTCACACATCAAATCTTCTCTAGCAGTACAATAAGTAAACAGTGATGTTAAGACAAAAGCAGAGTCAGAGCATATGACTTTTCCACAGTATATATTGACAATTTAGATGTTAATCGTTTAGATATTGATATTTTAAACTCTGGAATATACACTCCTATTCCTGTAATCCCTGTTCTTGGATCTTTAGATCCATCAGTATAGATGTGCATACTTGCATAGAATCTTTCCTGTATGTACTTATTAACATGGTACTTAATCATACCCATTTCCTCCCATTCCCGTTTCTTATCTAATATTCCTAAATCAATTTTAACCTCAGAAACAATCCATTTCGGAACCTCTCCCCATACAGGTGACACATTACATTCCATATTAGCAATCTGATATTTCTCTGCTAACTGCTTTATCTTCCATCCATATCCTCTCTCGTTACTTAAGTATTCCCAACAATTATTTAAAACATCTTTAGCTATACTTTCTCCAGTGTAACTCTTTAAAGATGTCAAAAATACCAAAGACAATTTAACTCTCCGTAATTTCAATGGCATTTCATTCGCTTCCACTAATAATGCATTGACTGGTGTTGTTTTAACTGCTCCTAAGCATATTCTAAGAGCTCTATATTGAATTCTATCTAGCTTTTTTAACAATGATTCTGACGCTGACCCATAAATCATGCATCCATAATCAACTGTCGATCTTATCAAGGCTTGATAAATTATTATCATTGAGTCTCTTTCTGCTCCCCATTCTTTCCCAGCTATTGCCCTCATCACATTTAAAACCCTCCTGCATTTTTTATCTATTTCCTCAATATGTCTTTTCCAGGTATATTTCCCATCTAACCACATTCCTAAATATTTAAAACTTTTAACTTGTTCTAAAGGCTTTCCATATAATAATAATTGAATATCCTTAAAATCTTCCTTTTTCCTACTGAATATCATATAACTTGATTTACTAGTTTTAGTTTTAAAACTCCATTCTATACTCCATTCTTCCACCTTTTTAATAGCTGTTTGCATACCTGAAATCACTTGCTTTGTATTTCGCCCTCTCTTCCAAATAGCCCCGTCATCAGCATATAATGCACATCCCACACCAAATCCTACATTGTCAAAGATATCATTAATCATAATATTAAAAAGAATTGGACTTATAACACTCCCTTGAGGAATACCATTTTCTGCCTTATAAATTAATGACTGACACATTCCCACTTGAACTACAAATGTTCTTTCAAACAAAAATTGAGATAACCAATTATACATATTTCCATCTATTCCTATCCTTGATGCTTTGATTAAAAGCCCTTCTCTCCATACCGTGTCATACGCTTTTTCTATATCAAAATACACTACTGCCATGATTTCTTTCATAGCTATTGTCTTCTCTACTTCATTACTAACCTTGATTAATGCATCCATAGTTGATCTTTTACCTCTAAATCCACATTGATACTTACTAAATTGACCCTTTTTCTCTAGTTCATATGTTAACCTCTGAACTATAATCTTTTCCATTAATTTACATAAGTTTGAAGTCAGAGCAATTGGTCGATAACTTCCTGGGTTTGTTGAATTTTTTCCTGGCTTTACAATAGGGATTACTACAGCTTTCTTCCATATTTTTGGCATAATTCCTTCCATCCATATTTTATTATATAACTCAAGTATCTTTAACAATATACTATCTGACAAATGCTTTATCATTTTATAACTTACCCTATCCACCCCAGGAGCGGTATTGGCACATTTTTGTAATGCAACCTTCATTTCTGTAAGTGTAAACTCTATATCCATACAGCTACTATTGCTATTTCTTTTCTTCATTATATCTGGATTTTTGTCTAAAATATCCTTTTTCCTTAGCTCATATTCTTCTCCCAATTCTATTCTATGTGCTCTTTCTAAAACCTTACCTAACATGTTTGCTTTATCTATATCTATTACTGCAACTTTATCTTCTTCAATTAAAACTGGTATTAGAGCCGACTTCTTTCCTTTCCCACTCATATTCCTTAACATATTCCATATTTTATCCATAGGAGTATCTTTTCCTATGGTAGAACAAAATTCTCTCCATCCTTCTCTCTTCGCATTCTTAATTATTCTTCTTGTTTTAGCTCTTGCTTTCTTATACTCTACCAAATTTATCATACTCATATTTTCCCTGAGTTGTTTAAATGCTTTATTTCTTTATTTAATTGCATTACTGCATTCTTCCTTCCACCATGAAATATTTCTGTTTTTCTGACCTGCTATTCTTTGTGGTATAAATAATGTTGCAGCTTCCATTATTAGATTTGTAACTGAATCACAAAAAGTTTCTACTGTATCTTCAGCCACTGAGTCTTTATTATCTTCACAATGCTTACTAAAGGAATTCCAATCTGCCTTCTCATACAACCATTTCTTTTGTAGTAAACATTCTGGATTATTATTTACATTTATTTTACAAATAATTGGAAAATGATCACTCCCAACTGTGTTCTCGCTAATTACTTTCCATTCACATAAATCAGCCATACCATTTGAAATTAATGTTAAATCAATACTTGATACCGTATTCTCTGTTAAATTATACCTAGTTCCTTCTCCTGTGTTTAAACATACTAATGATCTATCATCCATGAGCTGTTCAATTACTTCCATTTTGTTCTCTTATTATTTCTTGGTTTTCTTTTGTCTTTTTTTTTTGTTTTATCCTGCATTGATTCTATCATATCTTCGCTATCCTCATGATCCTTAGATTTCTTACGTTTAGCATTCTTTTTTTAATTACTTTTCCCCGAATATATCTCCGTAAATCCTTCCCTGTCCTCCATTATCGATTCCTCAGAATCTTCCTCCATGACTGCACAACAGCAACACCAGCCTCTCCTTCTCCCCACTTGTTTATTTCTCTTCAAGAATAATCTTCAAAAGCCACAAGCGGACCTCGCTGCACCTCTGTTCACAGTTTTCCTGTTCGACCCACTTCCTCCCACCGCTACATTGTATGTGCCCACATTTAGTGTTCCATTAAAGTCCTCCTTTTCTATTAGGATGCTAAATGATGTCACTTCCTTGAAATGATGTCACTTCTGGTTTGTACCATTATTTTATAGGGGGGTTTTGGTGTTAGTAACAGGACTGATATGAAATTAGGGGACAATGATCAAATTACTTATATTTCTAAGAAAATATATCTATCTATGTCAAAACCATTGCTTAACAATGAGATTACACTTGAGACAATATAACATTGTGAAAATTGTTTCATTTTACCAACATTTTACAAATGAGAAGTCCTGTTGAAAAAGAACAACCATAGCGAGGGACAGGCCAAAATCCTTACCCATAGCATATAATATGTGATTTTAATTATTTAAAATTATATTTTATTGGCTTTTACCTGGTCTTATTTTGATGCATTTGATCTATAGTAACATTAATTTTTTTTAATTACACATTTATTTGTTGTTAAAGCAACTTTAGAACAGAAAGGCACTGATTTCACGGAATCACCCTTACACCTGGTCTGATAATGGTTCATACAGTGTCATCAATGAACCCAAAGCAATTATCCAGAGGGACTCCCATTAGGCGGATGCAGTCAGCATACTGTATGTTCTCAATGCTACAGGGTTCAGGATGTTTTCATTCCACTGAGTTATCCTGTGATGATGTGCAGAATATATATATATAGTCCAGCACAGAGTTTGTGGTCATGCACAGGACTGGGACTTGTCGCTGACCAAACATTTGCATCATATCACTGTACCGGTAAGGGTATGCCAGCCTCTTACTGTTATGATTCCTGTGTTCCCCTTGTCTTGTGTGGACTTTTGTTATTTCCTGTCCTGTGCCATTTTTTGTAGTCCTTTGTAGTTTTTCTTGTTTATTAGTCTCCCCAGGTGTTTCTGATTAGCCACTCCCCCGTGTTATCTTGTTTAGCTTGTTTGCCTCTGTATGTAAACCCTGTATCTTGTTTCAGTGTTTGTGGGTTCTTGACTTTTAATGTTGTTTGTCCTGTTCCCTAGTCTAAGTCTGTCTGTCTAGTTTTTTTTAGTTTATCTAAAAGCTGCTGCACATGGATCCTGCTTCCTCCTTTGATTCAGCCAGCAGCGTTACACTTACAGAGCGTACACAGACTCCCCACGCCTCGACTCCCCCACAACACTTCTCTGATCACAAACAATCTCATTGAGAATCACGAGAACATCTACCAGAATTGGTAGGTCACATTTTCTGACACGAAATTCATTTAAGCATTCATCCTCCTCCATGTAATCAAGGTTAAAAGGCAAGTATTGCTTACACAGTAAATCTAGGTTTTTAGATTTATTTACATCATACAGTAGTAAAAACTCTTCTTCTGCACAACTATACATAACTAATCATTCATTCACCACAATCATTCCCTTTCTAAGCCTTTACTGCCTAATGGTTTGCCAGCTGATGCACCTTTAGATAATATAATTAAAAAGCTAACAACAATCATTTTAATGAAAATGTTATTCTTTGCATGAAAACACTTGAATTAGCCTAATTGAACAATGGGTGTATTACTACATCAGAATTATATTTGTATGGACTGAAATGTAAAGAAGCTTTTTGCAGTAGTGGCTACTAGCTGAGTGAACTGTCAACAGTTATAACATAAAGCTAAGAGTGGACCAGACCAACCTTCCGAACGTATGACTTACAGAAGGTATACTTAACTAAGAACGTTTCTGGAAACAGAAATAAGGTACAGCTTAAGGTATAACTTAAGAACGACATAGCGTTAAGAAGGTTTCGGGAAATCCAGCCCAACTCATTAGGACTAAACCTTAATGTCCTGTATCACCTCAGGAGCCGCTAACAGTAACCAGGGTAAACTCTCCTATCAATCATGTTTAACTCCACACAGTAAGCCTGCAGCAAAGACTTCAATGTCTGGAGGAAGCGGTCCAGAGCTGATAAGCAATAGAACCAAGCTGAAACAGGACCTATGAGATGTGAAATTAGATTCTTGGTCACTTTGAATTACCTTAGGAATCCCAAACACAGATACAAATGTGTCGAAGCTCTAACAATGGAACGAGTGGCTATAGAGCAGAAAGTGTAGGTAGAAGGATGAACGTCCTGATTTTGCCAAGTGGGAGCTGTCCTGAGACCAATATCTTTTATGATGACTGAGCCAATCAACGTTTATGTTGTCATCACTGTGTGCCCTGTCGAGTCCGCCAAAAAAAAACTTAAAGAAAAACAGTAAACCCCTCTGCCAACAGGCTCACAAGTTACACAGTAAGACCAATGGGTTTTTACATCCTCCTAGTAATTAACAGCAGTCTGCTACTACGGCTGATAATGATAAAATTAAAATTTGTTTTTTTAGACTAGCATTTTTCCACCATCAAAGTAAAATGTTAGTTAGCACTAGCAAGTTATTTGACAGTTACTACCAGCCAAAATTGATCAGCATTGCTAAGATTGCAATTAATGAAAAGTTGAATGATTGACTAGACACGAAGCTCTCTGACTGAACAATCGAAGGGTTCACTTGGGGGCCATGAATTTAATCAAAGAAAAAAACAGAAGCTATGAAGTGATCATTGAAACAATTAAGCATTTTTACTTTATCAATGATTGTATGAGAGCCCTTATTAATACATGATGGAAGTTCTATACCTTTATTATTTTCAGTTAATGATTTAACACTTTTCCAAAATTTTTATGAATTGTTTAGATTGTGAGATGTTTGTATAAGAAAATGTTCAGCTTTAGCTTTTCTGACTGCAACCGTGCATGCATTGCGCAATCGCCTGAAATCAAGCCAGTCTGAATTTAAATCGGTTTTCCTAGTGTGGCACGATGGTGAGGCGGAGAGCAAGATGATGAGCAAGATGATAACCAAGATAAGCAAAAGCTCACGTGAAGATACTCAAAGTCTTAACTGTAGCCAACTACGCCACCTAGGGACTTTCACCCCAGGATATACTAGTACTCAGAAAATCTAAACCCCAGGTTTGTTCCTTCCAGTACGGTGACCGGGAGGGGACATGTTCGGTTCACTTATTTTTGTCGTGGCCACAACATATAAACTCGTGGGAACGTGATATTAAGTCGTGGGAACGTCATAATATCTCGTGGGAACGTCATATTAAGTCGTGGCCACAAAATCATTTTGTTGAGGTAACAACATCATTATGTCATGGCCACGCGATGCAAAGTCGTGGCCTCGAGATCATATGTTGAGGGAACGATATATTTTTCTCGTGGCCACGACTTCATATTTTGAGAGAACGACATCTATTTGTCGTGGCCACGAGTTATGTTGAGGGAGCCACAGCGGCCAATACTGTAACCGTATAGCATTGACTGGACTACAGCAGAGATGGAGATGACAGAAGAAATAACATTTTACTTTAAATTAGGAATGTCATAAAGATATAGTGCGGTCTTTGGCATTAAAACATGGGTAGCCTACGTTATAAGTGAAAGACACATGAAGCGCATTCTTAGACTTTTTTTGTCGCACGCATATTTAGGGACCGTCTCAAAATTACATGCAACATTGCATAAACGTTTCAAAGTTCAATAGCATTTGAAGACAATGACTTGGTCATAAAACCAACTGTACATTGTTCACCCAGGTCTCATGTATGATGCACACCTTTTAGATTTTTGATATTTATGACAATAAACTGCTAAATCATATGCAAATATTGCTATGTAGGCCTATTTCACTACTGTAAGGGATCATACACAAAATATGACAATATTTAAAGCCCAATATCATTTGAAGACAATGACTTACAGTCATAAAACCAACTGTATATTGTTCATATAGGTCTCATGTATGATGCACATCTTTAATATTTTTGATATTTATGACAATAAACTGCTAAATCATATGCAAATATTGCTATGTATTTCACTACTGTATGGGATCATATACAGAACATGACAATATTTAAAGCTCAATATCATTTGAAGACAGTGACTTAGTCATAAAACCAACTGTGCATTGTTCATATAGGTCTCATGTATGATGCACACCTTTAATATTTTTGTACACTGCTAAATCATATGCAAATAATGCTATGCATTTCACTACTGTGTGGGATCATATACAGAATATGACCAGATTTAAAGCTCAATAGCATTTGAAGACAATGACTTACAGTCATAAAACCAACTGTACATTGTTCATCTAGGTGTCAGGTATGTGGCAATAGTGAAATACATAGCAATATTTGCATATGATTTAGCAGTTTATTGTAATAAATATCAAAACTCTAAAAGGTGTGCATCATACATGAGACCTGGGTGAACAATGTACAGTTGGTTTTATGACTGTAAGTCATTGTCTTCAAATGCTATTGAAGTTAGAAACGTTTATGCCAATGTCGCATGTAATTTTGAGACGGTCCCTAAATATGCGTGCAACAAAAAAAGTCTAAGAATGCGCTTCAGTGTCTTTCACTTATAACGTACCCATGTCTTAAAGGCAGGGTAGGTAGGACTATAAAAAAAAAAAAAGATCCAAATTTGTTAAAACTTTCTATATATATCAATACATAATTAAAATGTAAGTACTCTGAAAAAAAGAGTATAAAAAGCAAGTGACTCTAGACCGTTTAATCTGTATTAAACACAGCTCATTATTTCGATTCGGGACGAATCAAAGGATTGGCTTAGGCGACTGTCACTCTCTCTCGCAACCATGGCAACAACCCTTTTGCCACGGGATCTGCCCACTTGCGCGCGGACGCGCGCACGTTTGATTTGAGGAATTCGAGAGGCACTGAACCTAGGAATAGCAAAACAATGGCAGAGAAAGAGCAATCAAAATTCACATTACCGGCATGCAGTTAGTGAAGGCAAACAAGGCAAAAAAAAAGAAGACAGTACAAGAAAAGGTAATGAACAAAAAGTCTTTGGATAAACAAAGAAATAAAACGCGTGTCAATATCGGCGTAGCTTTCCAGCGACCACCCCGTCCTCAGCCTCTACTTCCTCGGACCCTAGTTGCACGCCACGGCCTCTTGCACGACCTCCTCTGCTTCGCCCTAAAATTATTTTTATTTTACAAAAGGACATTTTACAAACCTACATTTTGCGCATGTGCTCCTGCATGCACTTTTCCAGTCACAACACAGCAATCAAAGGAGGACGCGCTGAAAACTGTAATGCTGTTCTCTTCCTTCGAATGTTTGAGTTGCAGAGGAATTTGTGACTGTTTCAGCTGTTCAACCACATCAAAGTTTCGTAATTAGTAAGTCCGTGCTTTTTCTCTTTTTGTTCTTATGTGCTGAAGGGCTGCTGTGCCTTGGTGAAACGGTGTTTGTACGTGAAGAGCTCTTTTCCAAAACGCCATAAACCTAAAAAGCTGCCTCAAAGAACCAGCAAAAGTAATGATTATGAATGTGTAAAATATTGCAATAAGACATTTTAATTGTTTATTAATTTCTGTGTCGGCTGCAAAGATGAAGTTGACGATATTTGACTCGCGATCTTCGCAGTAGGCTAGTGAACGCATGCACCGGAGAAATGCACATTTAGGCTACATAGTTTTATTTTGTTTTGGATGGTTTTGTTTAGAACCAGATTTCTGTAAATATATTCCACATTTTTTAGGCCTGTGAGGCGAGGCTACGGTTCGGTTCACGATGATATAATCTCCAGTTCAAGCACCTTATGTTGTGATTGATAGCCTATATTTACTTTATGTATTTAATGCAGGAATGAAAATATTAATGAATTAATGAAAAAAATATATATTAAAATTAAGATACAATTAATACAAAACGAAATTCGTTTTAAAGAAAGGCTTTGTGCTTTCTGTTTTGAGGTCTCTGTTAAAGTTTGAAAGTCTCAGTGCAGCTTTCAGAGCGCTCGCGTCCATAATGGAGAACTGTCAAGTAATATTGTTTTTTCCTCATAAATGCAAACACGAAAAATAAAAGACAAAAACTTTTTTAAAAAGACAAACCATAAATTTAGAAAAAAAAAAAAAAAAGATGGATTTATAGCGTTTTGGGGGAAAAATGAATGGATTTATACCGTTTTGAAAATGTTAATTTTTTTTTACTTTGAATTGATCATCAACAATATTGTTGTTTGATTTAATAATCACTGTTGCAAGAAGTGCCTAGTTAAGTTTTTTTTTTTTTTTTTTTTTTTTGTAAGTGGAAAAAGTAGGGGGTGCCACAGATTCTGTTTAGTTAGCTCCTTTATTGTTTTTTCTATAGCCTAGAATAATATAGGTCAAATGCAGCAAGTCAAAAGACCAACTGGACCTTCTTTGCCAGTTTGCTCACATTTCTTTGAAGGATGGCAAAAATATCGCCTGAATATCTATATCTAGATATTGGAAAAAAATATCGAGATATTCATTTTTGTCAATATCTCCCACCCCTACATGCAGAACACCATATATGTTATGAATCTTACACGAAATTCATCTTCATCACAATATAACTGATGGTAATGTAAAAAAGTGTATCAATGCAACCTGTTTTTAGCTTATATAACTAGCTCGTTAGCGAATCAAAAAATATATATTTTAAATTTACCAATATCAATATGCTAGCTTGATAGTGAGTACTAAAATACATCTTATTTGTTTATATTCATAAGCAATTAGCGTTAGATTTTTTTATTACATGTGATTCTGACATGATGTCACTACATGCACTGTGCTCCTTCCTCTCTGCTTGTCTCAGGTAAATAATGCGTCTTCAGCTCAGCGGTTGGAGTCGCGCGTTCATGTGTTTTGGGGGCGTGGCTTTGGAAGGAGCCCAGAAGGGAGGGGGTGGGAGTGAATGGAAATAATGAACTGTCTTTAAAACAGTCCTGAGAGGTCTACAGACACTCGATTTTTATACTTTCTTTTTCAGAGTACTTACATTTTAATTATGTATTGATATGTACATAAATTTTAAACAAATTTGAAAAAGAAGTTTTTTAGACCATTCCTACCTACCCTGCCTTTAATGCCAAAGACCGCACTATATCTTTATATGACATTCCTAATTTAAAGTAAAACGTTATTTCTTCTGTCATCTCCATCTCTGCTGTAGCCCAGTCTATGCTATGGTACGGTTACAGTATTGGCCGCTGTGGCTCCCTCAACTCGTGGCCACGACAAATCTGTCGTTCTCTCAAAATATGAAGTCGTGGCCACGAGAAAAATATATCGTTCCCTCAACATATGATCTCGAGGCCACGACTTTGCATCGCGTGGCCACGACATAATGATGTCGTTACCTCAACAAAATGATCTCGTGGCCACGACTTAATATGACGTTCCCACGACTTAATATCACGTTCCCACGAGTTTATATGTTGTGGCCACGACAAAAATAAGTGAACCGAACATGTCCCCTCCCAGTCACCGTATTCCAGAGAGGACTGAGACAATTCTGCCAATTAAAACAATTTTTATTTTATTAAAATATAATGCACATGACAGTCACTAATAAGTACCTTCAATACATTTACCTTTTACATACCGACACATACAAGAAAAAAGGTACTTAAAATAAAGAAAAGAAAAATAAAGATTTAAACACTACGGGCAGCACTTGGGTCATCAAAAGACACTAACAGGGAAGGGGAATCCTGCCCCGCCTCAAACAGTAATCACTCACTACAACCAACCACTCACACTGGTGTTGCACACTAGAAAGGGAATGAGAAACTCACACTCAAGTGTTAAACACTACACCCCAAAAAAAGAGAGGCGGGCAAAGTACCCTTTTTTACCATTGGCCACAGGAGACCTGAGCGCTTACATTAATTACAAATAACAGAAAATACCACAAAACAAGAACATTAATGAAAATAAAACAACATTCAAAATAGAAACAAAATGGAAACAAAACAGCATCGTAATCCGGGGCCGTGCGTCTTGCCATTAAAGAGAAGCTTACACCGCTCAGAGCTGGAAGCAAGCCTGTTATGCACGTTCCTTCCGACCTGCACGCACACACAGCGGTGAAATTTACTTTTTTTTTTATAAACATGAAATGATCCACCAGAAAAGAGATCATACTCACTGCGTTCACAATGATTCTAACACGACTGTACAGGTTCTCGCTGCACTCAAATTGTGTAGTGACTGCAGGACACAAGCTTTAAATTACACACTAATACTATAAAATCACATTCCATATTCCACTCATTCACATACCTGATCTAACAATGAGCAGAATAAATGCCCCGAACCACACGACTCCACTAGAAACAGGCAACCAGGATGCAAAAAGTAACATCCCCAGCCATATGAAGGCTGCATTTTTATTTAGAGCACAATCATGGTAATTAGTCACCAGCCGGTTACCTGACACCACTAACTCTACTGGGCAAATAATTCAGTTCTCCACTAGGGGGAGGAACAAAGGGAAATACCCAATCTGCTACACTAGCTTTTGCCCATGCATGGTTGCGCTCCATGAATCATACTTGATAAAGGATGAGAAAACAATGCATTATTCTGACCCTTCACCCTGTACCTTTTGAGAGGAGCATGTTTGTTGACTAAAGCAGAAAAATTTGCATAAAAAGGTCAGGAATTAAATTAATTTGTTCCCACTCCAAATTATTCAAATCGTGAAGGAACCCTTGTTCTGAGAAATGTTTCATGTCACGCTTGGTTATGATGCGTGGTTTGGTTTTAGGAATTTTTGTGTTTCTAACCATTGTGATGACACAGTGGTCACTGATGTCATTCGCAAATATGGTTGCAGTTGAATACTTATGGGGAGTGTTTGTTAAGATTAGAAATATTAGTGATGATTTTTCTGGACATTTTAGGTTCGGTCTAGTAGGCTTGTCAACAATCTGAAAAAGATTCAATGCATCGCAATAGGTTATAAATTCATCAGTTGCTGAATGCAACCAATTCCAATTTAAATCACCAAGAACTACCAATTCTAACCTTAGGGAGCTGGTTTCATTGGACATTTTCAAAGTAGTTTTAAATGATTTGGAGAATGAAACATCGGGCTGTAGATGTTTTAACAAGTTATGTATTGATATTGAAATTTGATTGGATTTGCTTGTGTGTGTATATGTGTATGTATAGATGGATGTTATCTGTGAAACTCAAATGAGCTGTATCTGTCAGTCTTGGCCAGGACGCTCTTGTAAAAGAGATTCTTAATCTCAATGTGCTTCTTTTCCTATAATTACATAATAATTAGTTATAATAATACACCACCGTTTAATTAGAGCACAAGCCTGTATGTCATCATAAGCAGTATTAAGAACATAACGATAAGAACAGCATTTGCACTGCGCACGACCACACACACACACACACACACACAGGAACTCCTGGAATGGCGGCCATCTTGGGACAAAGCCCTGGAATGGCGGCGGCCATGATGGTTGAGGGCTCATGAGTTGAAGCAGGAACTTGGATTGAAAATATACATTGGCGAACATATTCTCTCCAGTCCACGAGTAGTGACCCATTTCTGGAAGGTCCAATAATAGGTCACCCTGTGCTCCAACCCAATTTATGGTCTTGAGGCTGGTATCATCCAGATTTGAAAATTCTGCCAACTCACTGAATTTGGCAGAGTAATCCCTAATGCCCGTTTCACACATACTCTGTTTGCAGTGCGTATGCGGTGCATATTTTTTTCCGTACCCATGTTAAAAGGTTAGAGCTTTCACACTGTATGCGGTTCCAGTCCGGCGATCCGTTCCAGGTGCGGTGCGTATACAGCAGTGCAGAGATCGTTTCCACACCGAGTCTATTTCTGCTGTGCTGCAAACGCTGAATTAAAGTGACAGCATAAGGTTTGTGTAGGAAAACTACAATTTACCTCAACAAGGCAACATAATGAACAACACTTGTCTCATTCGTGGAGGTGGAAAAACAAGTTCTTTGTGACATGCAAGATTTATTGTATTAAAATTTAAATGCAAAAGAAAAGACATGAGAGTCTGCTGTTTTTGTCAATTTTAAGTTTTAATTTAAATTGTTTGTGATTTTAATATAAGTACATGGTTAAATATTTTACCACTTGCTTTAGCAACTTAATATATATAGAAGTAATGCATGGAATAATAGGCCTACATTGTTTAAATTGTGTTTAAACGTGCATACGTCCATTAAAGAGTGTATATGTGTACAAAGGGAATCGCAATGCTGACAAAACTTTTTTTTATGTAAATAAAAGTTGCTGCATAACTTCTGGATTGGAAATAAAAATAGTGAGAATGTTTTTTGTGGTTCAGCCGCGGATCAGTTGCGCACTGCAAACGCAGCATATGTGAAAGCACTATAGCGTGTGCTGCTCCTGCACCGCATACACACCGCAACACGCACGTTGCACACTGTGTGAAACGGGTGTAAGAGGTAGTCCTTGGTGGTGGAGATCGATGAAGGCTGCTGCTAAATCTATATTCAGTTGTGGTCTGTCGATCTGTAAGGTTTCTGGTTGCAGCAACAAGGAAACAGGATTTCTGTGCAGCAGACTTTTTTAACGATAAATTTAAACTTACAGAAACGCTCAGAAGACTAAGAGTCAAGGACAGAACAACCAGTTTAACATTAACATCAACAGACCCTACAGGATAAAACATAGGGCTTAAATACACAGAGCAGATGAGGGAAACGAGACACAACTGGGACAAATGAACTCAATGGCAGAAACTGAGTGGCTAGAAACTGAACATAATGAACATAGAGGAAGTTCAAGGTAAACACAAACAGAAACGTGACAATGTGAGCATGTTCAACAAGAAGTGCACCAGAGTTGTGCTATTTTTATCGTTTTTAGACGTTTTCGGTTACAAACAGGAAATGTGACGGCTACCTATTCGTTGCAAACATTCACATCTCAAGAGACACACAAGAGTCTGCATTGTGCAGTGTCATAAACCACTCACTGTTGTTGAAATGTACATTGAAAACATTTAATCCATATGGTTATCATTGTATTTATTCAAACAAATGATGTGTGAAATGTTTTTAATGCTTTTCTTTGAATTTCCATTTGAAAGTTTCCTTATTGCTTTTTGCATTTTGTAAAATTTGTCAAATCAGTAATTTGTACTCTAGTTAAAAAGTTCATTGCTCATACATATCTAATCTTGCATTGATTTTTTTGTGAGTAAAATTATGCTGTTATTTTAAAAAGTAGGTGAAAATTAAGGATTCAAACAGGGATTCAAAACATTGAGTGGGCTGAATCCCCACCAATATTTAGATTAGTGGTTGATCAAAATAGGATTTTCAATGGCCAATTCTTCAAATTTTACTTTTGGTCGCCCTATCTTGAATACATCCTTGAAATTAAATTAATTTTTTTATCGTGCAGCAATGTTACGAATGTTTAAACATAGCTCTAAGTGAATGAAAACATCCTGCATAGTTTTAAATCTGAAACTGCACCGTATATTAAGTTATTGTTTTTCAAAACTAAGAGTCGACTCTGAGTCAATTAAATGAATCGTTTTTCAAACGAGTCATAAGCCGTTTCGTTGTGACGTCAAGACGAAACATTAGCATATTGCCCGCCCACTTATTGCGCGCACAGACACCAGGGAAAACTTGAACCTCAAACCAACAGCTGATTCCTGTGATACTGGACAGCATCATGACCTCTCGATATCTCGTTGAGCAGAGATTCAGCCAGGTCATCCACATGCAGTACAAGAATTACCGCAATCGCTTGGACTTGCATGCCTCAGGCGCACTACAGCTGAAACTAACATCTCTGCAACCTGCAGTAAAGAAATTAGCAGAAAAACAACAGGGCTCACACTAATTTTCAAGTCAATTTTGAAAGTTCGAATTCGAAAGTTCAAATAAATCATTCTGCTTTTTCCCTGTTAATGTTCTTCGTTGAAAATAATTTATAAGAATGCTTCTTGTTTGCTGACTGGCTGTTCGCAGTACAAATGCTATTAATTAAAATGGTTATTCACACTCGGTTATTTTACTGACAAAGTAGCATCTGTCAGGCAAAACTGCAGTGCTAATTTTAATGTGTTTGTACCTGCTGCTCCTGTGCTATCTGCTGTTTTTGAGGATTTTAAGCCAGTTTCGCTTACGCTGCTTTCTGAGGTAGTGCAACACATGAAACCCACCTACTGTCCGTTTGACATTGTCCCAGCCAGGATAGTGAAGGAAGTTTTTAATAGCGCCATTGGGTCGAGTTTACTCACTTTAATTAATTCTTATCTTAGTCTAGGTTGTGTCCCAGCTGCATTTAAACATGCTGTGGTCAGGCCCCTACTTAAGAAGCCAAATCTTGACCCTTCAGTGTTATCTAATTTTAGACCAGTTTCTCATCTGCCTTTTATGTCAAAGGTTTTGGAAAAAGTTGTTTTTGTACAGTTACAAGCCTTTATGCAGAAAAATCTCACAGCAGCATTTGATACGGTGGACCATGCAGTCCTCCTCTCTCGCCTTGAGCATTGTGTAGGCATTCAAGGTTTGGCACTTCAATGGTTTAGCTCCTATTTGGCAAATAGGAGCTTCTCTGTTATGATTGGTGAATGCTCCTCGTCAGCTGCTCCTCTTTCTTGTGGGGTACCCCAGGGTTCAATTCTTGGCCCAATCTTGTTTTCTTTATATATGTTGCCGTTAGGGAGTATTATAGGAAAGCACAACCTGTCCTTTCACTGTTATGCTGATGATTTGCAGATTACTTAATAGAGATTTTAACCCTGCGTGAGCACAGTCGGTCGTTACGGTCTTCAAATCAACTGGTGTTAGAAGTCCCAAGGTCGAAGTATAAGCGATGGGGTGATCAGGCGTTTGCAGTTGCTGCCCCGAGACTCTGGAATATTCGTACAATTGCAGATGAAACTCTTTTTAGGTCTAAGCTCAAAACCCACTTGTTTAGGATGGCTTTTAATACGCAGTAGTGGTGTGACAATTTCCTTTTTCCAGTTTCTTTTCAACTTTTTTCTTTTTTGATTTTACTGTTATATGTATTTATTGTATAATATGTTGTTTTATTTTATTCTATGATGTGAAGCACTTTGGATACCTGACGGTTGTTGTAAAGCGCTATACAAATAAATGTTGATTGATTGATTGATTGATTGAATTAAATTTTGAATGTCAAATTTGTAACCGTTGCATTTCGTTAACCCTGATATACACTGATATATAGGCTAATTTCTACTTAAGATTACTTTTTTTGCTCTCTGGGAAACTATGATAATAATATTCCCACTGTTCAGCGATGTGGTTGGTTGAAAACATCTCAACTTTTCAGAATGCTGCAAGCGCACAGCAGGTCATGTGACAAAAACCAACCGATCAGCTTCGGCCTTTCCGTAACGACATTGAAAGTTCGGCCGAACAGCTGATCATAGCTGTATAGGGCGGGTTTTTATTTCTCATCTCCATAAATATATCTAGTATCTATTAAAAAACTAGATGTACCGCATGGCGGTGCAAAATATGACCGCCGCTCAGGCCTGCACTGGCTTTCCACAAAAATAAATGACGTGGAGCAATTTGGCTGTATTGCGTGTTTATGTATATACCTAAAAAAAGTAGTAGTATGTGCATGTCTGTCTGTCTGTGTGTGTGTGTGTGTGTGTGTGTGTGTATGTGTGTGTGTTTGTGTGTGTGTGTGTCTGTGCGTGTATGTATGCGTGCGTACATGTGTGTGCGCGTGTGTCTGTGCATGTGGATTTGTATGTGTGTGTATGGGTGTGTGTCTGTGCGTGTGGATGTCAGTGTGTGTGCATGCTTGCGTTTGTTTGTATTCCTGCATGTGTGTGTGTGACAGTTAGGGTTGCCAACTTCAGAAAAGGAAAATGCGGGACAATCGTGGTTATTTATAGGAAAATGAGGGACACTCAAAATATTTGTACTGTATCACACAGTGTACGTCATTTCAGTGTCTGCAGTTAAGTTTGTGTTTAAAAGGTTATCAGACATAAACACATTTGTATTGCTTAACCTATTTATGTATTTAATTCTAAAAATAATTTTAATGTCATACATGAAAAAAGTCACATTACAAACAAACCATAGTTCAAAATAACAGCATTTATCTAAAATAGAAAGCTTTTTTAACATTATACACTAGACTTACAGTTCAAAAGTTTGGGGTTAGTAAGATTATTTTTGGGGGGAAAAAATAAAGAAAGTAATTGCCTACTTTTATTCAGCAAGGATGCATTACATTAATCAAAAGTGACAGTTAAGATAATGTTACAAAAGCTTTCTATGTACTTTCTAAAAGCTTTAAAACATTAATAATAATCAGAAATGTTTTTTGAGCATATTATTCCCTCAGGTAGATTACATGTTTTCTTGCGTGGCTGGATGTTAGACTCATGAACAATAATCACGTTGTTTGCATTCGCCAAAATTGATTAGCCGAAATCAAAACGTGGACAGTGAAAGGAAATTACCGTTAGCGCGAGACGAGTCCGGCTTGAAGCGGAAGCGACCAGACGGCAGAGGATGTTCGCAAATCAAACAATGATTTGTCTCAAAACAGTGATTAAAAAAAGCTGTGATTGGATGATGACAGGTGTCGGTGATCATTCTCAAGTGTCATGGTCAGCACTGCTGCTGTTGCTGTTGTATCAGTCAGTGGTTTATCAGCTTGTCAAAAAACGGGACACGGGAGGTCACGCACGGGACAAATAAATTAGGCCCAAAATGCGGGTCGTCCCGCCTAATTCGGGACAGTTGGCAACCTTAGTGACAGTATCATCCTAAACCAGCAACCCTTCGCTCAACACCACCATCTACAGGCCGATGAGTGTACAGTCACTAAATGTGCACATAAATGAATTTATTTTATACCCCCCCATGGATGAAATTCTACGAAACTTAGCATACCCCCAGAGGATGTCAAGTTAATCATACACATGAAATATGGTGCAGTTCTGAACATCTCAACTGAAGATAGGGGCGATTAAAGCAGAATAATATTGCATTTTCATTTTTTATGGGAGGGGCGCAAATCACAAATGAGTGATTATGGGCTAGGTTGATGTGGGCCCTTAAGACCAACATACCATAAAAATTTCTTCATCCTCGTTGCCACGGTTCAGGTAGTTATTTAGGAAAAACTGCATTTTTTGGGTTTGGGGGGGGCCCAGCACGGGGGGGGAGTGGCCCCCGGGGACCAAACGAAATTTTTCCGTAAAAGTCTAGTGGGGCTACATGCCCACCAAATTTCATGTTCCCCGGTGTTTCGGTGTCCCTGGTATCGTTGACGAAAAATTCAGTAGATGACGAAAAAAAAAAAAAAAAAACTTTGACAATCCCTATATGACCGCTTTCGGCGGTCATAATAATGCAAGGATCTGGATAATGGATAGGGGGTGCTGGCCCAAAAAAGGCTGAGAACCACTAGGTTAAAGCAACAGTTTGATTGCCATTCATTTTAAGCTACAGGTGCCCGCACAATTGATTCTGAAGGCATCAAGGCAGATTTCTTTGGCCATGGCAACACATGATGACTGAAATATGATTGGATAAAAGCTCTAACATAAACAATACACTACTGGAAGCAGCGCAACCAAGAGGAAAAGCTATGAAATTAAGAGAATGGACTATTTGGGAATAATTTAATACCCAGGGGGCAAAACACCTGTTTTTTAGTTTGTTTCTAGCTTAAAGTATCAGGGAGATATGGCTCAGGATTCATGAATATAATTAAACCTTTTTAGCATGTTTGGGTGATTCCGGCATTGTTTTGACCCTAATTATAAGTTTCCAGCAGCTTGTTGAAAATGATAATTCAGGTACTTGTAATCTATTTATGTGTTCCACGCCCGGGACCCGTAACATAAGCAAGGTAACAGCTAAGCTTAAATAAAGGTAAGCTAGCAGCTTGGCCTATCTATCGAATATGACACGATATACAAAAGCTAAAATTAACCATTTCCCTTTTAGCCATTTCAGTTAGCCTATGGTTAACAGGCCATAACAGCTTAGCCTACATATCGCATATGAAATTATATGAACCAAAAATGAACAAATGTAACATTTCACCTTATTTGTTTTCAGTTAGCATTTGGTTAGTAAGCACACATATCGCATAATAGACAGAGGCTAGAAAAGGTCAAATTAAATATTTCCCTTAAGCTAACAGCTTAGCGTACTAGGTTAGGAAAGCCTCGTTTCCTGCCACTCATTAGTTTCTATGGTCACTGATTATCATCACAGCTGTTCTTTATTTTGTCTTCATCACCATGTATTTAAATTCCTCCTAGAGCACTCTTCAGTTGTCTGGTAATGTTTGTGTTTCACAAGCTTTCTCATGTGTTGGCTGTCTAGTTTTGAGTTGATTAAATACACCTTGTGTTATATTCGCTTCATCTTCCTTGGATTTAGCGTTACACACACATACACATACAAACACACACAAATAATTTATCGGTAACACTTTAGAATCCTGTTCATCATAAATTAATTACTACACAGGAACAAATGAGTAAAGCAATATTAACATTCAACTACTATTACAGTAACTAACACACAACTCTGATTAATGGATTAATAAGTAATAGCGCTCAGTTGAATGTGGTAGTAGTTCACTGGAGTGAATTCAGGTTGATTGGGACACTTTTTCCAAGTCATCTCAATGGCAAAAAGTGTCACAGTCACCCTGAAATCACCACTATTAGCTAATCAGAAACTAGTACTCTTTTTTTTTATTCCTCCCAGAGGACTACTATGAGAACTACTATATACAGGTTCATAATTAATGAGAATAATGCATAATGTAGTAGCATAAGTTCTAGTAATGACTGAAGTCATTGCAAGCATTTAAGGTTTTGGATAGTAATTCCTTCTGAAGGATTTGATAGTTCTACAGTTGTTACTAGTGGGTTCCCATGATCTTCACTTTGGAATTAATTATACTTAATGCATTATTCACATTAATTCTGAATATACTGTAGTAGTTCTTACAGTTGTCCAGGGAGGTATGAAAAAATGTTGAGTGCGCCTTACGTCAGAGCGAGCACTCACCATTCAACGCCTAGCGGCATCTTTCAGAGTAGGCACTTGCACGCCTCTCAAGAGACTTCAGAGGATGTTGGGTCTCATGGCCTCAGCATCATCAGTACTCCAGCTAGGACTACTGTACATGCATCCTCTCCAACGCTGGCTAAAACCCCGCGTACCAGCTCACGTGTGGCGATCTGGCCACTTAAAAATCAGAGCGAGCCACAGCTGTATCAATGCCCTGGCGTGAGTATGGGTGTGGTTTCAAAGAGAAAAGTGATCTCGACAGATGCCTCCAACCTAGGTTGGGGGGTCTCTATCACTGTTCCTTGGAAAGAGATTCTCTGTCTGGGCGACAGTGAGCTTTTGGAAACATTGATGCTGAAGCCCAGGCACTCTAGATGGTTGAGGAGCCAGGATCTGTGAGTTATCAATTGCGGCTTATTTGATTGATTGGGCTTTAACACTCCCACTCCCGCTGTCTCAGGGGGGTAAGCGCTGCATCCATGCACTTCGTGAATGTACGAGGTGCTAAAGATAGGCCAAACAGTAGTACTGTGTACGGGTAAGCCTGCCCCTCGAAGGCGAATCTCAGGAATGGCCTGTGATGGGGCGATATCTGGATGTGAAAATAAGCATCTTTCAAATCCATTGAGAAAAACCAATCCCCTGGGCGAATCTGCGTGAGGATTTGTCTGGTCAGCATCCTGAACGGGCGCGTCATAAGCGCTTTGTTCAGGTGTCTGAGGTCTAGGATGGGCCTGAGGCCAGCATCCTTTTTCAGAACGAGGAAGTAGCGACTGTAAAAGCCCGACTCACTTTGTGACCGAGGGACCGGTTCCACAGCCCCTTTTTCTAACAGTTTCGACACTTCGGCACGAAGGACATGCGTCACTTCGGTTCTTACTGTTGTCTTGACCACGGCTATAAAGCGCAGAGGTCTGCGAGCAAACTGTAGAGAGTAGCCTCGTTTTATTATGTTCAACACCCATTCTGATATACCAGGGATGGCCTCCCAGGCCTTGGCCCGCATAGCTAGGGGTTGAATGAAGTTTGGGGACAGGCCGCCGTGTGGTCGGGACCCGATCGTCCAGCAGCTTTCTGCTTGAGAACAGCGTTCAAGTGCAGGGGTGCAGGCTTTATAGCGGGCACACAACCTGCCTTTATCACATCTCCAGCGTGAGCTGGAGGGAAAATTGATACTGTGTGAACAGTTTTCATGTCTCATAGCGGGCACCCGATCTACATTTATTGCATCCCCTGCAAGAACCTGGGGGGAGTTAATACAGTGGGAAAATTTTTCATGTGTAGGGGCGCGTACTTCATAGTGGGCACCCGATCTACATTTATTGTGTCTCCCGCACGGGCTGGGGGGAGAACTGATACTGTGGTGACAGTGCTTGTGTGTAGGGGTGCGTACTTCACAGTGGGAACACGCACTACATTTAATACATCTCCAGCGTGAGCTGGAGGAGAGCTTGATACTGTGTGAACCGTGCTTCTGTGTAGGGCTGCGTACTTTTTCGTGGGCACATGACCTACATATGTTATGTCTCCAGCGTGAGCTGGGTGAACAGACAGAAAAAAGCTCTGTTTGTGCAATATTTGAGTCGCCGTAAAACGGCGTTTGTTTGCAGGTGTGCATGTTTTATAACAGACCCATTTAATGCAACATTGGTATTTCCAGCCGCCTGAAAAGAGGGGACTGGGAAATCTGATAAAAGCTTTTTGGAGATCGGTCCGGCCTTGGCTCTAACATGAATGACTGATGTAACATAAACGTTGGTAAAAACAGATCTTGCTCTATGCTTAATCTTTCCACAAAGTAGTGAGAACGACAGACAATCTGCATTAATAGACACAGTTTTAGGTAATAGTGGCCCACAGCTGATCAGCAGAAGAATTTCAGTAAGACAGTAATAATGTGAGTTAACCAGTTAGCAGGAGACCAACACAATATAAAACTCAAAACTAAGTATTTTGAACACCATCTTTCTAGAGCAAGCGGTTTGCCAATCCTGCATTAAACTCCGAGATTTGAGAAGCAGTCGTCAGTGAAATAAAGGGAAAACAGCAAAAGTTTAGGATTATACTGCTGTGATATCATGGTAAAGATGAATTTTAACCACTGATTCTCCACATGCTCGTCCTTGGGCAGTGAAAAAACACTGGCTTTACCTTCACATTGTAGAGCACAGCGTCTCCTCGACATGATGCTGTCCAGTATCACAGGGATCAGCTGCAGGTTTGAGGTTCAAGTTTTTTCTGGTGTCTGCGCGCGCAATAAGTGGGCGGGCAATATGCTAATGTTTCGTCTTGACATCACAACGAAACGGCTTATGACTCGTTTGAAAAACGATTCATTTAATCGACTCAGAGTCGACTCTTACTTTTGAAAGACAATAACTTAATATACGGTGCACTTTCAGATTTAAAACTTTGCAGGATGTTTTAATTCACTTAGAGCTGTTACACACTACATGAAAGGTCATTTTCAAAAATCCATAATAGGGGCCTGAATATCTTGAGTTTTACTTTCTTAGCTTTACTCCTACATTGCAGCAATGTAAAAAAACAATCCCTAAAATGTGTGAATTTTTTTAAAAGAAAACACCATGTGAGGATAGGTGGAGGTTGGGTCAAAAACTGGGTAAATTCCAGAAATCTGAAATATGATGAGTGCCTATAGGAAACTAGTTCTTCCAGTGTTTCATCATCGGACTCGCGCTCGCATTGATATGGTAAAATCGTCGTCATTGTTCATTACTGTGTTTAGTTTACGGTGTAGGAAGCCTCAGGACATGCAGACCTGACATTATGGCAATGGGCGTTTTTGTTTTCGACGTGCGCTGTACACGGTGAACCAATCACAACAGACTGCGCTGTCTGGCCAATCAGAGCAGAGTAACTTGCGGAAAGGAGGGATTTAGAGAGATTGATTCATCTGACGAGTCGTTTGAGAATCATTGAAAATGTGGTGATGTGCAAATGTATATTATGAGGAAATTAAACAGTTTTTTTTTTACCTTTGATGCATGTAAACCTCTTGTAGGAGACTCCAAAACAACATTAGGAAACTTTAAAATAATAGGGGCACTTTAATGTTTGTAAAGCACAATAAAAATTCAATCACAATTTTCACATTTTTTAAATTATTTTTAGAGCAACACAAACTTATTCAGAAAGACATAATACAGAGGAAATGTGCAGTAAAAAAAATCACATAAAAAACGAAGGATTATTTCAAGCAAAAAATGAAAACTGAACGAGTTTAATTCTTCATCTTCGAAAAACATTTTTTAACATATTTAATGTATATGTGTGTTTATCAATGTTTATATGTAAACAAAAGCATAAACTAAATCTATTCATAATTTAAAGTGACCGATTTTCTTCGGAAGACTTGAATTAAACTGCTCAATTAATATGGATTACATTTTAGTAATCCATGGATTACATATATTTTGGTTGCATGGGCTTTCAATGAAGGAAAATAAATCTCTCAGGCATATATCAGGCAAAATAATTTGTGTTTTGAAGATGAACGGAACTCTTATGGGTTTGAAATGACATGAGAATGAGTAATTGATGACAGAATTTTCATTTTGAGTGAAGATTTTCAGCAAAAATCTTCCAGTCAGTATATATGTGGCCCACAGTTTGTGAGTACAAAAGTGCATGACGCATTCATACAAGAATATCAGTCATGGAGACATCATGGTTCCTCACTGATGTGTATTTGGTGGAGGAGTTTTGAAAGGGGGTGGCATATCCATTCTGAAAAAGAAAAAGTAAAAATGTAGATAAATAGACTGAAAATGTGTAGGATGCAATTATGTAAAAGGACAGTGGATGTGCTGATGATTTTGGTGAGTCTCACTTTTTTTGGTTCAGGTGTCTTTTGTATAGAAGCACAGCCAACACGAGCAACAGCAACACAATCGGAACAGCGATATATGCTGTGCTTTTTGATTCTGAAAGAGAGACAGAGATATGCAAGGAAAAGACAACCAATAATAGTTTTATGATTAGTCTTAGTCTTAAGTCTTATGGGGTTCTCTGTTACAGCCAAAAAACATCAGATAACTTCATTGTGTGTATTAAATTAGTTTAAAATCAACATAAAACATTAGTGACCAATTTTTCCTTCTTGATACGAGTCATGAAAGTTTAATTCATAGTTTTAATTTATCATTTAATTCAGAGAATATTCCAGTTATAGCCTAATACATGACCGATGACTTGATTTGAATAAAATATAAAAGGTTTTGTAGCATATGTGACATTAGTAATGTGATGTATTTCCAAGTGAAAAAAAATAATAATATTACAATTTAATCCATAGCATGATTGCCGGATGCACTACTGTTGCTGTGCCTAATTTTGACTAATCGACTAATTTCATTGAAGGTGCTACCTGACTGCCTAATCCTAACCCACCTATTCCTAAATCTACCTATACTGGGGATTTAGGGGGTAATAAATCTGAGTCAGAATTCGGTGTTGTACAGAAATCTTACAAGGCCTAACAAAGCTTTTCGAAACTCTGAATCATTTGAACCAATTTCTTTGCAAAATGACTCACTCTTTCGAAGCGCTCAGAACACCACAGACTTACGGCACCGGCTGGTCAAAACGGCACAAATCCAACTAAAGACAGGCTAAAATCCCATTAAATATGTGGATTCTGTAAAATTTGTGTTCTTTTATCAAAGTGTAGTACTTGTTGTGTGTTAGGCAGAGCTTGGCAGACTTGGTAAATATTTTCCTTTTTGTATTATATACACAAGTACTAAAATTCATTAAAAATAAATATACATTTATAAAATGTACCCAAGATCAGTTAAAACCATTAGATATGTTCATGAGTTTAACAGATCAGTGCCATCTAGCGATGTTATAATGTTTCGAAACCAAGGTACGACAACGTTACGAAATCACATGACTTGGCGAATTTGATACAAGCTCCGAAGCACTGGTTCGAAATGGTTAAAGTGTTAGTTCTCTCAAAAATGAATATTCTGTCATTAATTACTCATCCTCATGTCTTTCCAAACCCGTAAGACTTTCGTTTATCTTTGGAACACAAATGAATATATTTTTGATGAAATTTGAGAGATTTCTGTCCCTACATTGGCAGCTACGCAACTTTGACGATTCAAAAAGTTCATAAAGAGATCTTAAAACTGACTATATGAATTGAGCGGTTTAGTCCAAATTTTCTGAAGAGACATGATCGCTTTGTATGATGAACAGATTGAATTAAGGCTTTTATTCACATGTAAACATTCATTCAACAACACATCAGTTGTGATGAATGGACGCTCAAGCAGGTTCGCTTGACGTGCGAGAACCAATGAGGTTCATTCTTGTGTTACGCAGCATGTTTGAGCTTCCTCAAGAACTCTCGCGCGTCAAGCAGGTTTGGTTGAGCTTCTGTTTATGTTCACTGATCAAGTCATCTTCATTTATACAGCGCTTTTAACAATGTAGATTGTCTCAAAGCAGCTTTACAGAGATAAGCGTATAATTTAAGGTAACAGAGATTGTCTTGGCTTTACTGATCAATGTTTATATCTGAATAAAAGTCTAAATTGAGTCTGTTCATCATATAAAGCAACTGTGTCTCTTCAGAAAATTTGGACTAAACCGCTCAATTCATATGGATTAGTTTTATGATCTCTTTATGACCTTTTTGAAGCGTCAAAGTGTCAATTGCGTAGCTGTCAACAGAGGGGCAGAAAGCTCTCAGAAAGATCTTCATTTTGTGTTCTAAAGATAAATGAAAGTCTTAAGGGTTTAGAAGAACATGAGGGTGAGTAACAACAGAATTTACATTTTTAGGTGAACTAACCCTTTAATGTTTCAAAACTTCACTAAGGCGCTCATCACAAGACCGTTCGAACTATGTGACGTCAGAAAATTAAAGTCGTTTTAGGGACAGAGCAAGTTTTTACATTTTGATAAAAGATTAAAAAAAAGTTTTTTTTCTTTGGAATAACATTCCAGTGAGTGCATGTATTAAAAAGTAAATATGGTCAGTTTTGATTTCATGGTGACTTTCAGAAGAGTAATTTACCTCCCAATGTTGTCACAGTGGTGGTGATGTTTTTCTTCGTAACAGAAGTAAGTATTTTTCTTCCTGTAACTGGACGTGGGCTTGGATTTTTTGTACAAAAGCTGCCTGTAGATTGTACAGTGCTTGTATTTGATGTAGATGCATTGCCAACAGGTGGAGCAGAAGAGCTGCCAGTGAGAGGAGTGCTTTGGCTGGTGTGTCGGGGTTGTAGGTTTGTCGTGGTAGCATTTGGTTTTGATGTGCTGGTTAGGAAGTGACCAGATTCTGTTGTTGTCTCAATAGCACCAGTGTTCCATGAGCTGATCCCCGTGGAGGTAAAGTTCCTCAGATGTTTGGTGATTCTTACTGAGGAAGGTGTTGTCATTCCTTCAACAGCAATCATTATAGGGAAAATGAAACATAACGAATGTATATTAGGAAACATTCGTCAACATTTGTTTGTACACAGTTCTAATATATCATATAATATAATATAAAACAATATCTGTGATGGACTGGCCATCCTTCCAGGGTGTTTCCCTGCCTAAGTTGGGGATGCTGAGATAGGCTCCAGCATTCCTGCCACCCTACATAGGTTAAAGGGTTAGTTCACACAAAAATGAAAATTAGCCCATGATTTACTCACGCTGAAGCCATCCTAGGTGTATATGACATTCTTCTTTCAGACGAATACAATCTGAGTTATATTAAAAAATATCCTGGCTCTTCCAAGCTTTATAATGGGAGTGAATGGTACCTTGTATTTTGAAGCCCAAAAAAGCGCATCCATCCATCATAAAAGTAATACACATGGCTCCGAGGGGTTAATCAAGGCCTTCTGAAGCGAAGCGATGCATTTTTGTAAGAAAATATCCTTAATTATAACTTTAAAAACTGTAATCTCGTGGATCAAACATAGGGCTGGGCAACAAACTCAAGCTTTTCTGACATTTCTCTTTAAAAATTCTCGCTTTAGACTTATAATTTGTGACCCTCAGTGTTTTGTTTTGCTCGATCTTCTGCATTTCCACGTTCATCAATACGCCATGCGTTGGGTTAGAGGTCACTCTTCGGCTGGAACTCGAGTCGCGTATGGCTGTTAAGCTAGTTTATAAAGTTTTAATTATGGATATTTTTATGTACCTCTGTTCCAAAATGTTTTATTAATTCATGGGCTTCAGTAGTGGTATTACGTTTTTACGTTGTTTGAACTCTTGTGTGCATCTGCTTTGGGCAAACTGAGACTTTATCATTTCATATGCACAGTTAAAAATGGAAGTGCCATATGATTGCAATTACAAAAAAAAAAGGAAAATAAAGCTTTTTCTTACCTTCGATTTGCTTTGAGAGAACATGGATAGACAACTCTTTGTCTGTCTGGAGCTGATTGTCCTGAAAGACAGCTGTCAGTTTGTATGTTCCTGACTGGTCAGATGTCACGGAAGTCAGAGACAAAGTGTCTGAGAGAGACAGTGTTGTGCCATCCTAAAAATCATCACATGAATTTGTCATTTTAATACGCTACAAAAGATTTATTTAAAACAATACACATTTAATTTCAATCTCTTAATATTTCATAGTCTTACCTTCATCCACTTATATTGTAAGTACTGAGATGCTTTTGCAGTACAAGAAATCGTCACATCCTCACCAGAACTGACATTGAAAGGGCTCTTTGTGTTACACTCAATGTCATCAAGAACTGTTTGGAAGAATAGGATATATTTGCATTTACATTTAGTCATTTAGCAGACGCTTTTGTCCAAAGCAACTTACAAATTAGGACTAAATTAAGCGAGTCATCGTGAAGAGGCAAAAACAACGCAAGAAGTGCTCAAAATACGAAGTTCAGGCATTGGTCAGAGTAGCATAAGCCCGATAAGCGAGGATTTAAAGGAAAAGGAAAGATTTATTTATTTATTTATTTATTTTTTAATGAGGTTAAGTGCTCACGGCATATACATAAGTGCTCACGGCACTTACATACACAATATATTTGATATGGATTTTGTTTACTTAAGCTTTAATTTAACAGAGAATGATAAAGATTAACTCAAACTTTTTTTTGTATTCTCAACACTCACAATTGATAGTCAGTTCCATAGTGGTACTGAGACCTTGCTGGTTTTGCACAGATGAGTCCCATTCAGGTAAACAGATGTACAGATCGCTGTCCTTTCTGGTGACTTTTGGTAAAATTAACTCTCCATTCAAGCTTTCCATCCAAAATAGTTTGTCCTGATGAGGAGAACGAGATCAACACAACAGCTGTATAGACCGTGGCATTTAGAAATGTATATTTTCCCATCTGTCTCACCTTTGACCGTCTAAGTTGATAACGGAGTGGCGGAGGGCTTGCTGAACAAGTTATTTTCACATCATCTCCCTCTTTTATGAATCTGTATGGATGCGACATCTTTGCTGATGCTGGAGACTCTGAAATAAGCAGACAGCTGCTGCTTGTTCACTTTTACATTTTTGAGAATATGAGAATGTAGGTTACCGTGAGCAGTTTACCTGTGACCTGCAGCTTTGTAGTTCTTTTAATCGAGCCATTAGGATAAGAAGTAATTTCGCACATATAGTTTCCACTGTCTTTCATGGTAACTTCATACAGGGTCAGGACAGAGCCCTGTAGCTGTCCAGTTTTTGAACTGGTCATCGTCGTCATAAGATGACCGATTTGAAAGTAATGTGCTGGCATTGTCGGATGGAACACCACGATCTTCTTATCATTCTTCTCATCTCCTTCTTGCTGTTTAATCCATTCCAGCTGGATAACTCTGATTTCATGCTCCTCTCCCACAAAGCATGGCAGGCTGACGTTCTGTCCCTCCACAGCAGTTACGGACGCGTTATGATGTACAAGTATTCCGTACGTTCCTGATAAACCATTTTCATGAGTGATAATCAGTTTCTTTCATGAAACCACAGATTGCATCATTGGTCAATGTTCATTTATTCTAAGAGATGTGTTATATGTTGATAACGAAATACTGGCCAAGGTTTTGGCCACTCGTCTCGAAAAAGTTCTTCCATCTGTGATCTCCACGGATCAAACAGGATTTATCAAAAATCGCCTCCTATTTTTTAACATTAGAAGGCTATTAAATATTATTTACACACCAAACACCAATCCCACTCAGCCTGAGGTACTTATTTCTATGGATGCAGAGAAGGCCTTCGACAGGGTTGAGTGGGATTACCTCTTCGCCACTCTGGGAAAATTTGGTTTTGGCTCCAACTTTATTTCATTTATTACATTGCTATACGCCCACCCCCAAGCTTCTATACAAACAAACAATAATAACTCTAGTTATTTTCAATTAAGTCGTTCTACGAGACAGCGTTGCCCTCTTTCACCCCTGCTATTTGCTTTAGCAATAGAACCCCTAGCAATTTCTCTACGTGCATCTACAGCCTATAGTGGAATAAGGAGAGGGGGAAAAGAACACAAAGTATCATTATATGCCGATGACCTGTTAGTTTACATTTACAACCCCTCACAATCAGTGCCAACTATAATGTCAATCTTAGATAAATTTGGGAAAATCTCAGGATACAAGATTAACTTTTCTAAGAGTGTTATATTTCCAATCAACCCCAAGGCCCAATTCGAAACACTTTCCTCTTTCCCTTTTAAAATAGTAAACTCATTTAAATACCTAGGGATCACCATAACTAAATGTTTTTCTACCCTTTTTAAAGAAAATATTCTGAAATTGTACAAATATAACCAACACATTTTTAAGAAGTGGTCTAATCTGTTTATTTCTTTAGCAGGTCGCATTAATATGGTGAAAATGAGTATTTTGCCCAAATATTTATTTATTTTCCAGTGTATCCCAGCTTATATTAATAAATCATTTTTTAGAAATTTGGATAGGATAGTTACCCAATTTATTTGGAATAATAAGACCCACAGAATCAAGATGTATCTACAGAGGACTAAACCGAAGGGTGGGATGGGCCTGCCTCATTTCCAGCTGTATTACTGGGCATGTAATATAAGAGCGCTCTCATTTGGCATACAGGAGGGGTCGATAGAGTGGTGCGATATGGAAAATAAGTCATGCTCATGCATTTTAAATGGCAGGCATGCTCATGCATTTTAAATGGCAGGCATGCTCTATCTTAATCCCATTAACTGCGAATCATTCTTTTCTCCCTTCCCAAATTGATCCAATATTTCAGACCTGGTTCAAAAAAGAGATACGTAACAGACGAGATGGTAAGTTTAATGTGTTTATTTAGCAGAATGGATCGGATCCAGAGAAGAATGGTGAGTAAACGGAAATTAGATAAACAATGGAAGCTTAGCTGAATGATAATCAAGTCTCTCTTTCTCTTTGCAGATGATGAAGATGAAGGCTCAGAAGATGGATGGAAGACAGGCTGATGAGGATCGTCTCAGGTAGGTTTTCAGGTAAGTCTTGTAGGAAGGGAGTCTGTGTGTCTTGTATTGACAAGACCAGACGAGGAGTGAAGGGAGAGTGCTGAATATATAGGGCTTGTTAACGAGGGAGTGCAGGTGATGATGATGATGGCTGATAGAGTGCAGGTGTGCAGGTGTGCCAAGGAGGATGATGGGAAGTGTAGTGCACACACAGATGAGGACGAAGACGGTGAATGTGACACTAATGAACCGTCAACCTCTCAGATGGACACACTGTTTTTACAGAATCCACTTATCAAAGGAGGAATATCCATTATATATAATAAATTATCACAGTTGGAAGGTGATGTTTCATTAGAGCATGTAAGAGCAGCATGGCAGGAAGACCTTGGAATAGATATTGCAGACTGGCAATGGGTAGAAGCACAAGAGCGGGTTCACCCTTCTTCTTTGTGTATTAGACACGGTTTAATACAATTCAAGATCTTACATAGACTTCATCTGTCTAAATTAAAGCTCTCTAGGATGTTCTCCTCTGTGGACCCATCATGCGATAGGTGCAGTCAAACGCCAGCATCACTAGGACATATGTTCTGGAAGTGCCCTAATATTCGTAATTATTGGATTTCAGTTTTTCAATTACTGTCAAAGGTGTTGGGAAAACCACTAGACCCAGACCTAGTTATGGCTATTTTTGGTGTCAATAGTGACAATGTGGAGCTGTCTAAAAAACAGTGTATTATGCTCGGAGTTGTCACACTCTTAGCACGTAGATTGATTTTGCTCAACTGGAAGCAAAAAAATCCACCAAGCTGCTCTGCCCTGATTAGAGATGTTATGCACCACCTTCAACTAGAAAAGATTAGATTTTCCTTAAAAAGTAAGACTGATCATTTTTATGCAGTATGGAAACCCTTTATTCATTATTTTAATAAGACAGCAATAATTGAACCTTAACCCCACTACTACTACTATCCCCCCCCCCCCCTTTTTTTCTTTTTTTTCTCTTCTTCTTTCTTTCTTCCCTATATCATTACTTTATGTGTTAAAATATTAATTGTTTACATATAAGAATATTTCTGCAAACTGTATTCGCAAAGTGAATTTTGTTGGAGTTTTTTTTTTTGTGTGTGTGTGTGTGTGTGTGTGTGTGTGTGTATGTGCCAATGTAGAAAATTTAACAAAGAGAATGTAAAAAAAAAAAAAAACACTACGCGCCTATAGGCTTAATGCGTAAAATGTATGAGTATGATGACATCTCATACATGTTTTTGTAGTTGATGACTATACAGAGATGATTACATAAGGATGTAGTGTAACAACGAATTATTTATTTTTTTCCGAAGTGTTGACAACTTAGTGTTAACTAATAATTGTTGCAAACTGGTACTACCAACAAAATATGAGTGCATTCCTGGAACTGGGCGTTGTTACACTACATCTTTATGCATCGCTTTCTGCCAGGACTTTTACGGGCTTTTCCCAAACCCCTGAAGTGACGTCCAGGTTAGCGGTAGCATGAGCCGTCAGGCAAGTGTTATTTAAATAAACTCCTGATGTACTTACAAACGTTCCAATGCCTCATTTTATGAGTACATAATCTATTTGTACTACTGTATAAGTTTGGTACCATTCTGGGCAGTATTAGTGGGGTAATTTACCAGATACAGTCTTGGATCCATTAGCGCCTGCACTAAGCCATCCGGCTGATATCTCTAAATAAACTCTAACTTTAATAATGTTCAACCAAGGGAAAAAAAGGCTTCTGGGGGGTGTTTGGCTCAAGATCATGGTGCAAAGGACCCTAGGTTGATTTTACTCCGAACCATCCCTTGAACCATCCTCATCGGTAAGAGCCTCTCCATGAATATTTTTAGTCTGAATTTGAATTAGTTGTTTTATTGCTTATTATTATACTAAAATGTTTATTTATATTTATAAGGTAATGTGTGCTATAGGTGGGTCTGTATTTTCAGACTCAATATAATCACTTGAAATAATAAACATTACAATGATATTCATGGAAATAAAATATATTAGGCTAATTATAATAATAGTGGGCCTGTTATATCTATGTAGTGTTGCTTCTGAAAAAAAAGATCACCTTGGCCAGCTGTGGGAAATAGCAAACTGTCTCCTGCCTATAATCTTCTAACAAGAATAAACACATATGAATAATTAAATTATTATTGTATTATAAATTATTTTTAACTATCTTGAAACTATCCAAGCAGCGTTTCGCGTTTCGTGATGGCGGCGGAATTAATACATTACCAAAATGTGATTACAGAATATATTTAAATTATACATCAAATTGTAATTTTCTTCTTACAGTCTTGCGAGTTAACAATAATGCCTGACCAGTAAATTACTTGAACAAAGAAAACATTTTGGTATTAGGCATTGGCATTAGTTAATGCCTAAAAATGTAAAAGTTTTACCTTATAAATAGAATTTAGTTTAATTAAGTGTGCTTGCTGAAAGCAGCACATTTATTGTTCTTCTTAAGTTTTCTTCTTCTTCTTCTTCTTATTATTATTATTCCCGGGAGAAAAATTTTGGCCAGCTCCTGCGCCTAGGCCCTTTGAGACAGAGACACCGTTCCAACTTTAAAATGTACGGTCAGTACCGGTGTAAGTTGCTCGCGAAGATGACATCACGAGTCCATGTCGTTTGTCCGCCATAGTGGATTGAACAGAAAGCGAAACTAAAGTTTCAAGGGTCACAAATTTGGTCCAAACTTCACGAAACTAGACGTCCATGATCCTTGGACCAAGCCTCACAAAAGTTACTAGAAGGATTTTTGATTTTCGGAAGCGTTTGCCCGTCACAGCCAAACGAAATCAGCGGCCAAAACAGGAAGTAGTTCATATTTCAGGAACGCTGTCACGTATCGAAACCAAACTTTGTACATTAACTCGAGACTCCAATGTGAGGATGTACAAGATAAAAAAAATAAAAAAAACTTACAAAATTTTTCATTATTTGGCATAATGCTTTTTGCATCGGTCTAATTTAATCATCTTCATTTATTAATATATACAGATTTGTATGCATGAATTGTGCATTTCCAGTTCTCAAAACAGTTAATAACAAAAAAAAAAAAAAACTTTATACAAAATACATCATGCTCTTCTTTGCTAACCGAACAAACAATTCATTGTCTGTGTTTGTGCGCGCGGGAAATATGCTGCGCATAACAATAGAAAACGAGAAACGCGCAGTCACATGCTCAAACAATCAACAACGTCGCTCTAGAGGTGCGTTGTGGACTGCGAAGTGGACTTCACAGGGTTTTCCGCCATCTTAAGTGAGATTCCAATCCGAAGGGAGCGAACATGTTCAGTTCGAAGGGCACTGCGCACGGCATAGGGAATAAGGGAACATCGATACATCACTTCACAGGAAGTGGAGAGCGATGATCACCCAACTGTCATTTCGCGCACCACGTCATCACCAGTCAGAACGGTCATAACTAACGATGGAGGAGTTTACGTATGTGTGTAAGTATTGTTGTAAAGTTTTCTTTGATCGAAGCAGAGACCAGTGAGACAGTCGGGATCGCGTTCAACAGAAGTTATTCTTTATTGAGAACTCCACTTTACGCGGCTGTAGAAACTTCCAACATGACCTAATCTAACATAACTTTACATGGTATCTTATAGGCATTTTAGGAGGAGGGACTTTTGGGGGTGGAGACAAATTCAAACAAAGCATGTAAATGAGTATACAGGTTAAGGTAACACCCTAGACTGAGGGTCTAGCCAATCCTAATTCAATCAGCATAAGGCTCCAAGGGCCATTTGGGTCCGAAAGCCATTTGCAGAACAAAAGGTGAGATTCTCAGTGAATCATTCGTGTGCTAATCCCATCAGTTCTGAGTGATACTGGGACTCACAGAGCCATTAAAGACAATGAGGAGAAAACAGGAAAGGCAACTTTGCTGAGCAGAATCATTATCTTACCCTTAAACACTAAATACAATATTCTTTACCGTGATGTTATGTAAGGAAGCATATTTGAAATAGATTCTTAAATTTGAATCCTTCAGTATTCATACATTTCGCCATTGTTATACAAATGACAGTATTTTAACGGTTATCGTTGTGAATATTACATATACTACTTTTGATGATTATAATTTACCTCAGTGAATGCAACCAGCTTAGCTAGTTTGTGAAGTAAAGTGATTTTATTTTAGGTAGTTGTAAAATAGTGCAATATAATTGTAAATATATAATATAATAATAAAAATTAAAATATGAATGTAGTCCTATATATATTTATGTTATATCATAATCTGCGCGACCCCGTCGTTGACTTTCTTTGATGACGTTTGCAGGGCGTTTCAAATGAGCGGTTATTGTCAGTGAAGTCCACTTCAACTGATATACCGTGCTCATGGAGTAGGGGAGCAGTGAACACTGCGTATGGACCCTGTCGAATGGAACGCACCTTAGATGTGTAAAAACAAGTGGAAAGCGCGAGCGCGCCACTCTCTCCTTTCCACAAGCGCTTGCTGTCCCGTGGCGTCTGTCGTTGCTATGCAACCATGAACTGCGCTCTCCATGATGACAAGGAAGTATCAGCAAAAGATTAATTGATTTCTAGCCCTTGCATTAGCTTTACCACTAGATATATTTATGGAGATGAAAAATAAGTCGCCCTGTACAGCTATGATTAGCTGTTCAGCTGAACATTCAATGTTGTTACGCGCTGCAAGCTGATCAGTTGGTTCGTTGCTGCCGCGCTCTATCACTTGCACACCATAAGAGCAAATTGTTTTTTAATGTTTCAATTTCGTGATTAAAATGACATAATTTGGAAGCGGATAATTTCTTCACAAACAGCTCATTATGACTCAATGTTAGAATGCTGCACCTACACTCGATAGTGTGAATAAGATCAGCGCAACGCAGACCACTGCATTGACAGTGTGAAACATGATCTGTCTACAGCCAGGGCTCAGCGGAAGACAGAAAATGCCGGTCCAGCGCTGATTGAGGAATTAAATTCGAAAATAAAAGACAGTTTGACATCTTTTTTCTCGCATCTTGCATTCTCGCATTTTTTCTCGCATCTCGCATCTATCCACTACCTGCTAACGTTAGTGCACTGCACCCGAGCAAGCACACTTTGCAGTTCCCCCGGAAATGCATTTTTCTAGTTCATTTTAAAATTCGTCGCCAGAGTGAATGGGAACACAAAATATTTGAAAATATATAAGTGATTCTTAAGTCAATACTTTTTTAATGGCTTGTCAACTTTCCATTCCTCCGCTGCGTGATTCTAGTCAGCGCTGGATTCTAGCCACCACTGGATTGTTGTCAGCGCAAAACACATTTTTGAGCACGTGAATGCTGATTCTTGTCAGTGCTGGGTTCTAGTCAGTGCTTGAGCACTGGTCTATGATTGGAAAAATAATAAAGTCGCTGCAAAAGAAACGATACATAGCTTACATGTCGCATTGAACTGGAAGATTTTAGAATGTTGTAGGCAATTATTTTGCAATTAATTACATGTTTAATCTAGTCTTGTCTGGATCTTTGGTGTAAACTTGTGAACCCATGCTGTTTCCTTTGTACATGCTGCCCTAGGGGTCCATTTTTAAAAAAACACAATATTTCCTTCTATTGTTATGTGGATGATGTACAAATCTATTTGCCCGTCAAAACAAATGACAAAGTTTCAATTCAGCCATTGCTTAATTGCCTGAGAGATTTAAAAATATGGTTGGATCAGAACTTTCTCTGTCTTAATGAAAATAAGACTGAGGTTGTTGTGTTTGGTCGTCCTGGGGATTTAAGTGCCTGTGTAGACGTTCTTGGTTCATTAGGATCACACATTTGTCCATTTATCAATAATCTCTGTGTGATATTTGACAGTGCTTTTAAATTTGAAAAACAGATTAATCCAGTAATCCAGTTCTGTTGTAAAAGCCAGTTTCTTCCAGCTGAGACTGTTGGCTAAAGTCAAACCCTACCTACGGTGCAAGGATTTTGAAAGAGTAATCCATGCTTTTAGTACGTCTAGACTAGACTACTGTAATTCTTTATATGTTGAATTGGATCAGTCATCTCTTCATCGCTTACAGTTAGTCCAGAATGCAGCAGCACGGCTCCTAACTGGGACTAAAAAGCGTGAGCACATTACCCCAGTTTTAGCCTCACCCCACTGGCTTCCTGTCCGTTTCAGGATAAATTTTTAGAGTTTATTGCTTGTTTTTAAGATTTTTAATGGGTTGGCACCTTCTTATTTATCAGAGCTTTTACATGTCCGCACTCCTGTCAAAGCACTGAGGTCGTCCAATCAGATGCTCCTCGATGTTCCGAGATCCAGGTTAAAAAATAAAGGTGACCAAGCATTCTCAGTGGTTGGTCCTAATCTCTGGAATAGTCTACCTGTTCATATAAGAACAGCTCGGACTGCTGAAAATTTTAAGTCGTTGCTTAAGACCCACCTGTATTCCTTAGCTTTCATTTTGAGTTGAGTTTTGCTACTGTGACATTCTCTACTGTGTGGTATTTGTTTATTTGTGTGCATCCTGACATTAAGCACTTTGGTCAACTGTGTTGTTTTAAATGTGCTATACAAATAAACTTGAACTTGAGAGGTGGAGCACGCAAGAGAGGCGGAGCACACAAGAGAGGCGGAGCACACAGCAGAGGCGGAGCACACAAGAGAGGCGGAGCACACAGCAGAGGCGGAGCACACGGGAGAGACGGAGCACGCAAGAGAGGCGGAGCACACAGCAGAGGCGGAGCACACAGGAGAGGCGGAGTACATAGGAGAGGCGGAGCACACAGCAGAGGCGGAGCACACAGGAGAGGCGGAGCACACAGCAGAGGCGGAGCACACAGGAGAGGCGGAGCACACAAGAGGCGGAGCACACAGCAGAGGCGGAGCACACAGCAGAGGCGGAGCACACAGCAGAGGCGGAGCACACAGCAGAGGCGGAGCACACAGGAGAGGCGGAGCACACAGAAGAGGCGGAGCACACAGCAGAGGCGGAGCACACAGCAGAGGCGGAGCACACAGGAGAGGCGTCGCACACAGGAGAGGCGTCGCACACAGCAGAGGCGGAGCACACAGGAGAGGCGGAGCACACAGGAGAGGCGGAGCACACAGGAGAGGCGGAGCACACATACTTCTTGAGGACCAGCAAAGCAAACATGAACCATTTCCATTGTGGCTGGCAAATGTCTGTACACAGAGAGTAGGTTCGTAAGAGGCGTCAGGTGCTGGAACGTGTTGTAGTCAAGGTGATAGGCAAGAGAGGACTTAGCTACAGGGAGTCCCAGTCTGAGGCTGCTTATACTTTGGAGGACATCTCTGTAGATCACAGGAACTTTTTGGAGTGTATTCTTTTAATCAGTAAGTATGACACCTGCCTGCAAGAACACATTGCGAACTGCATAGAGAAGAGCAAGAGGCTACATCAGACTGGAGGGAAAGGCAGAGGATTCCTTCTCACTTTGATTTCCAAACATACAGTCAATAATGTAATAGATGCCATCCGATGCATTATTCAAAAATCTATTAGCTGTGAAGTTACACAAGCTGTAATGTTCTCGGTGCAAATAGATACAAAACAAGACATTTCTGGAAAAGACCAATGTTCAGTCATCGTTGTTGCTGTTGCTGTTGTCAGTTGTGAGGCATCATCTGGGAGGTACTTTAGTCAGTTAGTTAAAAAAGTCATTGTTACACTACAACTGGACATGAGTAATTGTATTGGTAATTCTACTGATGGAGGTGCAAACATGCAAGGCTAGTACAATGACTTTTCTGCCTTACTTTCTTCACACTCTCCAAACCAAGTACATGTGTGGTGTTATACACATGTACTGAATCTTGTAATGGGAGACACCACAAGAGTAGTTATAGAAAGTGCATCACTATTCTCACAACTAAATGACCTAGCATTTTTCATTCGAGAGTCCTATCAAAGAATTAATGTCTGGGAGAAAAAGAGTCAGGACCCTTGCCACAGACGGCTCTCTCCCATAGGAAAAACATGCTAGTGTGCCAAGGATGCTGCTCTGAAGAAAGTCTTTGGATTTTTTGGCAACCCACAAAATGCATTGTTTGTGGATGTGTTTCTCACCTTGACAACCATTGAAGAGATGGCAAGTCAAAAGCCAAATGTACGTGTCAAAGCCAAAGGGTTAAAAGAGGCACTGCTCAAGTATGAAACCATCCTCACTGCCCAAACATTTTTGTATGTATTTGAGAAAACATCTCCTCTCTCCAAGTACCTACAAACCAGCGAATTGGACATTCTGACAGCGCATCAGATGGGGGGAATACAAGAAGCTCTTGTGAAAAGGGAAGCAGACAACTTTGTGCAGTGGGCTACTGCCAAGCTCCAATAACAGGATGAAGACACCGAACTGGAAGTGCAAACTGAGCTGCCACAGAAAAGGAAAAGGAAGACAATACCAGGGGAGTTGGCTCAGAATGAGGTGGAAAGGGAAGTAGAAATGGCCTATAAGTCAAAGGTACACCATGTTATCATGGATACAGTCACTGACACAAAACAAATTGTTTGCAGACCTTGCTTATCTGGGCCCTAGAAGATTCTCAGAGATCAGAGATAATGGATTGCCCAAGACATCACTCACAGAACCAAGCTCATGCTTACTAAAGTTTGACAATCAGGCCACTGTTGTCACTTTACAGTGTGAGCTGACTATTCTCGTTGGTCAATGGGAGAGACTAAAAAAGTCTGCAGTGGAGGAGTACACAACTAGGATTGTGAGAGAGTTACCTACGGATGGAACTGATGAAGAACAAGTAGAGATTGTGAATAAAAGTTGTTCAACATGTAAGAACTGTGCAGTGTGTTGTTATCAACTTTTACGGCGATACAACTTGTTAAAGCAGAACTTGGTAACTTTTTTAACTTAATAAAACTGTCTAGAAATCATTTGGATGGTTAAACAACCTGTTCTGGTGATATTGGTGACTTTCCCCGCTCCCCCCAGCATTCCCAGGCGGAAAACCAACCTTGCAACTTGGGGACTACCGTCCCGGCAAGATAGAAATTGGAAGTCTCGTGAGAAACGAGAACGAGCGCGAAACACGAATTGCTTTGCGGCAATTCGACATAAACACACGCATGTATGATGTATTACCAGATTACCCACCTCGGTAGACATAGCTCCACACGATACAGTTGGCTTGCTCCGATCAAAACAAACGCACATGAGCAGCGGTAGAGAGGGGGAGGAGGCCGCCGCAAGTGAGTTTTTTACGACCGTGTTGTGAAATATACGCCCCACAGCTGTAGGGGGAGCTCGTGGGGAAAACATGCGACAACACAAGGGAAAATCAGCGAAGAAGTGACTAGAGTTCGCTAGAGTTGCCGAGTTCTGCTTTAACAGAAGCTTACCATGTTATAGGCCTTGGGTACAAGTTCCTACTCACCCTGTCCGTCACCCAGGTAGCTTGTGAGAGAAGCGTCTCAAAACTCAAATTAATAAAAAATCGACTCAGGAGCACCATATCCAATGATCACTTGGAGGCATTTATGTTGATGGCAACTGAAAAGGAAATACTTATGGCCCTAGATACAGATGTTGTCATTGACAGGGTGGCAGAGAAGAGTGAATTGCTGCGAAGCCTGCTGACAATACAATAAATAAACAGTGACAGCAGAGACCAGCAAGATGAAGCATGGACACAATGACAGTCAGGCAAGAGTGAAGAACAAGTATAATCACAGACAGCCATACAAACATATTAAAATGGCAGAGTTAGAGGGTTAAAACGGATGAGAAGATGGATAATCAGACAGACAATACGTACAGTGTCAACAGAGAGAAACAAGGAGAATCCAACAGACAGACAGTGATGACAAAGAACAACATACTGTAACAGCAACAGCAGACAAACGACATAGACAGCACACAGATTCTGCAACATCCTCAGATTATTTTTCTGTTGTTTTTACTGTATGTGTAAATTTGTTATAAAGGTGTGCTCTTTAAAAAGTTGTAAGCATTTTTTCACATGGTTGTAAACCAGTCATATTCATTAAATGTTTAAATATCTGTTGCATACGGTCTGCTTATATTATTTCACCATCCGTACACAAATGTAATTGGTGAATGCACGCGTATGGGTGGGGCTGTGTAGGTGTGGTAATGTGTCTGGTGTGGCTACAGTGCCAGGGCTGAATTTCTGTCCCAGTCCTCCCCTGGCCAAGGGTATCCTTTAAGTCCAGCTCTTTTTGCTCTCTCCCTTGAACCTCTTGACCAGATGATTCGACAATCCACTGAGATAAAACCTATTTCTGTTCATTCCCATATATCTTTGTTCCGTAAGGGTAGCCTGCTGTTTATTTATGAAGAGTTTGGCCTTTTATCTGGTATTTGGCCATTTAAGGTTAACTGGTCTAAATCTGCCCTTTTACCTCTAAACAAGTATGCTAAAATGTTGCAGTATCCACCCATTATTTCTGTTGTTCAGCACTTTAAGTATCTTGGGATACAGATGTTTCCCTCTTTGAACTATACTGTGATGCACAATTTTTCAGAAGTAGGCAAGGACATCAAGAGAGATTTGGACAGATGGATTAATCTGCCCAACTCTCTGCAGGCCCAAATCTCTATTGTAAAAATGAATATTTTGCCTCGACTGATTTTATTTTAGTTCTATGATACCCCTCTCCCCTCCTGTCAACTTCTGGAGTAAAATCCATAGTAATGTCTCCCTCCTCATCTGGAATAGAAAAAGACAGCATTTGAAATTGGCTACTTTATAGAGGAAGAGGGTAGATGGGGGCTTAGCAGTACCTAATTGTAAGCTCTATTTATTGCTCTAATCTATACAATGTTGGCTGTGCTTTGGTCTCACAGTTTCCCATCTTATTCAAACTTGCAGGTTAGTGGAGTCTAGATGCAAGATATCCTGTAGGTGGCATTCACAATCTCCCATATTCAATAATAAAGGCTTGACAATTGGTGCAGACCCATTCCTCCTTCACATTGGAGTAGGAGTAGTATTCACTATTTGAAAGACATTTATAATGATTCTATTTTGTGCTCTTTTCAAGACATTGTAAACTTTGCCATGTTCCAGTTCCTCATTTTTCTTTTATCTACAGCTTAGATTGGCCCTCAAAGCATATGGTGTTCCTTGGAAACAACCTTTGCTTGTACACCCATTGTATAAATTAATTATTGCTCAAGGGAATAATAGATTTTATTTTTGAGGCCTCTTATGCTAAACTGCCTTTAGATAGGCTGTGGAGACGTGACTGCCTGAATTTGGATCCAGATTTTAACCGACTCAACCTGTACCCTATGCGTTCTGAAGGTTCTAGGTACTTTCTTACACATGAAATGGGAGTGTCCACCTGTTGCTCAGTTTTGGACTAAAGCCGGGTGCACACTGTGCGATTGATAATAGTCGTTTATGATTGTTGCTTGTCAGACTGTAAGAACATGATCATCGCTGTAAGCCATGTCATACTGTAAGATCTCAGTTGTGATTAATGTAAGACTGTATCACAGTCAAGACGCTTTAAAAACGGACGCACACAAGAAAACTCGTCCAGAGTTTTACATCATCAATCAATGACTCTGTGACACTGCCACAGTAAAGCCCTGCACGATGCTCACTTAAAAAAATGTGCCATGCCTAAATGTTAATCGTTTATTTAACCCTCAGAGAGTCCTCGGTCACTTCTGACCGAAAAATTTTCTGTTTTGAATTTTTAAAAATCACAGCTTCATCGGAAGGTTATGATACTTGGTGACTTTTATGGCATTAGGTATGTGAATACAAAAAAAAATTGAGGTCATGATCCGAGCATGCTAAGTGGTCGTAAAAAAAATAGTCACACTCAGGGCCCTATCTTGCACCCAGCGCAATTGACTTTGTACACCGACGCATGTATCATTCCTATTTTGCACCCGCGCAAAGCGCGCTTTTCCCTCCACAGAAGCACGTCGCTAAACTAGGGAATGAACTTGCGCTCCCTGGGCGGTTCAGCGCAAAAAAGGAGGCGTGTTCTGGCGCAAACGTTCCTTCATGCTATTTTGCAGGTTTAGAAAACAATTGCGCCACTAACCAGGAAAAAATAGTTTAAAGTCAGTGGCGCGTTGCGCATGTTATTCATATGCTATTTTAAGGGCGCATGCTTGGCCATAATCAATGTAGCGTGAGCACAACGCGCATACACTTTGATTCTCTCATCTACACAGAAGCAGCAGTTTTCATTTTTGCAAATCATACATTATTACGATAGATAGATAGATAGATAGATAGATAGATAATTTATTATAAAAGCATACATCTAGCTTACACATTTACCCAAATTATCATACGCCTTTTTAACCGAAGTTAATTTGGGTGGGTTTCTCCATCCCCAACGTCCCTGACGAGAGCGTTGCTCTCCTTGGCTGTGAACCGCTCCTGGCGCGCGTCTGGCAAATCCGCCGTTATGATAGGAATCCGCCTTAGAACAAGCGCACCTGCTCTTAAAGGGAATGTGAGATGACGCTCTGATTGGTTTATTTCACGTTACGCCCAAACCACACCTATGAATAATGAAGCTCTTCAGACCAACACATTTTAGATTTGCGCCTGGCGCAAGAGTCATTTATCCCGCTGGGAAAATAGCAACAGCGCAAAGACCCGCCCACAAAGTTACTTGCGCTTTGCGCTTTGACACTTGCGTTTCAGATCGTTAAAATAGGGCCCTCAGTGTCTTCGGTCAAAAATGACCGACCCATAGGAAATGAATGGGAAATTTACAAAAACACAAAAATTCTCTGAATTTTTGTCTGTACAATCTACAAATCGGCCACGATTCTAAAAAAAAGTACACCGCAGTAAAGGGGTGACACTCTACAACATCAAGAGTGCAAAAAATTCACACCCACCCACACACACACACATACAAACACACTTTTATACACATACACACCAATAAATTCAGATTACAAAAAATCTGTTTTGAATTTTTAAAAATCACAGCTTCATCGGAATGTTACGAAACTTGGTGACTTTTCTGGAATTAGGTATGTGAGCACAAAAAAAAATTGAGTTCATGATCCGAGCATGCTAAGTGGTCATAAAAAAAATAGTCACACTCGTGGTCTTTGGTCAAAAATGACCCCCATAGGAAATGAATGGGAAATTGACAAAAACACAAAAATTCTCTACAAATCGGCCACAATGCAGAAAAAAAGTGCTCAGCAATGAAGGGGTGAAACTCTAAAACATCAAGAGTGAAAAACATAACATAATTAATAATTATAATTAATATATATATATATAATTAATATAATAATTATTAAAATTATTAAAATAATAATTAATAAAATGTTATAAACCTTGGCAAAAAGTATTATTTGAGAATTTCTAAAAAAATACATTCAATCCACATCTTAAAAGTAAGTAATTTGGTCCAAAAACAACTAGAATTCACAAGCATCTCCATTTAGAGCTATACAGGCATCTAGTGGTAAACCCATGCAATAACATGATTTATTTAATTTTATGTTTAATAAATTTATTTATTTATTTTAATTTTATTTTTTTTCTGAAAGCCTAGTCTCTATTTTAACCGAAAATACTGTATAATTTTTTTTTTTTTTTTAAATTGAAAAAAAAAAAATTAATCATTATTTTCAATGGCAAAAAATGGACTATAAATAATGCATAAATATTAATAAGTTCAATCAAATTGTCTCAAAATACTAAATTAAAAAGAATAAATATTATAGAACAAAATTAAATTGCATTGGTTTTTACTGGGATGGAGGAAGTTTCATTTTTAGGTGTCCGGTCACTTCTGACCGGGAAGGCACTGAGTGTGACTGCTAAACGAAGACTCTCTGAGGGTTAAAGCAACACTATGTAGCTTTTCAACCTTCATAATATATTTCCAAGACCCTTGTGATGGTACATCGACTTACAATAGGTTGAATGACACGTCTGCCATAGCCTGACGGGGTCTGTATCGCTTTTACTGGCACTACGTAACTTCGGGGTTCGGGTAGTAACCTGAGCACAAAAAGAACTACAAAATTCGACTGCTTTACGGCATACGTCACTTCCCCCACCACTTCCTCAAATTTGGACGTGAGAGGCCAACCAGCGTTTGTTTTCCGGCTTTCGTGCGTATGTTTTTATCATGGCCAAAGCAGCAACGGACAAAAAAAAAAGTCAGAAGTAAGCCTATGTCTAAACAGCGTGTACAAGTTTGGTAGGAGCTACATTCTTGCAAGTAAATAATACATGATTAGACGGACAAAATTATATTTTAGGCTAAGTAGCCTAATGACTGCAGACTGATAGTCATGTTTGTTTATTTTTATTGTGAAAGTGTCTTGCCTCAGGGCAGGCTATAATGCAAATCGATTTTTCAACTTTGCAGATTCATCTATGGTAGCTTAATATTATAATATTGACGATATATGGCTATTTCCTACCACACAAACATTGAATTGAATTAGCATTCTGTAAAACAGTAGCCAATAGGCTACTATAATGACGCTGGCTTGTAAACGTGAGCTAAGCGATCTTTTGGCGTTTGAAAAAAATAAAACCCATGAAATTATATTCATATGACATGCTGAAATATATGCCACTGTACCTGGGATGAAGACATTTCACACGCAACACAGGCAGTCTGCCCAAGACGTGAGAACTCCTTCTGCAGAGTTCGTGGGGTATCGGCTTGTCAACAAATGCACGCGTTTCCCCTGGTGTAACCATGACAGATTTTACGACGGTAGTAGAAGACAATACTGTTTCCCAACTGTAGGGGGACCCCGAGAGCAAAAGCTAATTAGTGTTACTTTAATTTTTTTATCTACATAGATGTTGCTTTTGAGCATTTGCATATGCATTTTGTTTGAGGGGGAATTAGGAGACTTTTGTTGGTCGCTAAGGACTTTTATTATTATGGGCCAGGCCATAATAAGGAAAGGGCGGCCATTTTGATTGTGGTGTGTGTGGTGAGGTGGCATGCTTTTGACTATCTTAACTCTAGAGCATTGGTTTTAAAAGTGATCTCTGAAAATAGTGTCACCGTCTATTAGACTTTTGAGCTGTTTTATAGGTGCATGCTCTAGTCTGGAATATACTTTTTTCCCAGACTATACTCTGAGGATTGTTTTTTCCTTCAGCTGGAGGATAACCTGTGTTTTTGTGGGGTCTGGAACCAGCAGATAATACTTTTTCTCGGTTTGGGGACATTTGATTTTTTCCATCTGGACTTTTGGGACTTTCGGTTTGCTGACTGCCCAAGGCAGAAAAAGACTGATTCATCAGACTGATTAGTATTATTTGTGTTATTACTTTTTATTTCTATGGACTAAGGGACTGAGTTGTTGAGGCCAGTGAGTATATTCCTGGACTTCCATTATGGGGGCCAGTTTGTTGGAGTTTATAAAAGGGTAAACAGTTTGTGTTTTGTTTGGTATTACGTTCTAGCAAATGAGTAAGAGGGAACAATATAACTAAATTCTCCGTGTGATAATGATTCATAAAGACCTGCAGTTGTTATAACATGTTCGGTGACAGTGAGCTGCATTACACGGGATTGAAATGGTGGCTACAAAGAAATCTCTAAAGTTCATTTTGGTCATGGCTTGTCTTGAAAAATGTCGGTCGTCGTTGGAGAAGTCACACAACAGGACTGGGAGTCTTCTGACACTGCCAGAATTTCAGCTGATGTCAAATTTGATCGCAACTGTCATTAAACGGCTGTTGGTGAACATGTCAAACTAACGATCAAAGACTTCAGATTTTAGCCTAGGATCAGAGGAATATTTTAGGATTCCTTAGATGGCCAAAATCGCACAGTGTGGTTCTGGATCTGGTTTCAGCAACGGTACCTGTTATAGTGCCTGTCTTGTTATTGAATTGCTAACAATGTTGAACATTAATAATCAGCATAAGCGCACAGTACTAACTGGCCTCACAGCTGCTAAAGATGATTGCAAGTATAAAGCCCTATTCAGCCGGGATTAACTTTACAAGGGTAGATGGAGTAATGTGATTTTACCACAGGATGTCTGTAATAATAATGGCCAATTTCCACAGGATAATATATCTCAGTAAAACTGGCAGAAGTGTGAGGAGTTACTCGATTTACGCACCGCCATCACCTCATTGTCGTCATGTGCGTACTACGTTGCTTCCTTATATCACGTTCACAAATACACAACATGGCGCCAACTAGAAAAATGCGAAACTGGAACAAGGAGGAAACACTGTTTAATTTCGGTTTGTTCGGGGATAACATCGCTTTTAGAGGCAGTTTGAGACCATGGTCATATATATATATACACTCACCTAAAGGATTATTAGTAACACCTGTTCAATTTCTCATTAATGCAATTATCTAATCAACCAATCACATGGCAGTTGCTTCAATGCATTTAGGGGTGTGGTCCTGGTCAAGACAATCTCCTGAACTCCAAACTGAATGTCAGAATGGGAAAGAAAGGTGATTTAAGCAATTTTGAGCGTGGCATGGTTGTTGGTGCCAGACGGGCCGGTTTGAGTATTTCACAATCTGCTCAGTTACTGGGATTTTCACGCACAACCATTTCTAGAGTTTACAAAGAATGGTGTGAAAAGGGAAAAACATCCAGTATGCGGCAGTCCTGTGGGCGAAAATGCCTTGTTGATGCTAGAGGTCAGAGGAGAATGGGCCGACTGATTCAAGCTGATAGAAGAGCAACTTTGACTGAAATAACCACTCGTTACAACCAAGGTATGCAGCAAATCATTTGTGAAGCCACAACACGCACAACCTTGAGGCGGATGGGCTACAACAGCAGAAGACCCCACCGGGTACCACTCATCTCCACTACAAATAGGAAAAAGAGGCTACAATTTGCACAAGCTCACCAAAATTGGACAGTTGAAAACTGGAAAAATGTTGCCTGGTCTGATGAGTCTCGATTTCTGTTGAGACATTCAGATGGTAGAGAATTTGGAGAATTTGGAATTTGAATTTGGAATTTGAATTTGGCGTAAACAGAATGAGAACATGGATCCATCATGCCTTGTTACCACTGTGCAGGCTGGTGGTGGTGGTGTAATGGTGTGGGGGATGTTTTCTTGGCACACTTTAGGCCCCTTAGTGCCAATTGGGCATTGTTTAAATGCCACGGCCTACCTGAGCATTGTTTCTGACCATGTCCATCCCTTTATGACCACCATGTACCCATCCTCTGATGGCTACTTCCAGCAGGATAATGCACCATGTCACAAAGTTCGAATCATTTCAAATTGGTTTCTTGAACATGACAATGAGTTCACTGTACTAAAATGGCCCCCACAGTCACCAGATCTCAACCCAATAGAGCATCTTTGGGATGTGGTGGAAGGGGAGCTTCGTGCCCTGGATGTGCATCCCACAAATCTCCATCAACTGCAAGATGCTATCCTATCAATATGGGCCAACATTTCTAAAGAATGCTTTCAGCACCTTGTTGAATCAATGCCACGTATGTATTATTTAGAAAAAATGACCAGAGTCTAAGATCAGTTTAACACATGCGGGTCTCCACATTTTATTTTTCTTCCACCACCCCCAAACCCACAGCTTCACATACCACTTAATTCACCCACTGCCCCCTAGAGCATATATTCAGGAACTCCCTAACATATATGGAATTACAAGTCTTTATTCAAACTTGAATATTACATCCCCCTTCTTTGAGAACTTGGCATTCTATGTCAATGAACACAATGTGGCCACTGTGCAACTCTTTAAGATATAACATATCAGTGCCACAACCAGCATAAAGAACGAAAAGTAAACAACATAATTATATCAACGATAATGACAAATTATTATCATTATTTTTTTATATAGGGCAGCGATCCGCCTACACCCTTTACAGTTATAGATCAAGGACGACTCTTGGTTTCACTTCACGTCCGGATCTGGTAACGTAACGTGGAGCAACAGAGTCAGTGTTCTTTGTGTCTGTCAGCTTAGGTTGATCCATGGGCACTGTGTGCTGAATGCTCGAAGACATTCCAGGCTCGGCAGTGGTAGGCTGCGCTCTATCTGGCAAAAGGTGATGACGATTCCTGCGGAAGACTTGGCCTCCTGCAGTACTCACATGATAAGACCTGAAGGTGTCAGCAGGTTTAATGTCTACAGCAGGCTTCCATTTACCCGACTCCTGAATTCGGACGGGATCCCCAGCCTTTAGTGGTGTGAGTGGTTTTGCTGACCTGTTGTAGTACTTTGCTTGATGTTGTTACTTTTGCTCACGCCTTGCATGAACATCATTTCCACTGACAGTTTCAGGCTGCAACTGTTGGCTGGTAGTTGGTAAAATGGAGCGTAGTCTTCTGCTCATCAGTAGTTGGGCAGGTGATCTGAAACCATCCACTGGGGTGTTCCTGTACTCCAACAGACTGATATATGCATCTTTCTTGTCCGCTTTTGCTTTGTCCATTAGTGATTTGGCAATCTGCACTGCCTTCTCACTGAGCCCATTGCTCTTTGGGTAATGCGGACTACTTGTGACATGCACAAAGTCCCATGTCCGAGCAAAGTTCTCAAACTCTTTTGAGCTGAATTGAGGCCCATTGTCTGAGATGACCTTTTCAGGAATCCCATGTGCTGCAAATACTTTTTTCAGTTTCAGGATCACTGCAGCAGCTGTGGTGCTCTTGAGCTTTTCCAAATCAAAGTATCGGCTATAGTAATCTACCACCACGATGTCGTCACTATTCCAAGTGAGTAAATCAGTACCGACAATCTGCCATGGCCGGTTTGGTATAGGATGGGAAATGAGAGGCTCTTTTGCATTTGACATACAACGCTCAAGACAAATGGAGCACTGTTCGACCATGCAGGCGATCTGTTTGGACATGCCTGGCCAGAAAAGAATGTCCCTAGCGCGTTGTTTGGATTTCTCGATTCCCATGTGGCCTGCATGAATGCGTTTAAGCATCTCTTTTCTAAGCTGCATGGGAATTACAATCTTTTCTCCCTTGAAGACCATGCCGCCCATCTCAGATAACTCGTCCCTATGTTTCCAGTATTCTAGAATGGCTGTAGGGCATCGCTTTCTTTCAGCAGGCCATCCTTCTTTGATCACTTTCTTTAGCGTGGACATTTGGACATCTCTTTCAGTTTGTTCTTGAATATTGCTGAGCTTCGCATCACTGACAGGGAGAGCGCTGAGTACGGTATGCACTTGCACATCCATCTCCTCACTAAGGCTGTGATCAGCGCAAGGCAACGATTTCCTTGACAGCGTGTCGGCCACTGGAATATTTTTCCCAGGAATGTGTACAATGGTGAAATTGTAGTTTTGCAATTGCCAGATCATCCTTTGCAGTCTTGGTGGTGCTGCAGCTAGTGGCTTTCTGATGATCGATTCCAGGGGTTTATGATCGGATTCCACTGTTACGTGCCGTCCATAAACATATTGATGAAATCTTTTGCAACCCCAGAGGATAGCCAGGAGCTCTTTCTCGATCTGAGCGTATCTTATTTCTGAGTCCGTGAGTGACTTTGAGGCATATGCAAGTGGTTTACCTTCCTGCAGCAACACTGCACCTAATCCATATTTGGAGGCATCCACTTGCAGTGTGAGGTCTTTGCTTGTGTCGAAAAATGACAACACAGGTCCTGGTTCCCTGGTAATGATGTCTTTCATCCTTTGGAACGCTGCATCATGTTGCTTGTCCCATACGAACTCATTGTCCTGCCGCAGTAGCTGTCTCAGAGGTGCATTTATGTCTGAAAGGTCTGGTGCAAATTTTGAAAGATAATTCAACATTCCCAGAATTGTTTCTAGTTCAGCACGATTCTTAGGTGGAGACATCTCTTTTACGGCCTCCACCTTGTGAGGGTCCGGTTTGATTCCATCTTTGGAAAGACGGTGACCAAAGTAGCTGACTTCCGGGACGCAAACAGTTATTTTCTCAGGGTTAAGACGTACCCCTTTTTCTCTGGACCTTTCCAGCATCCTCCTGAGATTATGGTCATGTTCCTCTTTTGTTTTTCCGTAGACCAAGATATCGTCCACGATGGCCACAACTCCAGGCAGACCTTCGTAAATCTCATCTATTTTCTGTTGAAAGATGTCCTGGGCTGAGACAATGCCAAAGGGTAGGCGACGGAATCGGTATCTACCGAATATCGTATTGAAAGTGGTCAGTTTCGAGGCTTTTTCAGAAAGCTTGATTGCCCAGTAGCCGGATCTAGCATCCATTACACTGAAGTAACGGGCTCCTGACAACTTTGGTGTGATGTCATCTAGCGTAGGCATAGGATAGTGTGGACGCTTTATAGCCTTATTAAGATCACGTGGATCCAGGCAGACTCTCAGCTTACCAGTTTTGGGCTTTTCGACCACGCACAGGGCATTCACCCAATCTGTCGGCTCTGTCTCTTTCACAATGATATTTTGCTCCTCCATGGAGTCCAGCTCCTCTTTCAGCCGATCTCGCAGGGCGAAAGGAACTCTACTCGGTGGGTGAATGACTGGCGTGGCTGTTGGGTCCAGCTGAATGTTGCATTCTCCAGGAAATAGATCAATGCCTGTAAACACATCAGTAAATTCATCTACAATCGACTCAGAATCTTTCTCTGGGGAGGATACAGACAGCACCAGCTTAATCATGTCTAAGTCCAAACATGCTTTTAATCCAAGCACGGGTGGTGACTGGGTGTCCACAATGAAAAAGTCTAGTGGCATAGCATTCTCTTTATATTTGCAGTGCAGTTGGCAGGTGCCTTTAACTGACAACGGCTGTCCACCGTATCCTGTGAGCTTTTTGTGAGTTTGCTGCATCTTTGTTTTTGGTGCAAATTTTTTTAAGTCTCTTTGAGGTATTACATTAACCTGAGCACCCGTGTCCAGTTTGAATTTCAACGGCAAACCGTATTCTCTTATTTCAATCTCAGCAAAAGCTTGCTCTGATGAAGTAAATGCATTTGTGACACAGTCAATAAAGAATTCACTACTCACGTCTGGGTATCCATCTTCATGTTTGTTTTCACTTACACAGTGCACAGATTTAGATTTTGACTTGCAAACCTTTGCGAAATGGTTCCACTTTCCACATTTCGCACACTGCTTTCCCTTTGCTGGACATATCTCTCTCCTTTTGTGTTCTTTCCCGCAGTAACCACATGTTTGGAGGCGTTCTATGTGCACATTGTTTGTTTTTGAGTTTTTCTGAAAGCTCTGACGCGTTTTTGCATGCTTTCCTATAGTGTGCACTTGTTGCGCATGCTCTGCATTTGTGCTGTCGGTGACCATACTTTTCATCTGTGCCTGCGCAATCTCATGCGATCTGGCAATGTCGATTGCTTTTTCTAATGTTAGTTCAGCACCCTGATTGAGTAATTTCTCCCGAACATTTGGGGAATAAATGCCGAAAACGACACGGTCTCTCACCATCTCATCTGGATTAGTGTAGCCACAGTCCTTAACGAGCAGTCTGAGTTCAGTGACAAACTGATCAAATGTTTCCGTGGCGCACTGCGTTTTCTCATTAAACTTGTATCTGGCAAAAATTGGGTTCGCCTTTGGTACTATGTAAGCTTCAAATTTGTCGTAGTAAGTTTTGAGCAACTTAGCTTCATCCTCAGTGAGAGTCCATGTGTTATAGATATCCCGTCCTTTCTCTCCAATCCATAAGAGCAGGTAGCTGCATTTCTCCGTCTCCTCCTTGCGGTGAAACGGCCCCGAAAACATCAGTTCAACGTGCTGTTTAAACTTTCTCCATGCATCGGGAAGATTCTGTGACTCCCAATCCATTCGTGGTGCAGGCACTCCGGCAGCATCCATCTTCGCGATTCACTCTGACACCATGTATTATTTAGAAAAAATGACCAGAGTCTAAGATCAGTTTAACACATGCGGGTCTCCACATTTTATTTTTCTTCCACCACCCCCAAACCCACAGCTTCACATACCACTTAATTCACCCACTGCCCCCTAGAGCATATATTCAGGAACTCCCTAACATATATGGAATTACAAGTCTTTATTCAAACTTGAATATTACAACGTAGAATTAAGGCAGTTCTGAAGGCGAAAGGGGGTCAAACACAGTATTAGTATGGTGTTCCTAATAATCCTTTAGGTGAGTGTATATATTGTACCAATATGTATATTTTTTGGAAAATATATTTAAAAAATATAAAGACATTTTCAGCAAAAGAGCAAAGAGCATACTTTAAAATGTTCAAAAAATACTTGTATATATATATATATTGTGTGTGTGTGTGTGTGTGTGTGTGTGGTATTTTTTTGAACAGTAAGTTGTCCTTTTACTTTGCTGAGTTTTATATATAAGCATTATTAAATCATTATGTCTTGACTATTCCATGCACATTTGCATTTACCCTAAACGTAGGCAACTGGAAGATTGAAAATGTATTTTCTTGCCCCTAAAATACATTTTGAAATATTTTTTGGTATATGATGGTTGAACCTGCATATATGTTCACTGTTTACAAGAGCTTCACTGTGTACAACATATATTTGGCATATAGTTAAAAAATATTTTGGTCACAAATTATTTTTATTTTTTTAAGCTGTTTATAAAATGTAAAAACATTAAAGAACATAAAGTATAAAATAATGCTCATGGTTCTATTTGTTAAGGCATATTAAAAAGACATAATAAAAAGTTTTTTATTAAAAAGATTGTCATGTAGAAGTTGTCTGCTACTCTTGTTTAAAGAACAATAATTGCAAAATATATTTTCTTCACAGCGCCCAGCACTCCGTCCGACTACCCCGAGCAAGAGTCTGCATCTAGCACAACAGATTCTTCACCTGAGTGTCAAGAGGAGGTCGCAGGACCCGGTACAACAACTCCAGCAAGAGGTCCACAACCGCCACCAGGCCCAGATCCAACACCAAGCAACGGTAGCTCTGCATTTACAATTATTTGATTTTTTTAATCTATATTTTAAAGTGAAAATCCTTTAATAAATCACTCTTCTCAAAGAATCATAATGATTATCCCTGTCTGCCAACTATATTGTTTTCATGACAGGGGGACGTAAACGTAAAGGGAAGAAAACACAAGAAAACAACATCAGACTATGTGGGAGAAGGAAGCTGAGAGGAACCGGATGGATTTTGAGAGGCGTTGCATCGATTTTGAAATGAGAAGGATGGAGGCTGAGGAGCGGCGTGCGAGAGAGAACAGATAATTGATTATGCACTTTTTTTAGTGCTTTAGGCCAACGGCCTTTCCTCCCACCACACCATTCAGTTATGGCCCGTACCCTAGCTATCTTGCTCCTTCTGAGGTTCATTTTGGCCCTGCTGCTCAAAGTGTCACACCTGTGTCTTTATTAAGTATTTGCACAAAAGAAACTTTGTTTGAGTTTTCACCTGAAAGAACATGGGAGTGTAATTACATCTGGCCAGTAACATAACTTTTGTCTTCAGAAGTTCAATCATTTCATTGTGTATTATTATTTGTAGTACAACTTGTACAAAAAAGTCAATTTAACAAAGGTACAATGCAAGTTATTTTTTTCTTTTCCTGGAAGAACTTGATAGAACTGCTCTGTTTTTAATATGACTAGTTGACTTCACGGAGTTGAGTTTGCATGGCATCATCATTGATCTGTTCCTGTGGCTTCTCAAGAATTTCACAACTCTCTGAGTGTAGTGGGGCGTTGATGAATTGCAGATTGAAGTTCTCACAGAAGTTGTGCAGCACAATGCATGCTGTGACCATGTATTTTATGTTGCTTGTCCTCGAGTCATTCCTTTTCATCAGAGTCCGCCATCTGCCCTTAAGGCGTCCAAATATGCATGCACACATGGATGCATGCCCGACTCGAGTGCTCACTGAAGCTGTGCTGCGAAGCAGTTGCTCTGCCTTCAGGGAAAGGCTTCATAACATTCTTGCTTGGACTGTGTGCAGAGTCGGCCACAATCAAAACAGGTATATCAACCCCGTTAATCTTTCTCGTTATTTTCGGAAAGAATGATCCATTCTCAAGCTTTTGGAAGAGGAGAGAACATTCAAACACGAAAGCATCGTGGCATTTCCCCGGCCAGCCAACATCGAAGTCAAGGAACTTGTACTTGCAGTCCACAAGGCCTTGAAGCAGCGCACTGTACCAACTTTTACGGTTGTGGTATGCTGAAGGTGCACTGATGGGGATGTGTCTGCCGTCGTTGGGTATCCAGTCTTGCTTTCAAAGACACCAATGATAGCTTGCATGTCTGCCTCATTTTTTGGCCTTGTCACATACTTCTTCCTGATTTGGCAAAGTGCCTTGCACACCTCCCAAAATATGTCACATGCTGTGCTGATACCAACTCCAAATAAATTGGCCACATCATGGAACTCCATATTGCTTGCCAATTTATAGAGAGTGATGGCAACTCTCTTTTCCAGGGGTACAGGATTTTTCATCGTAGTTATTTGCGGGTGAATGACAGGGGCGAGGTCATTGCAAAGTTTAATAAATGTTATTTTTGGCATCCTGAAATTGAGGTACCAGCCATCATCATCAAAATGTTGCACATCTATATCCCAGAAATGTATATGTATAATGACCCCTGTATATTACCTTTTGAGGATTTATAACACACTACAGCGATGCTGATGATGTATTTAAGTGTCATCTTTTATGTAAACACTGTCATCCACAGATCAGCCTCTTCCACTGAGAACACAGGGGGAACCATTTCACCAGGAGGCCCAGAAAAAGTGGTTCCCCCCCTGTATATTACCTTTTGAGGATTTATAACACACTGCAGCGATGCTGGTGTTCTTAAGTGTCATCTTTATGAATATATAACAGGGGATGTATAACACTACACTAAATCTGTAAAACTATAAACGTTTTGAAATAAACAAAAACAAAAAAGCTACACACTTTACACACTTTCAACAACATACACACTTTCGAAAACTCACAATTCACCTTTGTCGCAATGTGGAGAAAGGACCAAAAAGCGAAAGCTGGTTACTGAGATTTATTGCTCAGTAGCATAAGGCAGTCTGCCATTCACCAGCCATTTTGGCGGACGCAGAACTAGAGAAGGAAACTCAAAAATGGCCTGGCAGCAACCAGTCGGAGTTTAGGAGGTATGCTGTAGACAGAAGACACTTATGATGTTGTCGAAGAATTATGATCTTATGTCATGATTATAATATGAGCGCAGACTCAGCAGCACAGAGAAGCAGTCTTGCAGCAGGGGTGGTATATACAAGTAAGCAGGTGAACAGTCAGTTCTCAATGTTGGAAGCAGAAAAAAATGAGCAAATGTAAGGATCACAATGCTAACATTATATTCAAAAGTATACTTACTCATTATAATGGCATTAAAGGTACAATATGTAAGATTTTTGCATTAAAATATCCCAAAATCTCAAGGCCAGTGTTATATATTTTAAGTTGATTACTTACAATATCCCAAATGTTTCCAACTATTTTTAAATCGTGAGAAAATTGCGATTTTTGCGAACAATATATTGTCTGTTTGAGGGTATGCCCATATTGTTTTAAAATTTCTGCTGTATTTATTACATTGCTACTGTATTTTATAGTGTATCTTTATTGACTTTTGTATTTTAGGGTGCCTGTTAAGACCTGGCTAGGGACAACAGATGGAAACTAGCACTTGTAGCTAACTCTGGCTTGTTTACAGCAAGTAACTTGTCTGTTGATCAATGAGCATTGTCCCTATCAAAGAAAAAAAAGAAAAGAAAAAGATTTTAACCAAGGAAACGGGGCGTAAGAGCAGGGGAGAGCTGGGAGTCGCCAGTCAATGGCGTCATATCCGCGTTACCCTCGGTTTCCGCTCGTACTGCGTGGAGTCCTGGACAAATGCGGAAGTTGTAGTGGTAGTGTCTATCAAGCAACAAACGTTAGCTTGTTTCATGCAGTCGTTATGGAACACAATTATTATTTTCCGATTGCAGCTGGTTCCGTCGACAAAGCATGCTTAATTTTATATTTTCCAAATGGAGCATTCTGTAATAGTTATGTTTATGTAAGGAAAGTATTATTGCTTTAGGTTTGTGTTTAGTTTATTGACATTGTTTATCACGTCTGGTGTTTATGGCCATGTAAATAAATATAGCATGTGTTATACATAAAGATTAATCAGTATTTTGGCAAATGATGTGGGTATGTTTGAATGTACTTTTACAACAATTGTTTAGAACACGTAAAACTGCGCAGCGTTATCACAACAGTGAATTTGACAAATGCAGTAACATCTATGATAACCAATTTAGTATTAAACCTTAACGTTACTTTTCTTGCGGTTAATTCATTTTAATGAAATAAAAGTGTGATAAGGTTCAAGAGTCAGGAAGGAAGAAGACAGGGGTTGGCGTGACTGGGACTCGTACTTTATTAAAATAATACAAAACAAACAAAAGTCGCGCACAACGCGCATTCACTGTGGCAACCGCGACGCACAAAACAGTTCAAAAATGAGAGCTCGGATCCACCGGTTCCCTTTCAGTCGCTCACGTTCGACGTAACGTCGACGTGACGACGTAATTGGGATCACTTCAGGGAGCCCTATCAACTTCGAGTGTCTACAGAACGAGCCAATGAACGTTGGCGTGCGTGAATCGCGTCACGCGCCCCGCCCCGCCGTGCGGGTATAAACAGGAAGCGGGCGCACGCACACATTGTCTTTCACTTCGGAGCCGAGTTTCTATGAGACTTTTTGTCTATCAGAATCAGCCTTTGAAGACTTCAAAAAGAGGATCATCTCTCTGTTCCTGTGTTGGTGTGACGGCGCGATCAGCGGTGGCCGCGAGCATTGCAGCTCTCAACTGCTGTTTTCACAGCATTGTGTTTGTGTTTTGTGTGTGTGTGTGTCGGTTCGGTGGGCGTTTCCCCTGTGTGTGCATTCACACTGCGGCTACCCCTGGGTGCCTCAACACAAAAGAGAGTTTTTCTAAATCCTTTTTTTATTTTCACTAAAAGAGCAACACAAGCGTGACCCTGCGTCTTTTTCAAGATGTCATTCTGCTTGTGCGTTTCTGGATGCCGTCGTTCCCTGGCGCCAGCAGATGGCCACAGCAGTTGCCTCTCGTGTTTGGGCATTCAACACGCTGAGGCAGCTTTTGTGGATAGTTCATGTTCCCACTGCGGGAACATGACTATCGCAGCGCTTAGATCGAGACTCGCTTACCTCAAGGGAGGTGCAGTCCCCTCGCCTATGCCCCGATCTAGTGTCTATTCTGCCCCGCAGAATAGACCTACTTCGGCGCATGACCAGGGTGATCTGAGGATTACCGTGAGGGCTTCCCCGTCGAGTCATCCTCCGCGGGCCCCTCACGCCTCACAAGCGCTGTCGCCACTGGGGCCCCTTAGTGGACGTCTTGGTCCTTCTCCGGAACGACCAACCGTTTCCTTTGGGGCTCCGGCTGATGACCAGATGTCGATCGCAGCATCGGATGGGGAGCTGTCCTCTGGAAATGACGACTCGGCTGCGTTGCCCCCCTCGGGGCGTGTAGCGTTGTCCGAGCCAGATCCAGAATGGACTGCTATGCTTTCCCGGGCCGCCGAGAAGGTCGGGCTTGAGTGGAATCCTCCACCACGTCCCGAACCTTCTCGGTTGGACGATTGGTTTCTCGGGGCGGGCCGTGCTGGTTCTCAGTGCGCCGCCCCGGTACCTTTCTTTCCGGAAGTGCATGAGGAGCTTTCTAGGACGTGGAAGGCACCGTATAGTGCCCGAAGCCGTTCTAGTGGCTCCTCACCCCTCGCCACCCTCGACGGCGGGGCAGCTAAGGGGTATGTGGATATCCCCCCAGTGGAGCGGGCCGTCGCGATGCAGCTGTGTCCGGCGTCCGCTTCCTCTTGGCGGGGTAATCCACGCCTCCCGTCCAAGGCCTGTAAGTTTTCGTCCGGTCTGACGGCGAAGGCTTACAAGGCCTGTGGACAGGCTGCTTCTGCCCTCCATGCCATGGCGCTCTTGCAGGTCCACCAGGCCCAGGCGCTCATGGACATGAACGAGGGTGGTTCTGACCCAGAGCTCCTCCGGGAGCTCCGTGTGGCAACCGACCTCGCCCTCCGGGCGACGAAGGAAACCGCACGTTCAGTTGGTCAGGCGATGTCCACCTTGGTGGTCCAGGAGCGCCACCTTTGGCTCAACCTGGCGGATATGAGGGACACCGATAAATATCGGTTCCTGGATGCCCCTCTTTCCCAGGTTGGGTTGTTCGGCGACGCGGTCGAGAGCTTTGCCCAACAGTTCTCGGCCGCACAGAAGCAGACGGAGGCCATCCGGCACATCCTGCCCCGGCGGACCGCTGCTGCTCCCACCCGTCCGCCGGCTGCAGACCCTCCGTCTACTCGTCGCCGAGGTCGGCCTTCTGCGGCGTCCTCCGCTCCCGCTAAGCCCCAGCAGCAGCAGCAACCATCCAGGCCTCAGCGCGGAGCAAGCCGTAGGAAGCCGACCCCGCCCGTCCAGGCCGCTGCCAAACCAGGAGGCAAGCGACGGTGCAAACGACCCTGAGACGGGCGGCCCGGAGGTGGATCAAGTTGCTCTTCAGGAGATGGCGAAGGCGCCACTCCTTCCCCCGGTGGAGGGCCGGGCGGAGAATCTTTTGTTTCCTTTTCTTTTTGTTCCGCCACTGATACCCACATTTTCAAAAAAAGAGCAATTTCTGAAACCTCTGGGCCCCAAGAGGGCGCGCTTGGCAGTCGACGACGCCGCCATGCCTTGTCACTCCCCAGCCCCTCTTTCATCGCCAGCAGGCAGCAGTGGCTGTGTCCTGGACGTGCTGACGCCTCCGCACACCTGCTCTGCCCTTCGACGGAAGCAGGTATGTGTTGCACCACACACTCAGACCCCACTTCGGGCCGCTGTGCCGTCCGAGTCGGGTCCCTGCATTCCGCCGCGCTGCCCCACCCCGGGTACGTCTGTGGTGCCCTTGGTCCCGCTTGCTCGGTCTCTGGGAGCCTGGTTAACGCTTCCCAGCCCGTCTCGCTGGCTCATCCGTACCATCAGACTCGGCTATGCGATTCAGTTCGCCCGGGTTCTGGCGGACAATGCCCCCGTGCTCAGGGCGGAGATCGCAGTCCTACTGGCGAAGGACGCGATCGAGCCGGTCCCTCCAGCCGATATGAAGACCGGCTTCTACAGCCCGTACTTCATTGTACCCAAGAAAGGTGGTGGGTTACGACCAATCTTGGACCTGCGCGTCCTGAACCGGTCCCTTCACAGGCTACCGTTCAAGATGCTTACGCAGAAACGCATTTTCAAATGCATCCGTCCCCAAGATTGGTTTGCAGCGATCGACCTGAAGGACGCATACTTTCATGTCTCGATTCTCCCTCGACACAGACCGTTTCTCCGCTTTGCGTTCGAGGGACGGGCATATCAGTACAAGGTCTTACCCTTCGGGCTGGCCCTGTCGCCCCGCGTCTTCACGAAAGTCGCGGAGGCGGCCATTGCTCCCATGTGCGAGCGTGGTGTTCACATCCTCAACTACATCGACGACTGGCTTATTCTGGCCCAGTCGAGAGTGCAGTTGTGCGAACACAGGGACATGGTGCTCAGTCACCTCAGCCACCTAGGGCTTCGGGTCAACTGGGAAAAGAGCAAACTCACCCCCGGGCAGAGGATCTCTTTTCTCGGTATGGAGTTGGACTCGATCAGCATGACAGCGCGCCTCACCGAGGCCCGTGTCCAGTCAGTGTTGAACTGTGTGAGCACGCTCAGACGCAGAACAGCGGCACCACTGAAACTGTTTCAGAGGCTCTTGGGGCATATGGCATCTGCAGCCGCGGTTACGCCGCTCGGATTGCTTCATATGAGGCCGCTCCAACACTGGCTCCACGATCGAGTCCCGAGATGGGCGTGGCAGAGCGGCTCGTGCCGGGTCCAAGTGACTCCGCACTGTCGCCAAACTCTCAGCTTGTGGTCGGACCCTTCGTTCCTGCGGGCAGGTGTTCCCCTGGAACAAGTGTCCAGGCACTCTGTGGTCTCCACGGATGCCTCTACCACCGGCTGGGGGGCCACGTACAACGGGCATGCAGCTTCAGGTCTGTGGACGGGGCCTCAACTGCATTGGCACATCAACTGCCTCGAGTTGTTAGCAGTACGTCTTGCATTGAGCCGTTTCAAAACGCTGCTTCTAGGCAAGCACGTACTGGTCCGTACGGACAGCACTGCGACCGTTGCGTACATCAACCGCCAAGGTGGTCTACGTTCCCGCCGCATGTCACAACTCGCCCGCCATCTCCTCCTCTGGAGTCAGAAGCATCTGAGGTCGCTTCGTGCCGTTTACATTCCGGGCCTGCTCAACCGTGCAGCCGAAGAGCTCTCACGGCAGCAGGTGCTACCGGGAGAATGGCGACTCCATCCCCAGGTGGTCCAGCTGATTTTCAGGCGCTTCGGGACCGCACAGGTAGATGCTCGGCTCGGATGCTCTGGCGCACAGCTGGCCCCGGGGCCTACGCAAGTATGCGTTTCCCCCAGTGAGCCTTCTTGCACAGACCTTGTGCAAAGTCAGGGAGGACGAGGAGCAGGTCTTGTTAGTTGCGCCGTATTGGCCCAACCGGACCTGGTTCCCGGAACTAGTGCTCCTCGCGACAGCCCCTCCCTGGCCCATTCCTCTGAGAGAAGACCTGCTCTCTCAGAGACGGGGCACCTTATGGCACCCGCGTCCAGACCTCTGGAAACTCCATGTCTGGTCCCTGGACGGGACGCGGAGGTTCTAGGTGACCTACCCCCTGCGGTAGTTGACACCATCACTTCCGCTAGAGCCCCCTCTACGAGGCGCCTCTATACGTTGAAGTGGAACCTGTTCGTTGACTGGTGCTCCTCTCACGAGGAGAACCCCCGATCTTGCTCGATCAGAGCCGTGCTTTCCTTCCTGCAAGAAGGGCTGGAGCGAAGGCTGTCTCCCTCCACCCTTAAAGTGTATGTTGCCGCTATTGCTGCACATCACGATGCTGTTGATGGTAAGTCTTTGGGAAAGCATGACCTGATCATCAGGTTCCTGAGGGGAGCAAGGAGACTAAATCCTCCTCGCCCACTCTCTATACCCTCTTGGGATTTGTCTCTGGTCCTTTCGGCTCTTCAGAGACCACCCTTTGAGCCTCTGCAATCTGCTGAGTTAAAAATCCTGTCCTGTAAGACAGTACTCCTGGTTGCATTGGCCTCTATCAAGAGGGTAGGGGACCTGCATGCATTTTCGGTCGACGAATCGTGCCTAGAATTCGGCCCGGATAACTCTCACGTCATCCTGAGACCCCGGCCCGGATACGTGCCCAAGGTTCCTACCACTCCCTTCCGGGACCAGGTAGTGAACCTGCAAGCGCTGCCTTCGGAGGAGGCAGACCCAGCCCTGGCTTTTCTCTGTCCCGTTCGCGCTCTGCGTCTGTACGTGGACAGAACGCAAAGCCTCAGGACCTCAGATCAGCTCTTCGTCTGTTACGGAGGCCAGCAGAAAGGGAAGGCTGTCTCCAAGCAGAGGATGGCCCACTGGATAGTGGATGCCATCGCCTTGGCTTACGAAGCCCAAGGCGTGCCCTGCCCGCCTGGGTTGAAAGCCCACTCCACTAGGAGTGTCGCTTCTTCCTGGGCGCTGGCTCACGGCGCCTCGCTGACAGACATCTGTAGAGCTGCGGGCTGGGCGACACCTAACACGTTCGCTAGGTTTTATAGCTTACGTGTTGAGCCGGTTTCTTCCTGTGTGCTCGCTTCTACTAGCCGGTAACACCGAAGTTCCCGCTCTAGTGTCGGCTTGCTGCGCCACTCCCTTCCTAGGAACGGATACGTGCGCTTTTTACTCCAGTCGAGTTCCCCACTTGGCGAGCCCTGTGAGTTCCTCCGCACCCCTTCGGCAGTCGGACGTTGCGGAGCGTCCGACGCCAGGTCTAGTGCTTGTATGCTTGTGTAACTTGTGCTAGGCTGGGTTCCATATGTGGTGATCCCTGCGGCGATCCCATATGTGTATTCTTCCACGACCAGCTCCCTGCGGTGAGCCCGTGTCTTCCCTTGGCAGAGCCCGCTCTGCCGTCACTGTCCGGTGTGTCTCCCCCTTCGGGTGGAGCCACCCCAGTGACATTCCATATGTTGCACTGCCCCTTCGGCCAGTCCATATGTGTATTCTCCACATGTTACCTCCCTTCGGGCAGGATGTGGCTCCGCAGCGTTCTTTCCCCTGGAAAGGTACGCTTTCCCAGTGTTATCCAAGAGTTCCTCTGTGTGGGGTATAATGGAACAGCAGTTGAACTCCCTCTACGCAGGCCTTCCGCCCCAGCAGTTGGGGGTCTGAGAGTTCTGCGTAGGGCGCTGGATGTGGCAGCAACCGTGGCGTTTTCCATGGGATCCCAATTACGTCGAACGTGAGCGACTGAAAGGGAACGTCTCGGTTACTGTTGTAACCCTCGTTCCCTGAAGGAGGGAACAGGAGACGTAACGTCCCGTCGCCACCGTTGCTGACCATCGCTGCATGGCCGTCACAAATCTCGGCTCCTCAGCGAAAAACAATGTGTGCGTGCGCCCGCTTCCTGTTTATACCCGCGGGGCGCGTGACGCGATTCACGCACGCCAACGTTCATTGGCTCGTTCTGTAGACACTCGAAGTTGATAGGGCTCCCTGAAGTGATCCCAATTACGTCGTCACGTCGACGTTACGTCTCCCGTTCCCTCCTTCAGGGAACGAGGGTTACAACAGTAACCGAGACGTTTTCTTTCTCTGCATCCAATTTTCTCTCCAGTCTCTCGTACGAGTCCTCAGTCTGTCTGTCTTCCTCTCTCTCCATTTGCGGACTGCCACAAAAAGCATGTCATTAAACGCAACATTTATAAAAATAGAACTTTACCTCATCCATGAACATGATTTTTCGATTCCCGTCTGACTTATTTACATCCACGGTGGAGTTGAAAACGACAGTTCCCATCATTCCACGCTCCTTCACATCGTCATCAAGCTACGCCGTTGTTGTTGTTGTTTGGAATGTAGCGCCCTCTAGCAGCAGAAAATCTTGCATATTGTACCTTTAACCCTCTGGGGTCGGCTTGATTTTTTTCACATAGCAGCAAAATAGACTTAAAATAGTGCTATTCAAAGGCAAATGATCTGAGGCGATCCATGCAAACCTATCAACGTCCACATCAGCTAGATAAAACACATCAAGTTTTATCAGATTCATGTAGCTTTACGTTGTGACACTGTGAGGAATAATACTATCGTAATAATAATCTTGGAAAATTTACCTTAGAAGTGCTAGTTTAGTTTCACTTCGAGGAGCAACGGATCCAGCTGAGGATTGTGAATATTCTTAGATTATTCTTAAGTGCTTTGTTCTAATCACAATATGGAATAGTGTCTGCAAACCGCAAAAAGACTCTTTTTAAATCGCGTTTCTGTGTGAGAATGAATGAACAGCTTTTCCCAAACTATATTGCTATACTGAAATAAGTAAAAATCGACTGAAATATGTTGAAATAAAATGTCTTTGTATAAGCAACGTATTAAACTGCAAATTAACATTTATATGCCCTAATATATCACAAAAACGATATGTTACAGACGAAATATAAATGAAAACATTTCGTTGACTAGTTTTGGACGGATTATAAAGTTTTTACTGTAAAGTAGACTACTGCCACATCAAATAAGCTTTTGTTCGCCAATTTCTGCTCATATGTTAAATATATAGTGCATTAGTTGCCCATGCCCTCTTTAATTAAATCATCATAATATTAAAAACAAAATGTGCTTAAACAAAGAACAAGAATATTTGTACTTGTCAATATGTAATGCACTGTTTAAATACTCTGAACCTTAACTTAAATAAACTGAACCTTTTTGCATTTTGTTAATGTAAGGAGCATTTTCATTTTTTTCATTTAACCTTTATTTAACCAGGTGAGCACATTGAGAACACTTTCTCATTTACAATGTCATTTACCTGATTCCTGCATAAGGTTCACTGCCAAGTTTTTTCTTAACAGGTTTACTGCCTTTTCTGTGTTTGCGAAGGCAATTGGCTGGCCTGTCAGGATTTTTCTGCAAACTAATAGTATTTCAAATAAACATAACTAAACACACTTATTACAATCTAACAATCTATTTTATGCTTACCTTACATACAAAAACACCACAAGATGTGCCGTCACATTGCACAGGGTGATGAACTGTGTCACACGTCCACCTTGACACTTTGCAGCCTTTACTCCTCATAAAGGCTCTACAAAGAGAATTAATAAATATTCATGTAACAGTCCCATTGTACCCATAACAAAGATATTAAATATTCTTTTGAATTTGTTACCTAGTGGTTTTATGTAGTTTACGTGATGATTCTCCCATGGGATAAAAAAAAAAGGGTTCTTTTTTGGGATGGATAAATGGCCTAAAAATTAAACAAATCACAACCTGTATATTAGTTGCTACATATTGAAAATAACTTTCAAAACTGTTGCTTTTAATCTCTGTTTGCTACCGTTGGATTATCTGTTTTGCTTTATTGACTAAACTGCTTTGTTGTTTAGTACCTTGTTTACCTTCATAATCATTGGGCATTAAACGTTACACATATTTGCAAGACTTACATTTGATACAGGTTTAATCAGATTTAATTGCAACTTTCCATGGACTTCATTTTGAGGTGTATTCATGGATACTCACAGCAATAGTCCAGTGATTATGCTCATTTATCACACCCAGAAGAACTTTATACTGGCCAGGGGCGGCCTTAAGCATCTGGGGGCCCGTTTCAATAACTAATATGGGGCCCTGCCCACATAAAATGTAAATAATAATAGATAATAGAGCAGAAAAAGCAAGGATTCCTGTTGGTTTGCATCATATTATTTTATTATGCGCACTTTCAGCTTCATGAACAGGCAGCTCAACATAGAAATAATCCAACCTTATTTGATTAAAACTATATACAATTATACAGCGTTTTACGTTGGAATAAGCCTCGCCCTTTCACGCAGGGCAACATCACTGCTTAATTGATTTGCGCAGTATATTTTCAGCTGTCTGGGCTGACTTAAAAAAAAAAAAAACAGCTCAAACATCCCCTCAACTTGAAGTATTACGGAGCCCGGGAAGTCACCTGTGTGAGTAAAAATAATTTTAAAAAAATCCGTGGCGACGGTTTTGCAATCCGTGCGCCCAGTTTATAAACCGTACTCACGAATTCTCAAACTGTTCCCTCGGTTTAACAAATCGTGCCCACGGATTAATAAACCATACCCACGAGTTTTTAATCCGCGTTCTCAGATTTGTAAACAGTGCCTTAAGTTTTTGCAATCTGTACCCACTAATTCATAAACCGTGCCCACGCTTTCACAATCCGTTCCCACGGGTTTGTAAAATGTACTCACGGATTTGTGGCTCACTCTCATTTTAGAAGAACACCAGGAGGTACGTTGTTAACGAATCTTATAGTATATTGTTTTATTGTGTATTAAGTGGAATACATCAAATTGTCTTAACTGCGTCTAGCGGGTATGGGTGAATATACAATTTAATATGAATGGCGTGCATCAAAATCTTTTGTTTATTTGTGATAATCTTAACACTTTAGTATTCTAAAATACTAAATAACAAAAATAACAAAAGCGTCTTCTAATATAGCCTATAAAATGTAATAATAATAATAATAATTATTATTATTATTATTAGAGTTTATAACTATAAATGAGTTCACTTAAGACAGTAATATGTTTATCATAAAATAATTTATGAACGCTTTATTTAAGCAAAAATTATGCAAAAAAATGTAGGCCTATTTTATCCAAAACTGTAAAAGGTTAGGTTATAGCCTATAAAAATAAAGCATTGATAAATTATTTTATGACAAACATATTACTGTCTTAAGTGAACTCATTTATAGTTAAACACAAATAATAATAATAATAATAATAATTATTATTATTATAATTATTATTATTACATTTTACATATTTAGAAGACGCTTTTGTCCAAAACTTACAAAAAAGGAACAAAGCAATTCGTCAAATATCAGTCATAATACAGGTTAGAAAATAATACTAAAGTGTTAAGATTATCACAAATAAACAAAAAATTTTGAAGTGGCCGAGAGCTACTCATGTAGGCCTAATGCAATAATTAAATCTCTTAAATAATAACTCTTAATTGATTAATAAATCTCATAACTCTCATATTAACAACTATGCTAACTGTTTTAGACCTAAAAGAGTTATTGTAGGTCTATATATGTCACCCTTAATTGACATATATATATAAAAATTATTATACTGTAAAAACACATAATTATATAAATTAATTACATAACATAATCATTTCATGATTATAGTGACCAAAATGAGCATGGTTATCACATAATCCTGTTCAAAAAGTAGCCTAGGCTACTAATACTACACAATAAAATCAATTCACCAAGTTTTATGTCGAAAACCAGCAAATAACAAATAAACTTATACCATCAATATGCACTTTTTGTTTACATAAACATTAAAATAGTAACATTAAAAATGATGGCCAAATTTGAAAGGAGTGTCTTGCAACATGTTATCTACTAACATGTACAAGTTCAAATAAAGTTTTGACAAAAAAGTTTTTATAAAAAGATAAACCTCGTATATTTAATTTTTATAAAAAGAATGATTCAAAAAAGACAAAATACTGACATTTACAATGCACATTAGCTTATCTTTTATAGTAAAATTCGGTCCGATTTTCCTGTGGCGTCTGTCGTTGCTAATGCTATGCACCATGCGCTCTCCACAACGACAAAGAAGTTTTAATAGCTAATGGATTTCCACTACCGATAAACGCTTGCTGTAGCTCTGCTAGAAGATTTATTTACGGAGAAGAAAAAAACACCCGTAGTTTGGGATGCACCCCCATCCTTCATATTGACTCGTTGCGCCTGGAAAAAATGAGCACGTCGCTTCAATTATTTGAAATAATGAACTTGAGCGCGCAAAAGACGCGATATGTGAACGGCCCTTGGCGAGCTACCTCCAATCAGGCCACGAGCTACTCTCGCGAGTGACGTGTTGGAGACCACTTTAGACATTATGTCTGAAAATCAATATCCTAGGGAGAAAATGAATGGGATTTTCCTGTTCTGTTGGGGGCCCCCTTGGAGGGCGGGGCCCGTTTCAATTGAAACGGGTGAAACATAGGTAAGGCCGCCTCTGATACTGGCGTGGATCACACTAAAATAACAATAGGAGTCTATCATGTATGCCTGGTCCTCTTTATCCTGGTTATACTTCCTCACCAACATAAAAATGGCACAATATATCCGCTGAACGAAGCTTCGAAACAGGGGAACTGAATTCTCCGAAACACCGGGATCAGTCCCGCAACGCGCCGTGTGAACAAAAGCCAAGACCAATGCCGTAAGTGGTGTGTCTCAGTGATGACGCACGTTAGGGCTGTCAAAAAAATAATTTCGAATTTTCATAGAATATAAAAAATAACGAAAAAACACATTCGAATGCAAAAACTGCATTCGAATTTGTGGTCTGTCAAGAGGTGCGCGAGACATGATGATGACGTAACTGACGCGGGGGGGTTTTCTGTTAGCTTATACAGTAGTGCCGTCACGTTGTTTATTTGAGAAATGCTGGGAAAAGGCTTCCTGCTGACGAAACCCCTCTCGGTTGGTGGCAAAACTCGTGCGGTATGTATGCACATATTGCGCGGCTGGCAAAGACTTACTTGACCACACCTGGCACCGGTCAGAGCTGAGCGTGTGTGTTCATCAGCTGGAAACATTGTCAACAGAAAGCGCTCAGCATTTGCTCAGATCAAGTTGAGCTTCTGGTGTTTTTGACGAACAATATGTAGATGTAGTGAGTACAAGTGGAGTGTTTCTGAATGGCAGTTTGCTATTTTGTGTTGATGTAGTTCATTACGCTGTGTGTTGAAGTGTGTTTTCTCAGTTACTGATGCTCAAACACAGTTTTATGCACTATTGTAGCCTAATTGTCCTTGCATGCACATTGTCATTAAGGAAATTATATTTTATTTAAGAACAATTGTTTGAAAAGTTAATGCACTTTAAAAAGTGAATGTCATTTCATTTCAATAAAAGATGCGATGCTTGATTTGGTTTATATTTGTTTATTGCGCTCGCTTGCGCCCTCTTGTGGGCGTAGGAGACAATACAGTACTTTTTTCCTCTAATGTCAAGTATTGATTTTAGAATTCGAATGTAATTCGAATTTTGCTAATATTTAAGAGAGAAATTCGAATTTAGCTTTTCAGCCATTTTGACAGCCCTAACAAACGTGCCATCGCAATGACATCCTGACGCCACGTGTCTTTACGGGATTTTTACGGGATGTGTGTGAACGCACAGTGTGTGAACAGATTCCGGAAAATCACTGGCAGTGTGAATGAACCAAAATCAGACGATCCCGGGACACATTATCCATGTATTTTCCGGAATCTCTGTGTGAAAGGGGCTTCTCTCTCTCTGTGCGTGCTTCGGGTGTGTGTGGCTGTGCACACAGAACACAGATGTGCGAGTCCCGATTTTCGCCTCTTCTTCTGCGATTAAAATTGTTTGAATGTGTAAATTGCCAAGACAAAACACGTCCAAATTATAAACTTTCACTCTATGATGGTTAAATTTAGTAGCCTGGAAATCCAGACCTAAATCTGAAAGATTAATGGTCTGGCGTCGACTAATGAAAATCGGCCAGCTCGAGGGGCGGCACCAAGCATGCCAAGCATTGAAAATATCACTGCACGCAATTGGATAACACTACGACCAATCACAACAACAAGCCCCATACGCTAAACTACCAGCGGAGCTAACTGGTAATTAGACTCTTACCGTATCCGGTCGGCAAAACAGCAAAAACGTCCTTCTTGCAAAGGAACGATTCGAGCGCCGTCTTCTGTTCCTCTTTTAGACAAAAAGCCAAGTCTAACTCGTTCATTGTAGCGGCCAAAGCCGTTTCAAACAACTGGTGTTCATCCATAGCCATCTTGCAGTGTTTACTAATGACTTCGACGTCACAACGCTGTCGTCATCTCGCCTCTGGCCCGCCTATATCAGATAACCCGATGTGATTGGTGCAGCTCAGATCGAGGGGCATATTTAATGAGCATCATTACTGGACACCAGAGTAACTCGCTGAGCAAATTCAACTTGTGCTCTTGCGAGAACTCTGGATTACCAGGGTATAAATTTAGCAGTTAATCCGCGAATCACATGCGTGTCGAACTGTGGGGCCTGGTCCGTACGGATCACGGATCAACTGCAATCCGTTGAACCCCTAATGTATAGGCATTTCATCACCCCAAATAACAAAGTAAAAATCTGACCCAGTCAAAAAAGGCGCTGTGCTATCTGCAATTGGGTCGGGTCATGTTCACACCTGGAACATGAGGGTCTCGGTACGGGTGTTTGGTCCGCACCCAAGTGCGATTGCTGTATTCACTCCTGCCCAAAAGGTCCGCACCAAAGGGAGAAACGAACTTGAGTTTGATTCAATCGAACCAAACAAGTCAGGTGTGAATACACCCTAAGACTCTATAACCTCTGCATGATACATTTTCAGGTTTTCATTGGCTACCCTCGAACAGCGTCTCTTTTGATCCATCCTCAAACACTGGAGTTTTAGCTGAGGCCTGGAAGAGTTTGGTTTGTGTTGTTGACATGTCAAGAAGACGCTGTTGCGAAAATAAATTTTGTATGCAATTACAAAGTAGGAGGACTTGAGTTGTCAAAATTAAACTTGAAGTGAAACGATCAAACTGAAGCCATTGTTATTGTTTGTATCACTGTGTATCAAGTGCTGAGGAATATCCGGAGCTGAAATTCAGATATGCTAATGAGCGTTTTGTTTGCAACACACTGTAAGGGGTCGACCAATCACAACAGACTGGCACATCTGACCAATCAGAGCACAGAGCAGGCTCTCTGAAAGGAGGTGTTTAGAGAGACCGAATCCTTGACCAAGCTGTTTCAGACACTGTGAGAAATTAGCTGATGATGAGGCCTCCACAAAAAAACAAATAAAAATAAATAGAAACCTTTAAAATAGTGAAATAGGGGCATTTACTGACCCCATGTTACCAAGGTGCTGTAATTTAAGAAACTGATGTTTCTGCTCAGGTGGTTAACCTACTTCCATAATACCATAGCTTCTTCCCCCTGCTACTTTTCCAGTTTCATTCATCCACTTCTTTGTGTAAATATGTACGAATGTATGTGTACGTATGTAGATTAGCTATTGAGCGTTCTGTTGATGTTAAACAAACTATTGTGTACATTCACCTGCATTTTAATCTGTGCACACTGCTAACAGACAAAGTCATTTAAACAGTCCGAGCCTCTAATACTTTAAGAAAGTTATTTTCCATTGCCAGGATAGGAATAATTAATGACCTTCATGAGTCAATGTTTCCAGAAACCATTTAGGTTCCAACAAACATTCACAAACGGCATCACAAAGTTGTGTGTTTGGAGCGATAGCTCTCGACCTGTGGTTAGAAGCAGAGTTTCTTGTTTGTATGACATGTGGACTTAATAAATCCTTATCGTGTGCAAAATAAGCAAGCTGACATTCAGCACAATCTATATATTTTATTTAAAATATATACAAATGTCATTTCCATCTTTTAGTTAGTCAAGAGATTTAAAGCATTGTTTTTGAAGAGTGTGCATGTACATGCTCTAGTACATAAGATCTTGTACTTGAATGAGCCTATGATTGAATCTGGAAATATTACTCCAACACCTGCAGGACATCATTAACCAACGTGGTTGAATAAAAAAATTTGCGACAATTCAATTTTGGGAAACAGTTGTGACTAGCTAGTTGATTTCTTCAATGATGCATTGTACTATAGTAGTTAAGCAGAGAGTTGTACAGGAAACACACTCAACACGTTTTAGTTTGTTGCTGATAACACATTTATTTCATACTAAGTATACTAAAAATACATTAACATATTTCCTGAAATGTCGCTTGAGACTTACTGATATAAATATTATAATTAAACTTTATTTGGAGTATCTCTTTATTGCACAATGCACATTTCTTAATATTAAGCCTAATGTGTTTTATATCACTATTAGTAAGGATATAATTATTTATGTATAATATCAGTCTTTAAATGGAAGATGTTTAAAGTGTACCTAAAGTATACTTGCAATAGTCCACTTTAGCACAATCAAATATACTTAATTATATCTTTAGTTGGACCTCAGCACTATTTCTAGATGACTAAAGTGCATTAAGCACAAAATTAGTTGTTCCAATTTAGCAGATTTTAAGTATACTAATTTATTATGCCAACAGTACAATAGCAGAGTATTTATATTAAGTACATTAATATGTAAATGTATTTGTAGAATTCTTAGCATACAATAAATGTATTTCAAATACATTTTAGTATATTTATTTTTCACTCCCTACATTTTACAATTGAATTGCTTTGTTTAATGGCTTTTACTACAACATTATTAATTACATTTAGAACATGTAATTGATAGCTATTACCAATTCACCAGGCCACTTCAGTCTGAAGGTTTGTATCTAAATGTTTCAGTCATTAAGTTTATTTTCATTATTTTAACATCTGCATTTATTAATGTATGAATGAAAGTAGAATGATGAGTCCAAAACTTAATTAATCAATTGTAAAATTAAATTCAGTCATATACAGATAAATCTCCCTGATGGCCTTAAAGCACCATTTTGTTATTCTGGTCTGCTCCATACCCTTCAGTGTTTTACTCATTAAAAACATTCCTTCAAAGGTTTGCCTTGAGTCAACACTGAAAAGGGAAACAAAGAGTGGGTGGGAATGCTGTGTTTTTATTCCCTGTAGACGGTCAGATGAATAGACAGAGTTCAGGCCACGTCTGAATTCAGCTCATTGTAATTTCATTTACAACAGGAAAGAACAGTATATTACAACATGAGTGTTTGGGTGTGTTTAACCAAGTAGGGCTTATATTTGTTTATAATTGTTCTCTGCAGCTGCTAATAATTGTTCAGATGAAAATGGCGTAGTCTGTTCTTTGTTGAAACTGAACCTGCATAAACTGCCAGTACTCCCTTCTGTCATTGCCAGAGAGAGATTTAAGCTGAATGTCCATAAACTACCAGTAGTTTCTGGAGAGAGACTGAAACAGATTAACTCTCTCATGATAAATAGTAATGAAATGCAATGTTATTATAATGAGATTGTCATCAACATTTCTCTGCAATGTTTCCTGGTTCCAGCAAGCTTTTATGGTCGGTGTGGAATTGCTAACGTTTGGTCGTGACGTATGTCAACTCAAACTAGCGCACGATCTCAACGTCATCGTTCTCAGCCACTCCCTCTGTTCGCTGATTGGACCGGTTAAAAATTGATCGGAGAAAACCAAAGAATACACCACAATCCCAGACGGAGTTACTGAAGGAAAATGAAATTGAGCGGAAGTACGAAGGAGGGCGGAGCCAGGCTAGTCATTACCCTCCACTTATGGTAAAACTAATGAGTAATGAATGCATGAATATATCCATACAAAACAAACCATTAATATGTAGTGACTGATCCACCACCACCAAAACCACAAGTTTTTAAGAGCTAATCAACATAAATAATTCTGCAATAATTATTTTGGACATAGTTATTTATATCTGCCCATTTTACAGAAATAAAGAGTAAAGATTAATGTTTTAGAGCAAAAATATTGCACTAAAACAATGCATGTGAAGCTCAGATCGGATCAGAAAGTCCTGCATACACATACGTTCTGAACTCCCAACTCTCCGTTGGAAATTAATGACTTCTGGTTTGTTGGAAATGTGTAGTGATAAGGAAGATCTGGAAAGTACTGTAATTTAAATTTGAGGTAGACAGACAGTGTCATGAACAGAGTTGGAGAAAGTAACTATTAAAAGTAATGTGTTACTCAGGGCCGTTTGAAGGAATTTGGGGGCCCCAAGCAAAATGGACATGGAAGCATAAGGATGTAGTGTGATGACGATCCGAGATCCCACGAGATCCATGTGTTTGGCATCTTGTCCTAAGTCTGAAGGAAAAAGGGCTTTATTTGTAATTTAAAATAATGGTGCTGATGATTTTTAGAGACCCCCACAGGTGTATGATTTTACTGCTTTCATGGGAGCTCTTCCTTCTCCCTATGGGAGCTCAGCTACCACTGGCTCCCACGTAATTCGAACCATGCTCATGCTGAGGGAAATGTGAATTCCCTCCTGTACAGTAGAGGGCGCCGCTCAAACAAACCTTTCAGCTGTGCTGCCATTCTGGATTGCAGAAGAATAGGACACGGCAGAAAAAAAGTTAAACATTTTTACTTCAGCAATAAAAAAAATAAAAAAACAACAACAAAAGAAACAAATGTGTTTGCTTATTCGTATGGTTGAACTGGATCATTAAAGGTCAGTAGGTGCCACCGCTAGTCTGCCATCAGGACCAACGGCCCAGGGATCGCAGATTGGTCTAATCACTTGAATTTGCCACAGGTGGACTCAAAGGATAGAAACATCTCAGAAATAATACAGAGAAATGGGAAGCACAAAAAAATACATTTGCAGTTAATCTGGTTTTGCTTTTGTCATTTTGGGTTTTAAAGTGCAAATTTTAGCATATGGCTACAACATAACAAAGGAATGGAAAAATTAAAAAATAAAAAGCGGTCTGAATGCACTGTTTGTCCAAGCACAGCTTCAGTGAGAAATTATTTTATTCAGACTGTTCTTTGTTTTATTATTTCGTTAGTCATTTAACAAGTTTATGTGAAGCCCAGAACAAACACTATTATCATGGATAACAATACAGGATAACGGCTGTTAATATTTCACTGCTGAGAGATGTGGCAGCGCCCACGGACTCCATCTGATTCATCAGCCACTATATAAATTGCCTGAAAAAATGCCAGCCAGCATAACTGGATAGATCCAGTCAGAGTCATTAGCAACACGTGCAATGTTCTGGTTGCTGGTCTTGTGTTGCGGGCTGAAGTCTTCAGTTAACAGTCCACTAAAGTAGTCTTTCAGTCTTGTTTGAGTGCGTTTAGGATTTGACTGATAGGGCCAAGTAAGTTCAGGTACATTTATTTGCACACTTTTCACAACACCCACTGTTTCAAAGCAGCTTAACAGAAATGTATATTGTTAATGTATATAATATCTCAACGCCAGACATTGAGCAGTTTGGAGCTGGGTGATAGGATAGTTTTACATTTGATGATGATTTGTTATTAGCATATTTTGATTTATGTATACGGTCAAAATTGGATACTGGCAATCTCGTTTGCACCTCTGCATATTAAAACTTACCATGTTTGATTGTGCAGGGGCATTTTTTCCCCTAATCTGAAATTTGAGGGGCATTTCTGTTATTTTTGGTGCCATTTTTGCATGCATTATGATGCATGATATCAAGGTTAAAATACTTAAGAATGCTCAATGGTCAATACCTGCTCATCAGTGTGGAAATGCTTGAGATGGTAACTCAAATCAATGAAGGCAGTCATCATCTGATATGATGATCATCTTCGGATTTGGGCTAGAATGTGTGGCTATGTGAGGGTTCTTCAAAATTCTTCTTTTATGTTCCACAACAAAGGGCCCTATTTTAACGATCTGAAACGCAAGTGTCAAAGCGCAAAGCGCAAGTAACTTTGTGGGCGGGTCTTGGCGCTGTTGCTATTATACCGGCGGGATAAATGACTCTTGCGCCAGGCGCAAATCTAAAATGGGTTGGTCTGAAGTAGCTTCATTATTCATAGGTGTGGTTTGGGCGTAACGTGAAATAAACCAATCAGAGCGTCATCTCACATTCCCTTTAAGAGCAGACGCGCTTTGTTCTAAAGCGGATTCCTATTATAACGGCGGATTTGCCAGGCGCGCGCCAGGAGCGGTTCACAGCCAAGGAACTCAAATGATTAGAGACATCAACTCAGTTCTCAGTTTGATCAGGTAAATGTTTCACCAACTGCTCCAAATTAGCCAGTGTTTCTGATCTTTTTAACGTGGCTGTAAAAGACAATCATGTCAAACCAGCACTTCATTTTCTTTTGCTTTTTCAACAGATTTTCTTTAGCCATCTCCCCTGTGAAAAACAACCGTCTTTCTGAAACCATTTACATAATGTAACAAACTCACTGGAGGTTCATCCTCCTGTAAACCATCACGAAGAATTGCAAGTGATCCACACACATTATGCCCAAAACTAAGTCAAGTCAAGTCACCTTTATTTATATAGCGCTTTTTACAATACAGATTGTATCAAAGCAGCTTCACAGTGATAACATGAAAATAACACAACAAAGTTTGTTTCTAGAAGAAAATTGCGTCATCGTCCACCTTAAGTAAGGCAGATCAGTAATATTGTTGAATATTAAATGTCCCCAACTAAGCAAGCCAAAAGCCAAGGCAACCGTGGCAAGGAACCAAAACTCCATCAGTGACAGAATGGAGAAAGAAACCTTGGGAGAACCCAGGCTCAGTCGGGGGCCAGTTCTCCTCTGGCCAACAAGCGAACAGTGTATGATTATGATCCAGGCAGCATTACAGGTCAGAAGTCAGATTGATCGTGTCGATGAGGCCTTCACAGGGCTGATGAGGCTGGCACTTCAGGGATGCGTCATGGATGGGTCCAGGTGCAGATCCACCATCTGATCTGGATACGGCCGGGGTCCAGCTGACTTCAGTAAACAGGGAGGGACTGGTTGACACTTCAGGACTGCGTTGTCATCATGTCCAGGCGCAGGTCCTACAATGGATCTGGATACGGCCTGGATCTGGTGGACTGCGGTAAACCTTGGATAAACAGAGACTAATATTAGTGTAGACGCCATTCTTCTTATGATGTAACAAGTACATCAGGATTTATGGGGAGTCATTGGGACTAAACCCTAAACTGTCCTGCAACTCTTCCCGAGCCTCCAACAACAATCATGATTTATCTCCACACAGTAAGCCCGCAGCAGAGATTTGAAGGTCTGGTGGAAGCGTTCCAGAACCCCTTGACTCTATGCATGGTAGGCAGTAGGTCGATTATGCCTCACCCCAAGCTGTCTTAACACGTCCTGAAACATACCAGAGGTAAAATTAGTTCCATGGTCACTTAGAATTACCTTAGGAATCCCAAAAATAGATATCCCAAAATAAACTCCAAAATGTCACGTGATTTGGATCACCCTTGTTCGACATATGGGGAGAGAGTTGTGGAAGGCCTATACTTCATGTTAAACATAAATATATAGCCTACAGATACAGCAAAGACAACGTCGGCAGTTTTGGCGGCAAAATAGGCTACCGAATATTTCGTTCTGTATTGACAGGTGCAATATTTGATAATCGATCATTATTTATTAATTTTTTTTTTTTATTACATTTATAGACTTTCAAACATCACAATGTCATTTATTAATGTATTCGTGTCAAAATGACATTAACATCTTTTCCTATTCTATTTTGAATACTAAATAGAATAGAAATTTATTCAGTGACAGATCGGGGAGACCGGTAGCTCGCCGTGATCGTATAATGGTTAGTACTCTGCGTTGTGGCTGCAGCAACCCCGGTTCTAATCTGGGTCACGGCAAGATTTTCCGGGTTCCTTTGAAATTGAGCTCCACATTACCACCTCTCCTTACCCCGTCCTTCAGGCCACTTTTTATTGCACGGTGCGCCCTTGATGTACACTGGATGTTTGAGTGAATTGCCACTGGGACCTTCTTTGTGAGCACAAGCTCTCAGGTTTGAACCCTTAGAGAAAAGACTGAAAACGAAATTCTCCCGTTTAGTTTGGAAGAATCTTGCTTCAGAGAGAATATGGTGCTGGTATATTTTCTAATCGCTAGGTGTCAGTACACTCGCTGGCTGTTACCTAGAGTGCAGTGGACTTACTATTTTCTCCAAACAACTGCGCCTTTGAAGCAAGTTTACAATAACGATAAGAGCGCGGCAAGTCAACAGCACTGAAGCGTGTAAAGATGCTTTCCATACAAGAAGCTGTGAGTTTTTGTTCTTTTTCCTAGCATTATTGTCGGTTGATTATTATTATCCGTCTAATAGGCTGCATTCCCACTAATTCGCAAATATATTTTGACATAGCAGACGTTTGGACGGCCGTTCTTAATCGGAACGTGATGCATGGGAGAACGTTTTTTTTTCTCCCACCAATACGATTCAATTTGCTGTGCGTTCCCACACAACACGCACGCATATCGAACAAGAGCCCGGATAGCTCAGTCAGTAGAGCATCAGACTTTTAATCTGAGGGTCCAGGGTACAAGTCCCTGTTCGGGCAATCGAGCCTCTTTTTGTGGAGCGCTACGTTTTGCTGTCGAGTTCTTGCTGACCTGCGCTGGCCTCGGGCAGCGACGCTGCAAGGCAGCAAGCAAAATGACGTGCCCCCTTCGGCCAGCTTGTAGTCGTAGCTGTACCCTCCACTAAATGGACTGCTCTAAGAAGTCCTAACAAGTCCTAACAAGTCCAAACAATGTCCTAACAAGTCCAAACAAAGTCCTAACAGAATCCTAACAGAATCCAAACAGAGTCCTAACAACAGCGGGGCAAAAGAGCCAATCATATGCTTCGAACAGAATCCGAACAACAGCGGGGCAAAAGAGCCAATCATATGCTTTGAAACAGTTGCCGCTCCAAGGGGGGGGCAAAAGAGCCAATCATATGTGTCAAAACAGCTCCTAGGGGCCCCGTGCGCACAGTGTTCTCATTGGTTGACTGACGGAGACGATACAGTTACAGTTCATCCTGAGGTAACTTTATTTACCGGCGGCAAATATCTCTTGACACTAAAAGTAAGTAGAACTTACTAAAATCATGTAAATCACTGAAGTGAAATCGTAAAAGTATGTGGTGTGTTTGTAAATACTTCTGCTGTGACAAACGTTGGATGTTTTTCGTGAAGTTTGATAAGACGGTCACAAACCTTAAGGGATAACGCTGATCACTATGTTAATTATTTTCTTTACTGAACGTTTTTAAGTGTCTTTTGCGTGTCTGTCTTGTGTCCATCAAATTAAACTAGAACAGAGATGCTCGATTTTGTGTCTGTGTCAAGTGTTTATGTCGCTGCTAAGTTTGAAAAGACGGTCACAAAACCTTAAAGGATAACGCTGATCACTATGTTAATTATTATTTAATATGACATTTATACTATTTTTAACAAAAGATAGAACTGACAGCCCGTTAAACTGCCAAATGATGTAACCACAAAAAATGACCAATATCTAATATTTCACACCTCCTAGAGTTCATGCAATTGTATGAAATTAGTAGTTTATTTAGTAATATCCTATGAGAATATGTTTTATTATATTTATTTCTAAATTTAAATTATATGGGTTTTTCATTGTACTGAGCAAGACCATATGCTGTAAACATCTTGTTTTATGTCTATTCTTTGACCATTTGAGTACAAATGGTTTAAACACCCATTATTACAGTGTAGTAGAGTATTAAATTATTATTCATATTAACTTTTTTGTACAATATTAGTCTTTTAGACAAAATACTGGTTAATAGGTCAAGAAATTGACACAGAAAATAGGCATCAAGGTAAACTGAATTGGATATTTTAATATATATTCATGTCGTTCATCATATTCGATATAAAAAAAAAAACATTTCATAACATCAATGAGGAAACAGGATTAATTTGTGTTCTATTTGATTTCAGCTCAGTTCTCATACAATTTCAGATACCCATTGTTTTCAAAAAAAGAGTGCGATAAAGTGTCTGTGAGAGAGAATAAGAGTGAGTGAAAGAGTGGGTATGATCATTTCTTAACAACCATGAAGAAAACAGGATTGGCTTGTGTTGTGATTTCAGTTCAGTTCTCATACAATTTCAGTTTGTAAAATAACAGCCATTGTTTTCAGTGAGTGAGTGAGTGAGTGAGAATGTGTGTGTGTGTGTGTGTGTGAGAGAGAGAGAGAGAGAGAGAGAGAGATTGTGAGTGAGAGAGTATCATTTTTTTCCATTTCTTTCATCACTAAACTGTTTTGATTACATTTTTAATAACCGACAACCATCAGTGTGAGTTCATGCCATCTGATGAGATCTGAAATTATTTCACATTAACATAACAATATAAATGAAACAGTGTCTCAGAAACTTAAGACTTGAAATATTCCTGACCAGATAAGTTGAGACTGTGGAAAAAAAACATACAACCTTATATTGTAGCTGCTTAATTTCCTATATGTCTGTCTGTCTGTCTGTGCATGTAGGCCTACATGTTGCCTACAACAGCCTAATGACTGCCTCTTGTCCTATAGAGATGCCAAAGGAAGGAAAGCCAGATTCATTCTGGACCGGCGTCATGATGCTGTTTGCCCAGGGGAAATATAAATTTTCCACTGGCCAGAGACCTGGGAGCAGACGTTGGAAGTGTTAGAGAGGATAAAGAATTGTCCCCTGACCCCTGCATTTGGCCTAACGGTCAGAAAAAAAGACATTTTTGGGAAAAAGATCCCCTGCAAATGTGGCTACCATGATGTAAGTAATGTCATTGAATCCTTAAACATATGATGTGAGACAAAGATGCTGACAAATGCTTCCTCTACAGCTGTTCCCCATGGCTGGTTCTTCGTTGTATGTGCTTGATTCTCCAAATGACTTGTTTTTATGCAGAGTTTTGTGTGATTTAGAGGATAAGAGGATATAGAGAGTAAATACAAAATGTTGTTTCCCCCAGTCAGGACAGCAGACAGGGACCACTGCAGGTCCACAGCAGACAGGGACCGCAGCAGGTCCACAGCAGACAGGGAGCGCTGCAGGTTCACAGCAGACAGGGACCGCAGCAGGTCCACAGCAGACAGGGACCGCAGCAGGTCCACAGCAGACAGGGACCGCAGCAGGTCCACAGCAGACAGGGACCGCAGCAGGTCCACAGCAGACAGGGACCGCAGCAGGTCCACAGCAGACATGGACCGCAGCAGGTCCACAGCAGACAGGGAGCGCAGCAGTTCCACAGCAGACAGGGAGTGGTGGTAATACTATGACATGCTCCCTTTGTGCTCAGGAAGTGCTCTCTGATCAGTTTACTCAGCACCTGTCAGACTTCCATGTCCAGGAGCAGTGTGAGCACTGCAACACAAAGGCCAAGGGTGCTGTCAGGTTATCAGAGCACCTTGAGAAGTGTCATGTCTTAAAATCTCCCACAGACCTCCCAAACATTTCTCCTCCAACCCCTTCAGCCCGTCCCTCCACTACCCCAGCCCAAGAGATGACACCGACACAAATCATTTCTCCCCGAGATGCTCCAGCTCCAGTCTGCCTCACAGTATTCACCCCTTCCACACTATCTGAGATGGCACCAGTGACTCAGAGTGGCACACCACTTCTTCCTTCTCCTGCTTCTGCTCCTCCTCCAGCAGCACCAGGGCTCCCAGTCCCTCTGCACTTTCCAGAGGTAAGCCGGGCCAGGTTTTTGCCAAAGCCGTTCCTCCGGGTCATCAAGCCAGGTGATTGGGAGTGGATTGCCCACATCCTCTATGACGCAAGTGGGCAGCTGAGACAGAATGTCAGGGAGAATTGGCACCACCCCCCAAGCCCAATCAGATCTGTGGCACCTCCAAACACACATGATTACTTTCGACAGAGGATGTTCCTGTGGGCACCAATGCACATGTGGGACATCCCTCTGAAATGCACTCTGTGCAACCGAAAGATGCACCACTCTGGCATTTACACCAAGGTCAGAGAGGTCATTGATGTGGATAGCAAGTACTATTTAATAGGGGGAGATTACCCAAGGTGCAGCCAGTGCAAACAACCTGTCTGTCCTTGGAGTAGTGACATTTTAAAGCAACTTGACCCCTCTAACCCCAACAAATTCCCTGCTGTGTTGACTACACATTTGGCACTGGACAGAAAATGTGTGACACTTTTGCGTCCTAGAACAGCAGGGAATAGCTCCAGTTACCTGCAGCAGGCCTTTCAAGAGGCACACAGTGAGGAGTGGGCTAGGAGATCCTGTGACTATTTCACAGATTGTGAAATTAACAAGAGATCCTGCCTGAAGCAGCCCCAGGCTGTTTATCCCCCACCACCACCCTTCTCTCCCTTGCCCCTGGCCCAGTGGTTCGAGACAGTGCATGCCAACGATTTTGTCGGTCACCTTGATGAACTCTACTTTTGTTAAAACAGGTGACCAAAAAACTGGCTGGGGGGATTGAGAACAAGGCAACGTGGATGTCCAATGTGGGGAACGAGTATGGTCAGGTCCTCAACTCTGTCCTCACAACCAGCGAGTGGGATTACCAGGACATCTGTCATCTGAAATTGGCGAAGCGGTCAGAGCTGAGGCAAAAGCATCAGGGCCACGAGCCAACAGATGCCCAGATGTTGGCGAGCATCAGCTCTAAAGAGCTAGCCAAGCACTGCCGCAGGAAAACCCGGGGAGTGGAGGAGACCCGTGCCCTCATCAAAAGTCTTCTTGACTCCATGTGGCACCTTGTGGACGGCACTGGGCTGCACCTTATTAACCACGAACGCATGTCTCAAGTGTGGGAGGTACAGCAAAAGCACCTTGCCTGCATCCAGGATCCACCAGGAGTGCAGCTTTACACAAACATTGGGTCAGGGCTGGAGAAAGGAGAGAAGACACTGGATGTGCTAAGATGCGGCAGAGGGTCCTCCTCTCTGGAAAGCTTTCATAAGCACCAGTGTGCTTTCATTCCAGGCATGTTAAAACCTCACACACATATGGTATATTTTGCTATTGAATGTTGACATACAGTAATATTGTTGTAATTTGTTGTAATCAGTGATCCTGTTTTTTGTCTCATCAGGGTGGAGATGCAATGTGTCAAGGTGGAATTTAAACCGGTCAGCACAAGTACTTTCTATGACTGAGACATCCAGGACAAAGCTGTATAACATTCGTTTGATGTCCAATGTGAATGCGCTCAGCAATAAAGTGTTGGGAAAACCTCTTCTTCCAGAGTTTATCCCCCCTGGGAAACCTACCGGTAAGAAAGGTCTGCTGTTGATGATGATCAGACCTGTACTGTGACATGGTATGCAAGTAAACAATCATTTTTCCCTTGGTGAATACTTATTGCAGGAGAGCGTATTGCTGTAGAAGGAGGGCTTCAAGAAAGCGCAGTGGCTCTCCTCCAGGCCAGCAAGCAGTTGAGAAGTATCTACATCTCATATAGCTGTATTCTTTAGTATTTGTATAAATATATTTATGTCAATATGTGAACATGCATATATAATGAGCACTATGTGATCTGGTCATCTATTTGCAGATTGTTCATGATCCATGGTCAGGCTGCTCACAGACCAGACCACAACAGAATTTCAGAGTGTGTTGCTCTCAAGCTGTACAAAGAGTACAAGGAAGCCAGAAATAGGCCAAAGGACAATAAAGGGAGGACATTTGCCATACCCCAGTCCATTGTCATGGCATACTCTCACATCAAGCAGCTAGTTGAGGACTGCAGAGAGATCATGGACAGGAGTGGCCTGGTACTGGTGAACATTAACAACACCACAGTGTCCTCCTGGTGAGTTCATCTTTAATATCTTCATAAATTGATTGAATTGCATATTTGAACAAAATTTTTAACAATTAACACACTGAAAAATGTACTCTTGTGTGTTTTGTTTTCAGTCTCTGCAGGCTGCATGATTGCCAAAAGAGAACTGAACGGGATTCTTTACTTCAGGGTGTGCAGCTTCCACAGCAGATTGCCGTGGCTAAAAAATCCCTCCTGGAGGTTCGTGACCTACCATCACAGTCAGTTCAGCATGGACACTCTCTTTTGGAGTTCCAGGAGCCTGAGAACCGTGTGGGTGAGGCAAAAATCCGCCAGCGACACAGTTCCAGAACACCTGCTATTCCACACACAGGTGGGGGAGACGCAGCTATTGCCAAACATGATGCTGCTTCCTCTCGAAACAGCTGTATGGAGGGCTGGTCCTCTGCCTACCAGCCATCCCCAACACACTACCAGAGCTGGTCTTCTTACCAGGCACCCTTGGCACACTCTCATGTTTGGTCCTCCACCCACCCACAACCCTCAGCATCCACCCAGGGCTGGTCTGCCACCCACCCACCAACCTCAGCATCCTCCCAGGGCTGGCCTGCCACCCAACCACCACCCTCAGCATCCTCCCAGGGCTGGCCTGCCACCCAACCACCACCCTCAGCATCTTCCCAGGGCTGGCCTGCCACCCAACCAGGACCCTCAGCATCCACCCAGGGCTGGTCTGCAACCCACCCACCACCCTCAGCATCCTTCCAGGGCTGGCCTGCCACCCAACCACCACCCTTAGCATCCCCCCAGGGCTGGTCTGCAACCCAGCCACCACCCTCAGCATCCTCCCAGGGCTGGCCTGCCACCCAAACACCACCCTTAGCATCCAACCAGGGCTGGTCTGCAACCCACCCACCACCCTCAGCATCCACCCAGGGCTGGCCTGCCACCCAACCACCACCCTCAGCATCTTCCCAGGGCTGGCCTGCCACCCAACCAGCACCCACAGCATCCTCCCAGGGCTGGTCTGCCCCCCACCCACCACCCTCAGTATCCACCCAGGGCTGGTCATCCACCTCCTACTGTACTGACCAACCTAGGTTCCCTCACCAAGCACTAGATCCCTTTAATCACCAGCGTGAATGGCGATTACGCAGAACCAGGAGCGAGTGAGGAAAGGTGAGCCCCCAAAAATGAGAAAGGCAAAAGAGAGCTACCACTATGAGTGTAAGCTGTGTGGTCAACCTAAATCAAAGCAAACTGGACACTCACAGGTATGTGGCAAATGGTACTGCCCTGCATCTGGACAGACCATTGAGGAGTGGAGAATCTTTTTGTAAATACACCAAATACATTATTTTTTATTAATATTTTTAATAATAATATTTTTTATTTCTTTTAAGAAAATATGTTCACATTCTTCACATTCTAAAACTTTCAATAGTTTTTATCCTAAAAGTGTGTGTATGCACAAAAGCTAGATTTTGCGTACGCACAAATGTTTTCAGATTTATAAAACCATGTATACACCAGAAGCAAAAGATGCGTTCATGCATCTCCACCCTGAAATATATCATTCCCATGCATATTCCCATCCTCTTGATACCACGTTTAACACAAGACATTAGGAAAATATGAGATAAGGATTGTTTCCCCTCACATTACTTTGCTAAAAATCATTCAGTATTCTTGCCTTGTTTTAGAATAAATACAAATTTTATAACATTTCAGGGAAGAGTTATTCTCAATCTTTTCCACTGGCCAAATAGTAGTGTATTAGTATTGAAATGTATTTAATTACTTTAAGCATCAAATGTATGCAATTTTGCCCATAATGTAAACATATATTTTAGGATGCTTATATATTTTTTAATGGAAACAAATATGCCTTATTTTTTTGCAGTGTAAATAATTGTAAGAGTTTTGTCACTGACAAAACATTTTTTTAAATAAAACATTTCCTAGTTGAAATCAGCTTACAAGTCTTACATCATTTTCAAAATATCCTTTGAGGCCATGGAAGTTTTACATCCTAAAAGTGGTACAGGAAATGGGACAGATATTTTGTGAAATTTGTTTATTTCTGAAAAATACATTCTGATATAAAAAGTGTCACTCAACACTTATTTGTGTCATTATTCCAAGAGACATGTTATGACATGACATTGACACATACAGTTAAAAATACAGAAACGTGACTTAGTATCAAAATAGTCAATAAAGGTAGTTAGTATCAAAATAACAAGACACAAATTAAGTAAAAATGAATTTCAGTGACCAAAAGAGGATTTTTCTATGCTAGATTTGAGTGTATGAATTTAAACATGGTAAAATGTGTTCATCAGAGCTGAGAGACTACATTCGTATGTTACTGAAAACATTACCCGGTCCCACTTTATATTAAGTGTCTTTCACTACTATGTACTAAAATTTAAATTATTTATTTGATACAATGCACTTATTGCTCTTCCCTTGCATCTAAACTCACCCTTAAACCTACCCATACCACCAAACCTGTCCTAACCTTACAGTGCCCGTCTCACTCCTCAACAGCAACACAAGGGTTTCGCAATGCAACATCAACACAATAAGCACATTGTACCTAACAGTACATAGTAGTTAAAGACACCTAATATAAACTGTAACCCATTAACCAAAATAATTTAATAAACGAATGTTCAAGTGCCTATAAATGTGTGGATGCCAGTAATACCAGACATTTATGTGCATATCATGCATTTTTGCATCCGCAGCAGAGACTGCAGGAACGATGGAAGACGATCCCACCACCACCAGAACAAACGTCCGATCAACACAAGAGTGTGAAAATGGCCGCCACTGATTTGTGATCAAGTGCATTTAAAAATAAACCTGCATATACCTTCATTTAGACCAGTCACATTGCATAGGTGATTACAAAACCTTCAGAATATAAAATATGCAAAAAGAAATGTTTTTTTTGGGGGGGATGTTGTAATAATTAAATGTTTTAATTTGCACTAGAGCAAATAATCATCATATCTCAGTCCGATCAGGGACTCCTAATATAGAGTCAAAATAATGATTTCCTTATTATCAACCAGTGATGAAGAGGACGTTAATTGCTCAGTAGCAACAGGCCAAAGTGTCCGGGATGATATCATGCAAATCCTCAGGATTGGCAATCACGCAGAGATCCATCCCTTTTGCATACAGAATTCCCATGACAGGAATCCAACACGTAAGACTTGAACATGGCTGAATCTGGCTTGTTTGTTCCTGAGGAGAAAATTAAACAAGAGTGTCCCGCAGATCAATAAAAGGGTCTTTCCCTCATCTTTAGTTCATGAGGGCCACTGTGCTCTCCGGTTGTTCTCGGACCAGCTCAGAGAAGAACTCCAGCGCCAGACGCACGTGAACGGGCACAAACACATAGGAGGTGTAGATGACCATGGCCACCATCGTAAAGAGGACTGTGTTGAAGACGGACTGTTCCCACGGCTCCAGCACATAGATGCCTGTGATGAGCAGGTACTGGTAGTACAACCAGCCCAAATTCTCTCTCATCTTCTTCATTTCCATGTGAAGGGCCACACAGCCTCGCTATGAGCTGAGGGGAAGACAACAGGGTGAGGCGCACAACAACAGATCAATTCATGCGTGATAATGCTGGTTAGGAGTGCTAGTGTGTGTCTTTAAAGAGCCTATCAAATTACACCACAGGAATTCGTGGCTCCGCAGCATTCAAGCGGCTCACCATTGGATGTGATGACGTGCATTTCATTATTTATTTTCGGGACTGTAATCTGATACTATTGATAGCATTTTCATCACTTGAAACGAGATAAACATGAATGATACACACTTGCGTTCCAACTGAATCTCATTAAATAAATGTCAAGTAATGAAACTGGGCTGTCGTGAGAATGTAACCATGTTTGAATGTGCTCATTAATAATGTGCAGCTTAAGGGCAAGTAAAGGTAAAACTCCAGCGTGTGTAGTAGTAATGCTCAATCTGCACACGTCCCGCACACCGGCACACGTTCCCTCGCTCTCTCGTGACTCATGTCAACAGCATGGAGAACATTTACACTCTTGCTCATATGATGGAAACTATGGATAATATATGGATTTAAAATGTGGCTAATATGTTCAATTATTAATTGCATAAAGCTAGTGTAGTGTCTCATTGTATAAAGTGAAAATAATGTCCATGATTTTTTATTTTATTTAATTTGTTACTCAGATCGATTCAGTCATAGTCAATCCTATTTTAAATAAAATATGTTAGATGTTACCACATGAAGCACATTAGGAGACCTATATACAGGACTATAGTCAGTATCCCTATAGACATATTGCATATAATAAGTTTCATCTATAGTGTATACCCCGTAGAAAGCATAAACAAAATGGGCATTCCCTAACAACAGTGATTTGATGAGAACAATAACACGAGGCAGTGTGTCGACTGTAATGCCATATCCGGGCAACAGCAGAAACACATAAACATCATTTGACTGGATCCTTTTGTTGCACTGGTTGTTAGTAGGACATACCAAGTAGTTTTTATTTTATTTTGTTGTACTAAAAAAAAAAACCCTCCTATATGTGAACGCGCACAGGCATGAAAACAGTTAAAAAGTGCACAAGAGGGAAATATTTGCAAGGTTTTCTTTATCTACGCTGTTATGAGATGCTCAAACTTTTTCACACACTCTAGTTAATCACTCTATACCATAGTAGTTGTTGCAAATTGTAGTAATAGTGTAATAGTAAGTTGCATAGTTGCAGTTAGTGCTGTTGCAGTAAGTGATGTTATTATTATTATTACGACCATTAGAGTAATGTTTCATATTAATTTTCAAAGGCTGGATCATTGCGGGCTAAAATAAAACACTGCAATCATTTTAAAGCCTTAGTAAACGTCAGGTGTGATGAGAGTAATGTAAAGCCACTCACCTCGGCGGTAACGCTGCAGTGAGGAGTGTGTTTGTGTTATGATCTTACAGTCTCGCTGCTCTGCCAGTTACACACACACACACACCACTCCCACTTATCGTATTTACTCTCACCTGTGTGTGTGTAGCAAAAGAAATGATCAAACATATTGTGAAACTGATTGTGTTTTCCTAACGTGATACAGAGCTCTCTTTCTCTCTCTCTCTCTCTCTCTCTCTATTCTGTGACGTCACCTGCCACGTCGATGTTTTTCAGAAGTATAGGGTCAGTTAAGTAAAAAAAATCTATAAAAAGCGTATATGGTCAGTTATATTGTAGTCACTAAAAAGTCCCTAATGCATATTTATCATCTGTTTCATGATATAAATGTTATACTGATTGACAGTAAGTTTACATGGACTCTAATAATCAAGTTGTAATCGGACTAGTTGCACAGTTGGAATAAAAAAAATACATCTCTGACGTTTATAACAAACCAAACCGTTTGAAAATCGGTAGCAAATTGAGCAAGTTATGGTTATTTAAAAGTACATGCACCATTAAACGAGTGAGCGAGCACACTGTGGCAAGATGGCCGCCACGTGCGGACGTCGACCTCCATTGGCCAGCAGCGCGCACAAGACATCTAGCCTTTATATGATATCTATGAGCAGGACAACGTCCCATCAGTCCTTGTTTTGGCCGTGGGAAGGGGTGTTTTTACTGCTTGATAAGCACAAAGGTTCATATGCTTGTCATCTCCTAATTAGAACCCGAAATAGATAAATATTAAGTCTGCTCTTTATAAAAAAAAAGCCATGTAGAAGGGTGGTTAGTTTGCACAAACAGTGGGAAACTCTACATATTCCCGCAATGTGGGCACGTAAAAAAAAATCTATTCCGTTGGAAGCTTGTTGTAATGGAGAGGCACTACAGTAATAACAATATAAACACAGGTAATCCAGGGCAAACAAAGAAACTCAGGACAGGGGATGGTACAGCAAACAACGACTGACAAACCACAAGAAAAACACAAGCGCAATTTATACACAGGCTAACAAGGGGGTGTGGTTGATTGTCATGGGAACACACAATGGTAACCAAGGGAACTAACAAGACACACCTGGAGAGACTAATCAACAAGGAAAACTACAAACATGGCACAAGACAGGAAATAACACAAAAGTCCTCACACAAGACGGGAACACAGGCTGAGATTGTGACACTTGTGACATATAAACGTGCACATCAACCCTTTCACTTTATTTTGCATTCATGTAAACACTACGTTTGGATTCATTAAACGGAATTAATTCATTCAGATTGAAACAAAATGTGTCCATGTAAATGTAATGATTTCCAGGGAAGCGTGCACTACTCACCACCTTTTGATGAAATCTGCTGTTTTGAATTGAGAATATGCCAAATGTAATACGTAATTGTGCATGTTAACAGAGTGGAGACAAAAGCTGTGTCCGAAACTGTTCCCTATCCACTATATAGTACACTATATTGGGTGTCGGCCATTTTGTAGAGGTCATCCCCTACATTCGTTCACTACTTTTGCCCACAATCCTTTCTGATTTTGAGTGTACATCCGATGTACAAGATCCAACGCGAGGCGATAGAGCGCGAAGGAAAAATTTATATGGCAGGCGGCAACTTTTACAAATGTAAGTGTAACTTTTTATTAATTTAAAAAACCTTTGTAAAGATATTTTGAAGCGAAATGGTACAGGTTTATTTGTTGGTGCTGTAATTACTTTTTAGACACTTTTTCCTAAATTTGCATTTGTCCACAACATATGATAAATTGATCAATTGTTTTCATATCTGTTAGTGAACTGTACATACAGTATTCACCTACGTCTTAGAAAATGATGTACTGACAAATTTTCATTTGCTTTAGGGACAGATGAGGACGTAAGACTTTTAATCATAAAAAGAACAGCCAATGGCCATCTCTTTTCTGGGCGAGAAACGCTGCTCGGCATGGATAGGAGTGAGTTTCAGAATCACACAGTTTAATTATAATAATACGGTTTAATTGATGTGTATTTATTCATGTGTAAATCATTACGTATGTTCTACAGAGCAGTACTGAAGGAGATAGGCTGGTGATAAGGTTGGTGGTTCAATCCCCGGTTCCACCTGACCAAGTGTCGAGGTGTCCATGAGCAAGACACCTAACCCCAGCTGCTCCCGACGAGCTGGATGGCGCCTTGCATGGCTGACACCGGCGTCGGTGTATGAATGAGTGAGTGAATGGGTGAATGTGAGGCTATGTAAAGCGCTTTGGTGGCCATAGGTCTGTGAAAGTGCCATATAAAATGCAGTCCATTTTACAGATTTGCTTGTAACTTTACTCCCTTTGTGGAATCTGAAAAATGTGTTTTTTTTTATAAGTCATGAATTGTAAATTTCTAAATGTGAACAGAGATGCTAAGGGAAAAATATCCCTGGATTTGATCCGAATCAGAAATCATTTTTTACAGATCTCATGCTAGAGACTGTAACAACAATGCCTCTTTGTTAGGGAATTTATTAGCTCAAATGAGAGGTATTATTCATAAGATATGAATATGCATATGCCGTTTACACAAATTAAATTATTCCAAATAGGGAATAGGTCAAAACCTCAGCTTGTATCAATAATTACACAATTCTCGTAGTAATTACTGATATAGGTGGGTAGAATTATATTTTAATTAGGGGAAATTTAGGTAAAGGTTAATGTTCATTTATCATGCAAACTGTCCGTCCAGCGACCAGCATGTATAATTTCTGAACAGAAACCTATCGTCTTTAACACCGACAAATAACCCTTTTCTTGTGGCCACAAAAGAATGATTATTTTCGTGTTTAGACAATTTTAGATATTTCAATAGTAAAATCAAAGGTAGAGCTGTAGCTTAAATCGCGACTTTCAGTGATTTCAGTAATGAAACAAAAGAACAATTTCAATTCAAAGAATTAGGGAAGTTTAATCACACAAGCTAAAGATTACATGTACTATTTAAATCACGCAGGAGTAAATATGCATAACAACAAACAATATAACGATCGTAATAAGAAATAAAATCAAAATTAAAATACAATAAAAGGTTACGAGAGAGAGAATAAAGAATTGGGAGAGAGAGAGAGTAAGAGGGAGAGAATAAAAATAAGAATAAGAATGATTTTAGGTGTGTGTAAGTTAGCAGCGTTTGTAAGGAGATGTGTGTCTCTGTGAGCACGTGGTGGTGTGTTTGTCTCTATGAGCACGTGGTGGTGTGTTTGTCTCCAGACATGTGCATGTGAGTATGTGTGTGTGTGAGAGAGAGTGTAAGTGTGAGTGAGAGAATTTGGAGAAAGGCAGAAACAGTTTAACACATTCATTCACAACGAAACCCCAACATTTCTAGTAATTCTTTAGACAACTTAAACAGCATTCCTTTCAGATTGTGAATTTAAGATTTACGTTACTCTGTTTGAAGACCGGCCCTCTGTGCATGCGTGTGTGGACAAAGGCGCCTGGATCACGTGGTCACAGCGTTCTGGTTGCTATAGCGACTCGAAGCGAGCGAAAACTCGGCAAAGATGATCTTAGCTTTAAGTTGGTTTCGTTGGTTGGTTGAAGAAGACTATCAACTGAAGTAAAGTAGTCTTAAGAAAATAAAAACTTGGAAGAAAATGAAAATAAAAGCGAGCGAAGGTTTCCTTGAAGGAAGGAAGCGGGTCTTTCTCTCTCTGGCGACTGCCAGGAATAGAGAGGACGCGCCATGTTTTGAAGGAGCTAAGCCTCCGCCTTCTCCTGTTTCTGAGCCAATCATTTGGAGAGGACGTGTTGTGTCAACCTCCTTGCGTTTTACACAGTACACGCCTCTTCCGAATGTGTATTACAAGCAGTGGCGTAGGTTTGATTTTGAAATTGGTGGGGACGGGGACATCAATATAAATATATTTTAAGTTTTGATCAAAATTATTGCTAAGGATATATCAGTGTCACTGGATATTGGTAGGGACACGTCCCTAGCGTCCCTACTAAATTCTACGCCCCTGATTACAAGGATAAATTCGGTTATAACCCTCGATAGCCCGGGATTAAATGAAAGAAAGCATAATTTTATACATTGAGGTAAGAATTCAACACCGTTGGTTCTTCCTGAACCCAATGGTACCGCGAATGATGATTCTGTGATCTGATGATACATGGATACACGATTTCTCGTGATTATAGGCACAGCAAAATTGATTACACACAAATAAAGATATATATATATAGTAGTTGGGAAAAGGGATCATGCACACAACAAGAAATACATTTAAACATTTTACAAGATGATTTTGATCACACGTGGTCGGATCTGAGCGTGTTTCTGTGTGTGTGTGTATGCCGACACAGGCTGAGAGTTCACAACCGTGTGAGGGGCTATGTGTGTGCGTTTTTAGAAATGATGCATTTAACATGGTTTGGACATTTGTTCGGATAAAGTCTTGTTGTTCTGAGGTGTAAATCAGTGTCTAAGAGATCCCTGGGGGGGTTCTTTGAGATCGCTCTATTGGTCAGCGGATGTTCGCCAAGCAGTAAAACAGAAGGTTTTTGTTGATTCAGAAGTAAGAGATCTGTGTTTTCAGATAGGCAGTCAATGATTTACGCCGTTTGTCGGCGCCATTTGGTCTGCACGTCCTGCGCGGCGGAATCTTGAGACAATAGAGGTGTTTGTAAATGAGGATTCCAGTAAGTTGATTAGGTCCCAGACTAGAGGGGGATTTGATCACGGGGTAATCTCAGTAATTTAATCAACACGCAGTCTGATCATGTGCTTTGCGTTACAAGACCAAATCAGGGTTCGACATGAGGGGGTTCTGGGGGGGTCCCGGACCCTCCATAAGTCATTAGGGACCCCCCATAAGAATTTATTTTTGGATTTTGGGGGGTGCCCGGCAAATATATTTTAACATTAAAAATGATTGTGAAAATTATAGGTCTTTAGTGACGTTTTATATTTATAACAGTAATTAATTTATTTCCTAGTGCGCAATCAGGCAGCAATCAGGGCAGCTATTAGCCGAGTGAGTTCCTATACAGCGTCACAGACGAGACACAAAGAGGCGTCGTCCATCTTTTTTTACAGTCTATGGTCACAGATTGTTGTTGTGGTGCTCCCAAGTCCCGCAGCTGAACGCCGCAAAAGAGTGAAATCCTGAATGAAAATCCTGTAAGTGCTTTGATTATGTTTACATCTCTATAATTGCTTATAGTAAAATATTAGGAGTTCGAGTTGCATTAACTAGATACCCAGTGTAATGATTAGAAGAGTACGTTTGTCAGCGTTTCTTGCTAGCTGTATGTGTATGAAGTAGAACGGTACATGTATTCGTATTGAACCGAAACGGTACGGTCGTCACGGTTCGGTGCATAAATTTACACGGAGAATACACGGTATAAAATACACAGCCCAGCATCGCCCAGCCAAGTCAAGCACAGCACAGCCCAGTTTAAACAATGGACGGATCAGTATCCTTGGTATCCTTGGTTATTCGTGAAAGATAACGAATAAGGATGCACAGCCTGCAAGGAGGCAAAGCGGCTATTTACAACACAGAAGGGTGTTCAGATGGCAGAGGAATGGATTAGTGGTGGTGTGGGAGGATCTTATATTCGGGCTATGCGCAAGAAGATCTATAAACATAGAGACAGTTTAGCCCATCAAAAGGCTTTAGGTATAGTAGGGTGACCAAACGTCCTGTTTTCCCAGGACATGTCCTGTTTTCCCAGGACATGTCCTGTTTTCACGTCCTGTCCTGGCCGTCCTGTCTGTTTTTTATAAAGTGATGAAAATGTCCTGGTTTTCATTATTTTTCATTGGGCCATTAAGCGTGTACTTTAAATACATGCTTGCCTTTGCACACAAAACATATGAAACCGGCTTCGGCTTCGCCCCGTCTTGTTATAATCAGCGCGTTCCTCAATCCGCAGCGGCAAGCAGAGTGCACGTCAGAATACAGAGGCCTGTGTGTGTGTGTGTGTGTGTTCATCTCAGCCTCATTGGTCTGTCACACTGCTCGTCAATGTCAGAATATTTGAAATGACCAATCAAATCAAAGTAGGCGGACTTTACGTTCACAGACACAGAATTTCAGCGTGCGTGCAGCGTGACTCGACCAGGACTCGACGGTCGACGCTTCAGTTTACAGTCAAGAGCGAGATAAGATGTAAGTAGCTAACAGCGTAAAAAAAAAAAAAAGCCCAAATGGAAATTCACAGATGATTTAAAGAGAAAATTCCCGTTTTTTCGTTTCGGTCGGGATCTGTGTAAAGCAGAATACATGAACTGCAAAGCTAGAACGTAGCCTACGTGTCAGTGTCAAATAAAGGTGTTAGCGAAGTAGAAGCCCACATAAAGAAAGTATAGGCTAAGAGAACATCAGGAGGATTGAAATTGTTTTTTTACTGAAATAGTGTAGTAGATTTTTTATTTTAGTAGTAGATTTTTAACCTGCTATGGCCATGAAAAGAAATAGTGTCATGTAAAAGGTGTTAAAAGCTAAACTTTTTTTAATAGTAGGCTATTCTATTGTTGCGGGCCAAACATTGAATGGAAAGGATGTATTACTTTATGTATTAAAGGGACATTGTGTAGGAATTTCTCCCATCTAGTGGTGAAATTGTATTTTGCATTCAAACGAATAATGCTCTCCAGCGCCTCGCTTTTTCCTTAGACAGTAGGCTATATAAACTGGACACAGCGACCCCATTGGATTCAACGGAGACGAGTGAAGTCAATTAGAAGCTTTCACTTCCTGGGGGTCGAGCGTACTGCGCAGACTCAAACTGAGCTTGACGACGTAGATGTGACGTGAGCAACCCGTCTGTCTTCTAGTAGCTGTGCCAAGAGAAATCTGAATCATTCCCTTTCGAAATTTGCAGAGACGGAGAGTGTGAGTAGGAGCTGTCCATGAGCTGGAGCAGGAGCAACTTTTAGTAGGTATTCTGATTAATTACTTTGTCATTTTGCCTCCACGTCCCCCCGAATGCCCGCGAGCTTCTCCTCCTGTCCATACGGTAATTCTCTACTGTGCGACAGAGAGTCGCGTGGTTATGACGCCATCGTTAGCCTATTTTTACAAAAACTGCATCTACGGGGCCATAACGTAAGCTACAAGGTAATGGAGCCTTTTATACATTGTCGTGTTTCTTTAGAAATAAATAATGGACAAATGGAGTCTTTAAACGCCTCAGATGTAAAGTTATTCGCTGTCAAAGTGACTCCAAAATGAATGGGAGTCAATGGGATGCTAACAGCAGGTGGGGGTCCATTAGCCAATGGCGGCGCCCGGGGGTGGTACGGAAATCGAGCGCTCAATTACCCCCCTGGCTTTTTCAAATACGTGTTGCATCTACGGTAGCCATTATGTACCAAAAAGCTATGACAGGATGTCTTCTACTTAATCGAGTTTTTCTTCGGGTGAACAGGTTTGTTATTTAAAACGAACTGCAACTTGAAACAACGAAAAAAAGAAAGTTACAGTATGAATTACTGACTGTGAAAAACATTAACTATGGTAATTAGTAGTAATGCCTTCTTTATTCGTTATATTTTTTGAAGTACGTGCATTGTTAGATATCATCATCATCAGCGCCTTGTCTACTTTACTTAATAGCTGCTATTCATCAAAGAGCCTGTTTAACTTTTAACTACAAATGTTCTACTGTCTATATAATAAAGTACACAACCAAGCAATGAAAAAAAGCTTGTATTTAACCCTCTGAGGTCTGAGCTGTTTTCTTGGCCCTGGAGGTGTTCTGACATGCTCTGACATTTCTGGTTATTTGTGTTACTTGTGACATTTTCATGGCTAAAGTCTAATTACACTATATTCAGCACAAACTCTGCTACGATAATATATCAGCAGCATGTATGTAAAAGTTTGTAGTTTTGAGATAATGACATTTATGCGTGGTTTGTGAAAATACAAAAACAAATTCTCACTGAAATAAGGCCATGAAACCCATACTGATTATTTCTTCACAAGACTTTTGAAAATTGTATCACGTAGCCTAGAATATTTGCTCTAAAACTATGTGAAAATCACCCTGACTGCTCATTCAGATAAGACAATATATTGATTTAAAATTTTTACGACGTGTTTTGTGTGAAAAAGCTTTATGCAGAGGTCATTAATATGTATTGTTTTCACACCTGAGAAAGACAAAGACCCTCCCCTAACGGCCATATTAGGAGCTATCAGGCCCTGTCATTCTTAGCAAACTTGCACAATACTGTAAATGAGGAGATTTAAAAAAGAATGGCTTTTAAATTGTTTGGATTTATTTACAACATAACATAGTCCAAAGATACACACAACAAATGCCAAAAAAGCACTTATTGAAAACAATGATCCAAAGACAGAGACCTTTGTGCCATTCCTAAAAACATTGTACATACCTTTCATTTCCAAGGTGTTTGATTTTCACTTTACCATGTTCATGTTCACTGAAGTCCTCAGTGGCATCTGGGCCCTGAAAAAAAAAGTGAACATACTGATATCAAGAGAAAGGCCTGCACGATTTTGGGAATAAATTTTAGATTTTTCTGGTTAAAATTGCTTTTTAAAATTCACAGAATACACACACACACACACACACAAATATTTCCAACAATATATAATATAATGAACGCAGGTTTGTTGTGCCTTGTAGGCATAAGCTATGCGCAGTGCTGGATAAAATAACAATAACCTTATAGCAGTATAAATCTTCCAAAAGATTTCAGTACCAACTAATCTAGAGAAAAATATATTGATTATGATGTTACTTCAAATGTTTCCATTCGTTATGATGATATGAAATGAGATAAAAGTAAAATAGTAAAAACATGAAGCTGTTTGCTTTTCAAACGCGATCGCGCTGCAAAATATGATACATTCAAACGGGATCGCGCTCAAATAAAAAACATTATGGTTTCCATATACATATCTACGTTTGAGCAGATATCCACAAACACAGTAACAGTAAACACAGGTCTAAATATTATAATATTCACCATATATCTAGCAACAGTTCAACTGCAATGTGAAATTTATGCAACAATAACAAACTAATATGTAAGAATTTCTTACCTTACAACTTTCTTGTCTTCAAATCGCGTTCTTCTTCTTCTGATGTAAATCCAATGTAAGCTCAGGCGCATTCCGAATTTGGGGAAGATTCTAAGAACAACAACAACCGACCTTTATAAAAGCTTTCCAGGTTTTTGGTGAAGATGAGAACAACAATGTAGTCAAAGGTGATGGTGATGCTTCTCAACCAGAAGAGAATGAAGAGGCAGGTGAAGAAGTGGAGTTTGTTGATGTGTCATCACTACTGAATGAAGATGATGGCTGTGAGTTCCAGCTCCCAAAGCACCAGCGCTGTGCTTGTCACCTGCTTAACCTAATAGCTACTGTTGATGCCATGAAAGCAACATCCAATGAGGCATACAAGACAGTGAACAGTTCAACATTTGGAAAATGTAATGCACTTTGGAACAAATGTGAAAGCTCCACACTTGCAGCTGAAACTGCTGAAAATGTTTGCTCCCTCCAGCTGCTGCGCCCGAATGCAACCAGGTGGAACTCCTTGTTCATGGCCGTGGAAAGACTGCCGAGGATCATCAAAGACTGCAGAGGATCATCAAAGACTGCTGAGGATCATCAAAGACTGCCGAGGATCATCAAAGACTGCTGAGGATCATCAAAGACTGCCGAGGATCATCAAAGACTGCCGAGGATCATCAAAGACTGCTGAGGATCATCAAAGACTGCCGAAGATCATCAAAGACTGCTGAGGATCATCAAAGACTGCCGAGGTTCATCAAAGACGGGGGTGAGGGGGCCATCAGAGTCATCTGCACAGACTTAAAGGTTCCAATGCAAGTTAGAATTGTGTATGTTTTATGTGATCATAATTTAACAAAATGTCTAGTGTATTTTAAACTGTCCATGTGTTTCCCTGCCCTTTCTTGGACATTAACTGTAACTGTATTCCACTTATTATTGGTCCATTTTAATTTTTGTTCGATAGATAAATGGTTTATATAGTGTTATAAAACAGTGTTGTTTTACAGGTTTAATCCAGCTGAACTCGAATTCCTCACTGAGTATGCTTCTGCTATGAGCCCAGTCGCCCAGTCAACAACTTGCAAGCAGAAGCAAATGCTCAGATGGGGTGGATACCTCCAACAATCAAACTGCTGACCATCAAGCTTGAGCGAGCCAAGTTGCCATGGAAGAACTGCAGGCCTCTGGTGGATGTTTTACTGGTGGGAATAAAGAATCGCTTTGGCCACGTTAGGAGACCCTGAGTTTAATCGCAGCTGCAATTCTCCTAAGTTGGACTAAGGATGATGCTACAATCAGAATAGGTAAAACAGCATGAAAATTGTGAGAATTATAATTTTTTGTATAGGTGTACATTTTGACACCGTAATTTTGGCAAAATCACAAAACAATTAGGCACTTATACATAACAATTTTAGACCTCAAATTAAAACAAACTAGTTAGGTTAAAGTCATGACATATTAGAAAGTTGTATTAATCCTATAATTTATATTTTCATCCTCACTATTTCAAGAATGGACTACATCAAACTAGCCTGGATGCCAGCTGAACTTAGCCCCGCCCACAACATTTTTAGGTCGGGAAGTTCGGTCTGGACTTGATCAGTTGAGGAGCTATTATGCCCGAACAAAAGCTGTTCGGACCAATCAAATTGTCAGGGCGGGCTTTATACGATGATGGACAGATGATCAACAGTAACGTAATCATCCACGTCACCAACGAGCGCTTGGGTTGAATTCGTTTACAACAAAGATGACTGCCGCTGGAGAATTGAGATGTGTAGATTCCGCCATCGCGTCTGTTATAGAAGATATCGACAGCGCATTAATTTTAAAAGAGGAACAGAGAACCGCGATCAAGGCATTTGTCGATCGGAAACATGAATGAAAAAAATACGTCACTTACTCCGTTGCTCTGATTGGTTGTAGGTCTATCCAACTGAGTGCAGAGGCATTTTCTTTCCTGATTCGGTTGAAACGCCTCTTAATCACAGCCCAATGGAGCAGATCAGACTTAGCCTGGCTGCGCCCTCCTACGCACTTCCGCTCAATTTCATTTTCCTTCAGTACTACGTCTGGGACTGCTGTATATTCTTAGGTTTCCATAAACCAATTTTTTGTAGGACCAATCAGCAAACAGAGGGAGTGGCTGAGAATGATGACGTTGATGTAGTGCGTCAGTTTGCGTTGGAGTTCAGTAATGGCAGCGGAGAAAGACGTGAGAAAAACTATTCGGTCCGTTGTTGTAAAACTGCCGAATATATAGAAGTTAAAGCCGGAGCAAGAACAATGTTTGCTAAGTTTTGTTGGTGGCCATGATGTTGTGACCCTCCTCCCCACGGGCTTCGGGAAAAGTTTGATTTTCCAGCTCACTCCGCTAATGAGTTAGCTAAGGCGAACGATAGGGATGCAAAGCCGATAGTTGTTGTCGTCTCCCCTCTTGTTGCACTAATGGAGGACCAAGTGAAGGAGGCAGAAAAGTTAGGAGTTCGTGCTGGGCAGCTCGGGGTGCACGATGACCGTGACATTTTGGATGGTGATCACTGTACAGCATTTGCGGCAGATCCGAAACGACCGCAGCGGCATAGATATATACACTAGATGTTGCCTTAAAGACATTCGTTCCAATGAACTGCCGTAGACAAGGTGACTTCTAGTGTATATATCTATGCACCAGTCTGCGTACACGTCACACACCAGGATGCGCGCGCGCCCTCAGAGAGGTAAAAACTATATAAATAGGCTACTGTTCGTTTTCTCACACAAACCGCTCGTTTCGTGTCTTAGGCCATCAATGTGTACTAACGATGGGGAATTGTTTAATTTGGACGATGGGGAATTGTTTTCATTTGGACTTTGTGCATGCTCTTTGAGACAGTGACCACAGACCTTCATTAAATGACTGAGTGTCAAATATACATTTAGAATTTACAATTGTTCCTTGAACTCTTAAATTCGATGAACAAAACCTGCAGCTCTCGTTGACAGACATCTTATTCTAAACATAATCCTCTGATCATTCGGACTTGTTGTTTTCCATACGTCACGACCACACGTTAGCGATTGGCTATGGCAGATCCTGAGTGACTCTGGGCAGATCCAATAGTTTTGAACTTCAACAGAGTACCCGCCTACAAGGAAGTAAACGTTTCTCAATGGAGCGAGGCCAGACTCTCTGTACAAATGAAATGTACGAGAGTCTGGTAGAACCAGGCTAGATCAGACTCACATTCTGACTAGAATCTGAGTATGACGAAGTCAGGCTAACATCAAACAGCACATGGAAGAATCCTCCCTGCAGCGATCTGATGCAAGGTCCAGTTCGTCTGATGAGGATGACTTCTTCTCTGCCCTGCAGTTGTCTAAAGCTCACGACAGCTCTAAACAAATGGATGGATACCTGGCCTGTTCAGCAGATCACATGGACTTGTTGAAATCCTTCCCAGCTGTGTGCAAGCTGTCTGTGAAGCCGAACACCCCTCTACCTGCCAGCATGTGATAGGCTATTTAGCATTGCAGGACTAGTCTTCAGCCCAAGAAGAGCAAGACTGATTTCTTGCAATTTTGAAAAGCAACTTCTGTTGAAGATGAACAGCAATTTTTTCAGTTTCAAGTAATGACTGGGTTTTACTGTAAGGAAAGGAGGGGGGGACAGACAGATAAATTAAGGAATGGGAGGGAAGTAAAAATTGTTTTTTTGTTCGTTAAATTCTTTAAGTTGTGAAGAGATGTTTTCTTAATCTACATTTAATATTTTTGTTTTATTTGCTGTTGTAAATTTCAGTCAAAGCTCTGTCATGTTGACATGTTAGAGAAAATGATCAGCCGGTAACACTTTATTTCGATAGTCCACTTTGGACATTCTACTACCTATAAGTAACTTTGCAGCAACATGTCAACTAATTGTCATTAGAGTATTAGTAGACTGTCTGCTTAATATTTGCTAACACTTTATTTTGTTGGTCCCCCAACAGACATTCTACTGACAATAAGTAACTTGGCAACTACAAGTCAACTTATTCTCCTAACCCGAACCCTAACACCCAACCCTAACCTAACAGTCTACTGACAGTCTACTACAGTCTAGTAATACTCTAATGAGAGTTAGTTGGCTTGTAGTTAAACAGTTACTTATAGTTAGTAGAATGTCTAAAGTGGACTATTGAAATAAAGTGTAACCGATCAGCCTTGCAGATCTGCAAACTAATTTTTTTCAAATTTGAAACTGCATTATTTCTTTTACTTAACTTGCAATAAACATTTAGCCATTTGTTTATTCAAAGAAAACAAAATGGAATAAATGGTTAAAACTGGACATAATCTTGCTGCTCAAAATGTGTATAGAACTATTTTAATTTATTTGCTCCTTTTGTATTTTTCATTTCCTTGTACTTTTACTTTCAATACTTAAGTACGTTTAATATCAAAAAATACTTTTCATACTCAAGTACAATAAATATCACATACTTTAAAATTTTTACTTTAACTTTAACTTTACCAAAGTAATTTTCCGGTACAATATCTATACTTTTACTCAAGTTCCAGGGTACTTTATCTACCACTGCTTGTTCTTAAACCTAGCCTAGTCGTTATTGGAACGTGCCTGTGTTTTAGGCTTATCTGGGCTGCGTTCAGCCCAGATAAAACGTTGCACAACGTTTTTTAAACAGAAACGGTGATGCACTGAACACACTGTTCATCAGAACTGGAAACCCTAACCTAACCCTAACCCTAACGCAAGAGTTGCAACTATGGCAGCTGAGAAGGCCATTCTTTGTGTTCTTTGTGAAGAATTTTCGGAGCCTGATGAAGTCGGGATAAATATGTGTTTAATACTACAAAATATGCCCGATGTTACAATTACTGCACTTGCCGCCCAGAACAAAAGAGAACATCCCAATCGAGTGAAGTGGATTTGTGGTTCCTAATTATTGTGATACAACATTTGCCTTGCATTTTAGGATGAAAAGACAAACATTTCAGGTGAATGATAATCCACTTCTTACCTCCGAGACTGTGTTGTGATCTGTATGACCTTATTTTGTTATTGCTTATCATTATTGCTGATCACTGTTGTTTTGCTATATTATTGTAATATTTACCATTATGTAATCAGAGGAGTATAGAAAAGTTTATGAAATTGTCACTTCACAATTCAATAGCAAAATATATAGAGATGTGTAGCGTTATATATAGAGAAGGTTTGCTAAAATCAGTTTAGCAAACCTTCCTAAGGAAAGGACCAGAAGACATTGCAATTACTAAATAATATTTTGACAGACTTAAAGGGACACTTTACTTCTGGAAAGATGAATGTGTATTTAAAATACATTTACATTTAGTCATTTAGCAGACGCTTTTATCCAAAGCGACTTACAAATTAGGACTAAATTAACCGAGTCATCATGAAGAGGCAAAAACAACGCAAGAAGTGCTCAAAATACGAAGTTCAGGCATTATTCAGAGTAGCATAAGCCCGGTAAGCGAGGTTTTAAAGGGAAAGGGAAGGTTTTTTTTTTTTTTTTATGAGGTTAAGTGCTCACGGAAGAGATGGGTTTTCAGTTGTCTTTTGAATGTTGTCAGGGATTCTGCATTCCAGATGAGGGTGGGGAGAGCGTTCCACCAGCATGGAACTGTGAATGAGTATGTTCTGGAAAGTGATTTTGTGGCTTTCTGTGATGGAACCACGAGACGTCGCTCTTTGACCGATCGTAGGCTTCTGGTAGGGATGTAGACTCGTAGGAGTGAAAGTAGGAGGGAGCTGAGCCTGTGATAGATCTGTAAGCAAGCGTCAATGCCTTGAACTTGATGCGAGCAGCGAGAGGTAGCCAGTGCAGAGAGATGAACAGAGGAGTGACGTGGGCCCTCTTGGGCTCGTTGAAGACAAGACGAGCTGCAGCGTTCTGAATCATTTGTAGAGGTTTAGTTGCACATGATGGAAGTCCGGCCAGAAGAGCATTGCAGTAATCAAGCCTAGAGATGACCAGGGCCTGGACGAGAAGTTGTGTTGCATGCTCAGTAAGGAAAGGCCAGATCTTCCTGATGTTGTGCAGTGCAAACCTGCATGATCGAGCTGTCTTTGAAATGTGATCTGTGAAGGTCAGCTGGTCATCAAACGTTACTCCAAGATTTCTGACCGACCTTGATGGGGTGATTGATGATGATTCTAGCTGGATAGTGAAGTTGTGCTGTAGAGACGGATTGGCAGGGAGGACGAGAAGCTCAGTCTTTGCCAGGTTAAGCTGCAGGTGATGTTCCTTCATCCATGTCGAGATGTCCGCCAGACAGCTTGAGATCCGTGCAGCTACTGTGGGATCATCTGGTTGAAATGAGAGGAAGAGCTGTGTGTCATCAGCATAGCAGTGGTAGGAGAAACCGTGTGCCTGTATGATGTGTCCCAGTGATGTGGTGTAGATGGAGAAGAGGAGCGGACCAAGAACTGAACCCTGGGGAACCCCTGTGGTCAGCTGATGTGCTCTGGATACCTCGCCTCTCCATGAGACCCTGAAGGACCTACCTGTGAGATAAGACTTGAACCAGTGGAGTGAAGTTCCTGTGATGCCCAGTGATGAGAGGCTGGACATAAGGATCTGATGATTCACAGTGTCGAAGGCAGCAGACAGATCCAGGAGAATGAGGACTGAAGATTTGGAAGCAGCTTTTGCGATCCGTAGAGCTTCTGTGACCGACAGCAATGCAGTCTCAGTTGAATGCCCTTTCTTGAAGCCGGATTGGTTGACATCCAGCTGGTTGTTTAGAGAGAAGAAGGATGTTACTTGGTTGAAAACAGCTCTTTCAAGTGTTTTCGCAATGAATGGTAGGAGAGAGATAGGTCTGTAATTCTCTACAGATGATGTGTTTAGTGTTGGTTTTTTAACCCCCTGGGGTCGGCTATCGCGCCGGCGCGATAGGCTGGTTTTTTTTCTTATCATTGCAAAAATTTTTTTTAAAAAAAATATTAATTTTTATCTTATATGCTTGTGTTATACATCAATCGATCCTGTTTAGTGTGTATTTTTTTGTGTATGCTCATAATAAAAACAAAGTGTTGTGCTTTTCGCCAAATAAAGAAAAATAAACATGATGCGAGTTCTGCCTACTCTCCATTCTGTCCATTCTGAAACGCGTCCGAAAATGAACTGTAACTCAGCGAATACTTCTCACACAGACACGTGAGATATGTCTTTATGAAGCTTGAATTCTTTTCTTTTAAGTGAAGTAATTCATATAAAAAACAAATGTTTTCAACTCATGTAATCCGTTTGAAAGCAAGGAGAGGTGCCGGTTTTCCTTCTCCCTTCATTATCTCTATAATGAGCTGAGGCCGCCCTGCCCCCGGCGCTATTCACATGGTAAATAGTTTAGGTGATCTAGTATGCATCGCATACGCCCCCCGATCAATGCCATAAAAACACAGTTTCTTCATCAGACTTACTGATAGTTCATCGCGTTTTGAGTATGGCACGCTTTTCCGGTAAAGACGCCCTTCAGATGATTCTGGACAGCGAGGAAGAATGCATGATATGGGGTTGTTTCCTCAGAGGAAGATTGTAACAGACGACGAACGGCAGCATTTTAAAGAGCGAATTGATCCCGCCGAGGACACAATTTCGGAGTAAGTTTTACTTAAAAGTCTTTTGTCTTTTATTTTTCGTGTTCGCATTTATGAGGAAAAAACAATATTACGTGACAGTTCTCCATTATGGACGCGAGCGCTCTGAAAGCAGCACTAAAAGACTTTCAAACTTTCACAGAGACCTCAAAACACAAAGTACAAATCCTTTCTTTAAAACGAATTTCGTTTTGTATTAATTGATCTTTGGAACTATCTCTGACGTTGGAACGTTGGAAAGATGGCGCCTGTGTGTTTGGCTTGCCGTCTACTGCTTTCGTGTTTTCTTCTCTGTCTGTCTGATGTGTCATTTACCTGCTGTACGCGGCTGGTGTACGCCCGTCAAGCTCTCCTAGACATCCGCATCTCTGTTGGGGATTCACTCGCGAACTTTCACACCGTGGACGTGGAATGCCCACTTCACAAACCGTACGAGCCTCCCCGAACCATCTTCCTCCACGATATCTGCCGGTGGCCGCTAAACACCGTGCGGAGAAAGCGAAGGAGGAAACGAGGAAGTCGCGGAGGTTACATGACGAAACTGAAAGCTTACTTACAAGCTGACATTTCGTTTGGACGCAGATCTGCAGCATGGCACCCGCGGGACGCGGTTTACCGATGTCTTCGTCCTGTTCTCCCTCTACATCTGAGTCATGTCACTCAGGTTGATCTCCGCAGTGTTGGCCGCCGCGCTCGGCGGAACGGAGTAAATCACGGAAATCTGCGCTCATTGAGAAAAGCGCCGTCATCTCACGTGACTATTCCTACACCTAAGTTGGCGCTAATAAACGCCCGCTCCATGGTGAATAAGACCTTTTTATTAAACGACTTCCTCACACAACTTGGTTTTTATGTTCATCACAGAATCATGGATAAAGGTCGGTGATTTAACTCCCTTCTCAGAACTGGTTCCAGCAAACTGTACATTTTTTAACTCTCCTCGTCCTAATGGACGCGGGGGTGGGATTATAACTATTTTAAATAACTCTCTTTCCTCACGCTGCCGGCTGGTCCCTGCAAAGGCCTTCCCCAGCTTTGAAACTCAGCGTCTCCACCTAGATTGGAATGGTCCCATCTGTATAGGGGTGATTTACCGCCCTCCACTCTCCACTAAGGATTTTATGCAGCAATTCACTGAGTTCATTGGCAACATTGCCACAAACTATGATCGCTTCCTTTTGGTGGGCGATTTCAATATTCATGTCTGCTGTCATTCAAATTCCCTGTCGCAGGAGTTTCTTGACTTAATAGATGCTTTTAACCTACTGCAGTGGGTCAAAAACTCTACCCACATTCAGGGCCACACATTGGACCTTGTGTTATCCTACGGGATCGATGTCACTGATATTGTATTCTCTGATTTTCCTCTCTCTGATCACAAGCCCATTTTATTCTCACTGTCTCTTCTGGAGCTTTCTCAACCCACTGTTGCTCCTGTTATGTCGCGGTTCTATTCTCCACAGTTCAACACAAACTTCAACTTGTGCTTTGCTGACCTATGCTCTCACTTGCACTTAGACCAACCTTTATCTGACCTGGATGCAGATCAGCATCTTAGCCTTTTAAATTCTGCTTGGCTTAAAGTAGCAAATGTGACTGCTCCTCTTAAGCCTCACAAACCCAAACCAAAATCAGATATATGGCAAAATTCTGACACTCGTCACCAAAGACAAGTATGTAGAAAGGCTGAACGCAAATGGAAACGGGACAGGCTAATTGTCTCCTTCCGCATGTTCAAAGACTCTCTTAAAGCATACCAGAACGCTGCTAAATCAGCTAAAGCTGCATACTTCTCAAACTTAATTGAGTCCAATCACTCTAACCCTAAGGTCATGTTTTCTGTCATTCATTCTGTTTTAAATCCATCTGTTAAATCGTCTGTTGCCTCAGATGCTCTATGTGAAGACTTCCTGAGATTTTTTATTAACAAAATCACTAAATTAAGGATCAGTATCTGCCCTAAATTAACTCTCCCCCCTACTATGCCGCGTACCTCCTGTGTTTGGGAGGCTTTTGATTCCATTAACCTCCAGACACTGAAGGATGTGAGTGCCAAGCTCAAACCTTCATTCTGCCCAAATGATATCATTCACCCGAGATTTTTAAAATTAATCATCAACTCGGTGGGTCCAGGTATGGTATCCCTTATTAACAAGTGTCTAAACACTGGCTCTGTTCCAGCTAATCTTAAAGTGGCTACGGTCACTCCTCTGCTCAAGAAGCCTTCACTGGATCCTTCTGTTTTAAAAAATTACCGGCCCATCTCTGTCCTACCTTTCTCTTCCAAGTTATTGGAGAAAATCGTGTTGGATCAGCTCCAACACTTTTTGTCAAATAACTGTATATATGAGGTCTTTCAATCTGGGTTTAGGACTGCCCACAGCACTGAGTCCGCTCTCCTGCGAGTGCTAAACGACATTTATATCTCTACTGACTCTGGAGACACTGTGGTTCTAGTTCTCCTAGATCTGTCGGCGGCTTTTGACACCATTGACCACCCTACTCTGTTAGCTAGACTGGAGACGTGGGTGGGCATAAAAGGCTCTGTCTTGTCATGGTTCCAGTTTTACCTTTCTGACAGAAAGTTTTTTATAAAGATGGGAAACTTCTCCAGCTCCATGGCACCTCTGAGCTGTGGTCTTCCACAGGGCTCCATCTTGGCTTCCTTTTTATTTTTTCTCTACATGCTACCGCTGGGCTCAATTTTTAGGAAATACTGTGTATCATTTCACTTTTATGCAGACGACACCCAAATTTACATTCCAATCAAGCGCAATAATCCTGCAGCATTAAACTCGGAGGTGAAGGCATGGCTGGCTCAAAACTTCCTATCCCTCAATGATGATAAGACCGAGGTCATTGTTTTCAGCCCGAGTGAAAGATCCCAGTACACATGCCCAGACTTGGGGAATCTATCTCCCTTTCAATCTACTGGAGTGCGGAACTTAGGTGTTCTTATTGACCAGTCTTTAAAGTTTGATAAACACATCTCATCTGTAATCAGTTCCGGTTTCTACCAACTTCGCTTACTATCTAAAATTAAAGGCTTTCTCACTCCAATAACTCTGGAAATGGCGGTTCATGCTTTCATCACGTGTCGGCTGGATTATTGCAACTCACTATATTGCGGTATATCAGATTCTCAAATTTCCCGTCTTCAGTTAGTCCAAAATGCTGCAGCCATACTCATCCATAATTGTCGCAAATATGATCATATCTCCCCCATCCTCAGATCTTTACATTGGTTACCAGTTCGGCAGAGAATAGATTTTAAAATCCTTCTCTTTGTCTTCAAATCTTTTCACAACATAGCACCGGTTTATCTCTCTGAACTTATTCATCCGTACATTCCGTCCAGAAGTCTCAGATCCCACGACCAGGCGCTGCTGGTAGTCCCTCGTGTCAGACTTAAGCGTAGAAGGGAGCGCGCTTTTGCGGTGGCAGGGCCTCGTCTGTGGACCACCCTGCCTCTAGAGATCAGAACGGCTCCCAGCCTCTCTGTTTTTAAGTCTCTGGTCAAAACGTACCTATTCTCGTTAGCATATTGATTCTTGCCTGTTTTTACTATTTTACATTGTTTCTTTGTTTTAAAATTAATCTTAGCTCAGTTGTTCTTTATGTGTTTATGTGTTGTTTTGCTGCTTTTTTATATGCTTGTTCTGTAAAGCACTTTGGTCTGTCTAGCGGCTGTTTAAATGTGCTATATAAATAAATGAACTTGAACTTGAACTAATTGTATCTTAATTTTAATATTTTTTTCATTAACAAATTTCCTGGATTTAATACATAAAAGTAAATATAGGCTAGCAATCACAACATAAGGTGCTTGAACTGGAGATCATCATTAATGGGATATTTCATTATGGGATATAAGGATATTTTGGGGATATTTAATTTTATTCTATCAATCAATAAATTCCACTAGAAACAAACTTTGTTGTATTATTTTATTTTAATACTGTGAAGCTGCTTTGATACAATCTGTATTGTGAAAAGCGCTATACAAATATACTTGATTTGATTTGATTAACCAGACCGTAGCCTACTCGCCTCACATGTCTAAAAAATGTGAAATATATTTACAGAAAGCTGGTTCTAAACAAAACCATCCAAAACAAAAAACTATGTAGCCTAATAAATGTGCATTTCTCTTGTGCGTTCACTAGCCTACTGCGAAGATCGCGAGTCAATAGCCTATCGTCAACTTCATCTTTGCCAGAAGTTAATAAACAATTAAAATGTCTTATTGCAATATTTTACATCATTACTTTTGGTGGATCTTTGAGGTAGCTTTTTAGGTTTATGGCGTTTTGGAAAAGAGCTCTTCACGTACAAACACCGTTTCACCAAGGCACAGCGGCCCTTCAGCACATCAGGTGTGAACTACTAAATATGCATGATCGTTTACGCCCCATCCGCATATTGGCTTTCCAAACTAGAAGTGTTTCACAAAACTTAAATCAATGTATTGTTTTATGTGAATGATTAGGCAGGATGATTTTCACATCATTTTGAAGAAAAAAATCTAGGCGAGGACATCCATTAGTCAAAAGTCTTATTGACACATATTTACTATGTGTTTTGTGGCCTTATTTCAGAAACTTTAGTTTTTAGTTTTTTCAATAACCATGCATAAACATTATTCTCTCAAAAATGAAAACATGTACATACACGTGGCTCACATATTATGGTAGCCCTGTTTGTGCTATATAGAGTGAATTTACACCTTTGCCATTAATATGTTTATAAGCAACTGAAAAAAGCACAAATGTCAGGGCATGTCAGAACATCTCAAGGGCCCCAAAAACAGCCCAGACCCCAGAGGGTTAAGCAGTGGAGTAACCCGAGCCTGCTTGAATGCTGTAGGGAAAGTGCCAGTATGTAGGGATGAGTTGATGATGTGTGTGAGTGCTGGTAGAAGTGTGGGAGAGATGGCTTGTAGAAGGTGTGAGGGGATGGGGTCTAGAGGGCAGGTGGTAGGATGACTGGAGAGGAGAAGTGTAGATACTTCTTCCTCGGTTAGCGGAGAAAAGGAGGACAGAGGGATATTGGCTGTGGAAGGGGTCAGACTGGGTTCCTGTGTGTGTGGAGCTGAGAACTGACTGCTGATAGCTGTTGTTTTGTTGGTGAAGAAGTTCGCAAAATCGTCAGCAGTTAAAGAGGAGGTGGGTTGTGGTGGAGGTGGACAGAGGAGAGAGTTGAATGTCTTGAAGAGTGATCGTGTGTTGGAGGAGCTGTTGATCTTGTGGAAGTATGAAGATTTTGCAGCATGAACATCAACAGAAAAGGAAGAGAGGAGAGATACTCAGGTCAGATGTGTCTTTTGATTTGCGCCATTTCCTCTGCCCTGAGTTCGGTCCGGTGTTCACAAAGAACCTCAGATAACCAGGGGTTGGAGGGAGTAGCACGTGCTGGCCTGGAGGAGAGAGGGTAGATATTGTCTAGAGAAGAGGTTAAAGTGGAGCATAAGGTATCCGTTGCGGTATTCACATCCAGAGATGAGAATTGTGAGGGTGGGGGAAGACAAGATGACACGGATAATGCAGTTGCGTGTGTAAACCAGGTCCAGTTGGTTGCCTGATTTGTGAGTACCTGTGGTGAGTCGTTTGAGATTGAAAGAGGCTAGGAGAGAGATGAAGTCTGTTGCATGCGGCTTTTCGAGATGAATGTTGAAGTCACCAAAGACTAGAAGTGGGGTGCCGTCCTCAGGGAAAGAGGACAGCAGCACATCCAGCTCCTCTACGAAGTTACCCAGCTGACCTGGGGGGCGATAAATGACTACAATATGGATCTTATTGGGAGATGTAAGTGTAATAGCGTGATATTCAAAATGTGTTGTTGTTGCATAGAGAAGAGAGTGCTGAGTATTTCCAATTGTTAGAAATGAGAAGCCCTGTACCCCCACCCCTCCCAGACTGGCGAGGGGAGTGAGAGAAGGAGAAAGTGTTAGAGAGAGCAGCAGGGGGTTGCTGAGTCTTCTAGACGAATCCAGGTCTCAGTCAAGCCCAGGATACTAAGAGTAGAATGAGATGCAAAGGCTGGAATAGGTCATTTATGTAGAAGAAATGTGAAATTATTTTTGAATTTGGAGCTTTCTAGACTAAGAAAAGCCAGAAAATGTATTTTTGGCTTATGTGGATGAAAGACAATAACTCCCAGAGAGGGCAGTTGACAACAACAAAGCTAAGCTACTAGCGAGTCTCCATGATGAGTTTGCCCTGGATTTCGAAATCGCCCAAAATGTCCGGGATTCGGCTTTTGCGTCCTACAGTCGCCATTCATCATGTTTACTGTGGCGAGCAGGACGAGGCTGAGGGGCGCGGGAGAACGGCGCAAGGCCGGTGGCGTCATTACTGATGAGCGACACCGGTCTCGTAGGCTCTCTCTCACGTAGGAGCGGGAATTTTCTTAGCAATGTTAAAACGCACATCAACCGATCACTTGTTTAGCGTTCATGTAAACACTACATTCAGATTCACCAATCGGAATGAATTCAGCTAGATTGAAACAAAAGGTGTGCATGTAAACAATGAATGGCGACTGCAGAAAGCAAAAGCCGAATCCCGGACATTTTGGACGATCTCGACGGCTGGACATGTCCGGGAAAAAGAGGATGGCATTTGAAATCAAACGCACTGGCACTGATCTGTGATAGGTGTGTTAGCGCATTAGGTCCAACCCCCTATGGGCGGGTTTGAAAGGGTGGGAACTAGTGCGTCATTTTTACGATTTTTGCGTCATTGTGGGAGGAAGTGTTAAGAGGTAAATACGGATTTCTCCCGTCTCAGGGGAAAATGAGAGAGTGTTGCACGACCATTCAATAGTATGACTGGGTTTCTAACAATGCAAAGCTTAATGCAAATGGGTGGAGTTTTCCTTTAAAGTTCCAGATCTATACCTGTGATTTTATTATTTCATTTTATTATTTCAGTTATTTTGCCTGTAATGTAAGTAAATGTGCAAAGAATATACTTGCTCTTAGTGAATTTATTTTGATGTTAATTACATTTACTTACAAATTCCACTGTATAAAGCAATATGTGCATCAGTGTGTATACAACAGCCATAGCAAGATTTGTCTCAGCTTATTTACAGCATCATAGGGATGTAGAAATTTCTAATATTAATGTTGCATATACTTTTCTACAGGCTCTCTGTGAGAAAGTTGGTCCTTTCCTTGTAAACAGGACCTTGGACATCCCGAAAAATTGCTGTGCTCTATTTGGTTGATGGCAAACCAAGAGAGCTTCAGGGGTGTTGCAGACCGGTTTGATATGTCAAAAGGAACCCTTCATTATATTTTTTCGGATATTTGCAAGGTCCTTTGTACACTGAGTAACCAATACATTCAATGGCCCAGAGAGGATGAGTTTGCAAACCTGGCAAATGGCTTTCAGGACAAAACTTGGCTTTCCTGGAGTCATTAGAGCAATCGATGGCACCCACATTCCCATCCTAGCACCCACATTCCATAGGAACAGTTACATAAACAGGAAAGGACATGCAAGTATTCAACTCCAAGCAGTGTGTACATCACAGATGAGGTTCCTGGATGTGTACACTGGTTGGCCAGGGTCTGTGCACGATGCTAGAGTGTTTCAAATCTCCAGGATGTGATGAGAAGTGACTACCACATGCTTGGATACTCTGCATACCCACTCAGCACATCTCTCATTACACCATACAGAGATAATGGGCACTTGTCCCAAAGACAGAAAAAATGTAACACAGTCCACAGCTCCACCAGAGTTGTGATAGAAAGGGCATTTGGCCTTCTAAAGGGGAAATGGAGATGACTAAAATACTTGCCCATGGGAGACCTTAAAAAAGTCCCAGTGGTTATCACAGCTGCGTGTGTTTTACACAATTTCCTCTTGAGGGAGGAAGGCCACCAAATGGAGGATTGTGAAGAAGTGGATGGCAACAATGACAATGTAGATGAGTAAAAGTAGAGGACAACATTGGAGCTACTATGTATCCAACATGGATGCTAATGTGAGACCATCACAGAGTGATTTAATTAAAACCTACAATTAACATCCAATAATGTTTACATAATAATATTTTTAGTAAATCATGAATAACATTTTCTTTGAATCTGGTGTGCTAATTCAGGTTGAAGTGGACTGCCATGCCAAGATCGTTGAACCAAAACGGCCACTCTTCCAGGAGGCATTTTATATCTCCGTCCTGGTTCACTTGTTTTACGCTGTGTGTTGAAAGTTAACTTCATTAGACATTTGACCTCCTCTAGATTTGCATCAGTTTGCTGGGACATCATCTTCAGTTTTTCTTTCTTTTCTCTCTGGCTCTCTCCAATGGGCAAGACTTTTAAATCCCAGGTAATGCATCCATAAGTGTCCTGCATTGTTGCTCTCTGTTTTGGAGTGACTTTGTCTGAGTCAGACTCATCAGTGCGATGCTTTCGTTTTCTTATTTTTGGGGTCGTAGAGCGCTTCGCATTATCAATCCTATATTACAGTTGCTTAACCAAAGAGTGGTACCCTGGCCCAATCACATCTCCCTCGATTACATCTTGCAGAGATTTAGGATAATCCGCCACCATCATTTTAGCAACTTCGGTAGGACTCTTTTTACTTGGGCAAGGATTTTTTCGCATCATCTCACAAACCACAATCCGGACCATCTCTCTTCTCATCCGTGGACGTTTTCCTCTCTCCAATAACTGCATCAGTTCCTCTGGTAACTTATCCCATGGTATCAGAAAGGTGTCCACCCAGTCTGGATTAGGGCTTTGGGAGTGGTCGGAAGAGGCTGACTGTGAACTTCTGGATAGAGACTCTAAGGTTGTGGGAGGTCTTGTCGAGGCATCAACAGATGAGCTGCTGCTTTCAGGAGTCTGGCCTGCGCGCACACACACACACACACACACACACACACCTGTCTCTTTCTCTCTCTCTTCTAAGATGGGAATTCCTCTTGGTGCAAAATACCATTAGTTGTGTAGTTGGTTTCTGGTTTCTGGCTTTGACCTTCTCCACTTACAGTTCAACTCAGCTGTTATTTGTCAAATAATCACAGACAGAAACACATACAGGAGAACTGAGAGCTCTTTAATTATATTAATGATAGAAGAGAGAATACAGGACAGTCTCTGACTCGATATGAAACACTTCTATAAAGACACAACAATATTACAAATAACTCTCTTCTGATTTCCATGCAAGCTCTGGTTAATATTTGTATATAAACTTAGTACTCTTCTAATATATTCTGTTTTAAGTCTAAAAGTCTATTTAGGGATAGTTCACCCGAAACCGTCCACTGACTTCTAATGTATGGACAAAGAAATCTCTAAATATTGTCTTTTATGTTCCACAGAAGAAAGAAAGTTATCCAGCTTTTGGTCGACATGAGGGCATATGTACATTATGTCAGTTTTCATCTTTTTAATACATTTACATTGAATCATTTAGCAGACGCTTTAATCCAAAGCGATTTACAAATGAGGAGAACAATAGAAGTTAAACTAACAATATTCAAGTGCTGTGAATAATAGCGTGAATAGTAGTTATTTGGTAAAAGAGTATAATGTACATGCATTAGGAACACAAGCAAGACTATGACATTAAACTACTTGATGTTGTTGATATGTCAGTCTATCGGGGGAATTAATGAGAATAAACCGTGCTTTATACAACCCTCCTCTCCATCGTATGATAAAGTCCTGCTGATACAGAACGTCAGCAGAAGCATCAACGGCACATCAATACATCTCTAATAAAACTCTGTTTACCGTATGTGTTTAATGGAGCGCAAACAGAGCCATTGAGTTTGGAGTTTTATGAGTCAAGAGTTATCTCTAATAAACCTAAATGTCACAGAAAGGAAGGGTGTGTGCAGTGAAAAGAATGACATTGACTTCATTTATTGAGTGCAGATGTTTAAACTGAACTGCAGGCGGTCTGTGAATGAGACGCAGGCTTTTGCATTGAAACACAGCAGGCAAACGCTGCACTACTGTCTCGAGAGTGTTTGTCCCGGCTGTGTGTCGAACTCTGATGTGTGTCAGTTCTACAACAGCAGCGAACAGACTTCATTAACCCTCCAACATCAGGCCTCAAGAACATGTACAATAAACAGTCAGCCAGTGGGTTCAGAAACAGGAGATATTCAGAACAATACCAAAATATATCATACAATGTATAGCTGATGTAACTGTAAAAATGATCTTTAGTAAAAGTCAGGATTATGTAGGGGAGAATGAGAAAAGTGTAAGTCAGAAGCACCAGGAACAAACTGGCCAAAATTTTCTTGCGCTTTAGAGGAGTAAGTGATATTGCGCTTGAAAGACCGCGACAAGTGCCAATAAAACACAGAATGATTATCGGGTAGGGGATAAAACAGCTGATCGATCGAGACAGATCCCTAAACAGCAGATCATAACTAAAATCTGCAAAGATCAGAGGAAGAAACCAGATGATCACAGAAACGCCGCAGCAGACTTTTAGTGAATGATGAGATCTGTACCAGATAGGATGAGAAACCAGAAGATATCGTTCAAAAGCAACACATGCCATAAAATACACACCCACAATCAAACTATACCAATATGCCTTTTGCCCCTCCTCTGAGGCTTCATAGGCACCCCATGACCTTGTGATTGTCTCCGTTAATCTACTAATGATCTGAATGAGATCTGAAAGAATCAAATGAATAACAAACACTGGAGTTGAGCGATTAGATTTGATAAGAGCACACAACGCAAACAGAGTTAAGATCATGATTAGAATCTCAATGGCTGAAATTATACTGATAATTAATGGGTGTGCAGACCTAATTTTCCAGTAATATTCCCTCATCTGACGGCTCCTTTCATCTTCATCTCCACTTGATCCGTTGCTGCTGGCGTTGATATAATAATTTACTCCACTTGAGTCGTTGATATAATAATCTTCACTTGATCTGTTGCTGCTGGCGTTTTGTTCTGCCATTGTTTCATGAAATCTTGACAGGCAACACTAAATAACAAACCAGTCATTAGTTTAAAAAATGAAACTAAACTAAACTAAACTAAAAAAAACTTGAAATACGTTAAATGTAAGATTAAATTTGGAAATCCTCCATTTGAACAATATCACAGAAGCTAGAATGCTGTTGTTCTGAATGTTCAGTCCAGCACAGCTGCAAGTGTACAATGGTTTATTAAACTAGGAGTAAATCTTGAAGAACTTACGTTACTGACAGGATTGTGTGTTTCGTCTGCAGGTCAAAGCAGAAGTTTGTGGAGCAACACACAGACTGACAGATATTTCACAAGTTTCCACTGCTCTTCATTCACTGCACACACTGTAAAAACAGACATCTTAAAGCTTGTGGATCTAATGTAGGAAATGCCTGAGATTACAGACAAACTATTTGATCCAACGTGTGCAACTGTAATTACCTTAAAGACACAATTAAAGAGGCTACATGCGATTTTCTGAAATTTAAACTCGCGACTGACAACTGTGGCCAAAAAACGGAACTGCTCTTCCTTTCTGCTCGCTCTCGTACGTGCACACTTCACAAGTCATCCGCTGCAAAGAAGTCAACATTTTGTTTACAGAGGTAAGAACAGTCAAATACATATATTGTTTGAGAAACTAAGTTTGTTTGCTGACTAGCGGTGGTGGCAGAGTGATCTGAAACGTTTAACATGAACGCGCTTGACGTCACATCCGCAGACAGCGCGGGAAAAATCCGACCCGACAGAAAATAGGAAAAATAGGATACAGGCTTATAGGTGCACCCACTGTGAGCTGACAAGGTGTCAGTATGCTCATCAGGAGATGTTTGAGTCATAAATGGTCAAATAAAAAGGCTATTGTTACGTTTATTTTGGGGAAAAAGTTGCATGTAGCCTCTTTAACTAACAATGGTGGTTTGAGTGAAAAACCAGTCTAACTTTCACAAACGGTTCGGCTCAACTACGACGACTTAAGTAATCTGAAAAGGCTTTATATCTGATGCTTTCATTTTTAAAGTTCACTCAGCGTTTATAACATTTTTTAATAATAAAAAATATATATTTTGAGAAAAAAGCTGAGAAAATCATGTTTATGTCAGACTTCATTCAGATCATATTCAGAATGATGATCAAACTCAGATGGATTATTTATTGAGTGATGTAATATTCATAGTGTACTCTTCAGTAATACAGGTATAACAGAAATGTTCTACAAAAGTGTATAAATATAGCTCTGCCATAGCATTTCACTGATCTTTCATGTATTATAATGTATTTTGTTCAAGAGATTATATCTGCTGCTGTACTTTTTAAATGTACACTAGGTATTTATTTTGTAATGTACATAAGATGCTATATTAAAGTTTTCTTGATTTCAAAATCTGTCTTCACATTTATATTTAATTATTTTTGCACTTTTAATATATCATTTTGAATACTGAATAAAACAGCTTTATAATAAACTTTTAGTGTAATGCTAATATACACTCACCTAAAGGATTATTAGGAACACCATACTAATACTGTGTTTGACCCCCTTTCGCCTTCAGAACTGCCTTAATTCTACGTGGCATTGATTCAACAAGGTGCTGAAAGCATTCTTTAGAAATGTTGGCCCATATTGATAGGATAGCATCTTGCAGTTGATGGAGATTTGTGGGATGCACATCCAGGGCACGAAGCTCCCGTTCCATTGGGTTGAGATCTGGTGACTGTGGGGGCCATTTTAGTACAGTGAACTCATTGTCATGTTCAAGAAACCAATTTGAAATGATTCAAGCTTTGTGACATGGTGCATTATCCTGCTGGAAGTAGCCATCAGAGGATGGGTACATGGTGGTCATAAAGGGATGGACATGGTCAGAAACAATGCTCAGGTAGGCCGTGGCATTTAAACAATGCCCAATTGGCACTAAGGGGCCTAAAGTGTGCCAAGATACATCCCCCACACCATTACACCACCACCACCAGCCTGCACAGTGGTAACAAGGCATGATGGATCCATGTTCTCGTTCTGTTTACGCCAAATTCTGACTCTAACATCTGATTGTCTCAACAGAAATCGTGACTCATCAGACCAGGCAACATTTTTCCAGTCTTCAACTGTCCAATTTTGGTGAGCTCGTGCAAATTGTAGCCTCTTTTTCCTATTTGTAGTGGAGATGAGTGGTACCTGGTGGGGTCTTCTGCTGTTGTAGCCCATCCGCCTCAAGGTTGTGCGTGTTGTGGCTTCACAAATGCTTTGCTGCATACCTCGGTTGTAACGAGTGGTTATTTCAGTCAAAGTTGCTCTTCTATCAGCTTGAATCAGTCGGCCCATTCTCCTCTGACCTCTAGCATCAACAAGGCATTTTCGCCCACAGGACTGCCGCATACTGGATGCTTTTCCCTTTTCACACCATTCTTTGTAAACCCTAGAAATGGTTGTGCATGAAAATCCCAGTAACTGAGCAGATTGTGAAATACTCAGACCGGCCCGTCTGGCACCAACAACCATGCCACGCTCAAAATTGCTTAAATCACCTTTCTTTCCCATTCTGACATTCAGTTTGGAGTTCAGGAGATTGTCTTGACCAGGACCACACCCCTAAATGCATTGAAGCAACTGCCATGTGATTGGTTGATTAGATAATTGCATTAATGAGAAATTGAACAGATGTTCCTAATAATCCTTTAGGTTATTTCTAATGAGCTGAAATGCTATTGAAATGTTCTTGAAGTACATTAAAATTAAGCCTCAAATATATGATAACTGTAGTTTAAGAAATCTGAAAGTATATTTTAAATGAACTGTAAAGAAATACACTAAATGTATTTGAAGTGGTTCCATTTTAGCACAATCTAATATATTAAAATATATTGCAAAAACGTAAAATTGATCTTAAGAATATCTTGAAATACACTTAATATACTGTTGTTTCAAAATAATACATTTAATACGCACTTAGTACAGTATAATTTAAATATATTAAGTATGCCAAAAAATTACAATTTAAATACATTTCCTTTTCACCTGGGAAACAGATGATGAAGTTTATGAGCTGATCACATCATCATCAAATGAATATCAAGAACCTGAAATGGAAACTGGTTCCTACAGGACCTTAAAGAAAACTTCCAAACCTGCTTTAAACAATTCCATCTTAATTTCTTTAATTTCTTCTACACATAATCAAGCACACTAGAGAGTCAACAAGCTGAACAACATGTGCTAACGGCTGAATAAAGGCTGAAACACAACGACACAATAATATGATCTTACCGGGAATCAGACTGAAGATGCTGCTCATCAGGAGATGATGGTGTTTATGAGCTGCTCAGCGTTCTTTTATAGCATGATTTAACTCCAGAAACACCAAACAAAGATGCATTAAACATCATTAACAGTTAATGCACATGCAACCACATCAGCAATCAGCAAACCAAACCAAACTCCACAATATAAAACCATTTAAAAAAGACAACAGAATGTGAACATCCAGAAATACAGTGATATAATACTGAGATTTTGTCATACTGTAAGTTGATCAAATTATGATTATGCAGTAAGAGCAAAATAAAAGCAAAATATGGTAAAAATAAAAAATATTATAACAACTTTTACTACTGAAAACAAAATCACTTTATTTGCAGTTTCATTCCAGACACAGAAACCCTGCAGCACACAAAATATAAACACATTAAACAAAATACAATAATAATAAAATAAATAAATAAAAAAGACACTGATGTGTGTGAATCTCCACATCAATCCGTCAGTAAACGTTGAGTTAGTTTGATTCTGCACTACGCTTTAATAATGTTCCACTAATCTGTGTCTGATTCTAATTATGGACACTTGATGTAGTGATTAATGTAAAGTATATTAACTGTATCCGCACGAGAAATGGGCATTTCTGTTAAAGATTTACAAATCATTACAAAATGTGCGTTCCACATGTTACATTATGTTGTTGTCACGGTCACTAGATTTCCCATCATCCTCTCTGGCCCTCACCTGCATGCACTTCAGTTTCCATGGTTACGTCATTATTAGTTGTTTGGTTTCAGCTGTGTGTCATTTTAGTAGCTCGTTTCAGTGTGTGATTTAAGCCTCACCCTTGCCTTCACTCTTGGTCCAGTCTCTGGTATGTTTAGATGTGTTTGCACTGTCTGTTTGCTTGCTTTTTGAAATATAATTAAACTTATCAGTGTTTTGTGAGAAAGAGTCTTCTGGCTTCAGCTTCCCTGCATACATCGTTACAGTTGTGTTAAAGGGGCCATCGAATGCATTGATTCAATATTTTAAATTCTCTGATATCTACATGTATGTATGTGGCTTAGGTAAGGGTAATGATGGCCAAATGAAGCGTTTCGAAGCATTATTGCTTTCTGATACAATTGTGTCGAAAATGGTTCATTACTCGAAGCTTCATTCAGATAGAAATTACAGCACCATCTCCTGGTGAAGTAAATGTAATGCAACAAAGCTGACAACCATAAAATGCAAAGGCTTATATGTTAACGCCCCGTTTATGACGTGTTTACCGAGGCGATCAAAGCTGAACCAGTGTTAGTGCTGTGAAACTCATTTATGTAGGTGAATTTTAGAGATACTGATGAATTTCATGTGTTCACCTTGATAATAAAACATTAAGCATGATGTGTATGTGTAATTATTTCTTTAGACAAGGACAGAAGATCAGACCCGCTTAAAAAAAGTTGGAAACCATCACAGAAATTCTAATGGTTTCTATTAAAATACCAGTAGGAACCATTGGCTTTTACCATTTAAACCACTAAAGAATTATTTTTTGTAGTGTATTTGGGATATATTCCATTAGGATTTAATGCCCCCACCAATAGAACCCAAATCAGTAGAGACCCACAGAGACCACTATAAATCCCATTACAACCAATAAAATTCCCATGAAAACCATTAAATCCATTAGAATTTCTATAATGGTTTCTATAGTTTTTTTTTTTTTTTTTTTTAGCAGGGCAGTATCATGTGTGAAAGCTTTATCTTGTTTAGCTGTGGGAAGCAGTACTCTATAACTTGTTAACTGGTGGGACTGATATTTTTATATGTTGAAAAGGATGTGCTTGTGTTGTACTTGTATAATGTAGCAGAGGGTTTTTGAAGTTTCTGTCTTTGATGCATGTTTTTATGTAACAATGTTCATATGTTCTCTAATTAATAATAATAAAAAAATGTGTCAGAGGCTGTGCTTTGGGTACATGCAGAAGGCTTAGACAAAGTGTTCATTAAATGGTATGGTTTTTATTCAGAAATATTATTTATTTTTATTTTCTTTCTCGCTGGCACAACACTGAAATAAACTCAATCCACTCTCCTCAACAATAACGCCAATCCAAACACCGACTACAACCCACGGTGTTGCCATGGTTTGGCTTCACTTTTATAAGAAATACATCCGCCAGGTTTCAAACCTGTCAACACTGGATTGGGCAAATCAAAGCAGTCAGGTGGTTCACTACAAGAATGAAGCAGTGTGTTTGCTTCAGAAGTCATTTTCACGTGACTAGTGACGTAATGATACAAGCTCCGAAGCAGTGGTTCATTGCAAGGACCGTTCGAGTTTGAAGCAAGCTTCGGAGCGTCGGTGTCAGGCGTAACATCACTAGGTAAGGGCAAAAATCCTCCAGATACGGTTTTACATGTTCATTTTCAGCCCTAGGATTTGTCCCTGGAATGAATGGGCTGTTATAACCTTATTTGGAAGGGTCATGAATAATAATGTGGAGATCTGCTCTGATTGGCTGTTTCACAGATTTGTGAGCAGGAGCTGTGATGTACTCTGTAATACAAACGTACAAAATAATCATACTTCAGTTCACAAACAACACTATATTTTAACAGATTGACTAGATGCATTGTCAAATGACAATCGTTTAACTGAAGTGATGAAGGTCACGTTTGCTAGAAGGAGCGAGTGATCTATCTGTAAGCAACCAAACTAACCTAGTTAGCTCCTGAGTTATGTGTTGTTGATGAAGATAGGCCACATTATAATACAACCCGACAACTGCCCCCTTCTTCAGTATCAAACGCTGAGCGAAACCTGCTTGATATTGTCCCAGGTTAGAAAAACTGGCAGAGCAAACTAACATAATAGATGACAATATTGGGGGCGTAAATATTAATGATCCCGACTGCAACGTCACAGTCGGTGTTATGCTGGGATTCGTCCGTTTTACATAGATTTACATACAGTATCAATGGAGGAAACAATGGAGTTTGAGGCTCACGGTATGTCAGTTCCATGTCCAGAACTCTTATTATTCAACTATGCCAAGGCAAATACAGTTTTCCATTCTGTGGCACCTTTAATATTGGTGAAAAGCGCATTCATGTTCAAGTATTGTGAACATTAGACTTTTCCACAGTACGGTACACTTGAGGAACAATCAAACAGCATCTTAGCTTAATGGTAAATAATGACAGTAATGAACACTTTCATGTTAATAGTGAACACAAAAGTGATGTGATGCATATATTTCACATATGATGATTTAGAAGATTATAATATATAATATAATAGTTTTCATGCATTCTTTAAAGTGTCAGTCATGAAGGATTAAAGCACTTCTACTGAGTATAATTGATTTGGTTTCTTCCATTAGAAAACTCTTCCCTATTGAGTGGATGTGAGTGATTTTTTCCTCAATTTTCAAAAGCTTGTTAGTAAGAGACTCAGTATGATTGCACATTTCCTCATTTCCCATCAGCATTAATTAATTATGAATGATGCCACAAACCACCTCTAATATAACAGGAATGTTAACCGTTTCCTACTGAAAGTATCTGCACAATATCTGTGACTATCTGTGAGTAGTATATGTCTATGTGGACTTAAATCCTGACTAGCATGAATTTAGTCGTTGATTTTCAAACAGATTGAACCAGATCACTACAGGTGCACCTGAGTATAAAAGAGTGCCTGTAGTGACGTCATCCCTTGTAACAGGCTCAGACCTGTTGCCATGTTCTTTCGTACTGAGTGTACTACTACTACACTCCACCAGAGGCGCTATGGTACTCTAGTGCAGTGGTTTCCAAACTTTTTCAAGAGCGACCCTTTTTTTTTTTAAATTGACGCGACCCATAGGCCTATATAGGCCTATTCTTAAGCCAAGCATACAGAATACAATGGGGCTAAAGGCGCATTAGACTTTATTCTCATTTTAAAAGTGCTCTGTTGTGCACAGCTGGCACAAAAATTCAGCTCATCACTTTTCTTAACAACCGCTTTTGATGATGCACGTGCAGTGGCTTATCCGTGACGCGATCGCAACGCAAAGTTGATTCTACACTCTTTTGATCTAGCTAAAGCTACAGGGATGCTAATTAACCGGTTAACCATTAACCATTGTAAGAATTTTAACCAATTAATAGCCTACTATCATTTGCTGAATGCTTAAAAAATACACTAATAATATTCCACAACAAATCCTTTAAATTTAATAATATTCAGAACAGAACAAGAATGAAAAAAATATCTATAAACAAGCCAAAACGAAATAATTTAAAGTGAAAGTGAAAGTAAGCGGCGTTGGGCTCACGGAACTCTCTCATTCGAATAATTTTTTTTCCATATTCGCGATTTATTTGGATGCTAAACTATTATTTATTATAGGCTTCTAAGAAAAAATTAAAATGATTATCCCCCCAAATTTTAAATATTTATTAGGCTTCAAAAAATATAACTTTTAATTTAAGTGAACTTAAAACAAACCTTAAATAAACCCATTATAAATGTCATATTTACCTGTGCCTTTCCTGTCTAACAGGTATGAAATATACAGAAATTGAATAAGGTTATCAAAACATTCCGCATATATAAACTAAATATAGATAAATCCTTATTAAAGCTACAAGCATTCTTTAGTCAAGAGCAGTTAGTAATTTTCTCTGTTTTCTTTGTCCTTTGGTTAACTTTACTGACAGAGAGAATTAGCTGCTGCCACTTTAGGACCAGCCACTGCTGACGATCTCACGCATCCCATTCTCTCACTACTCTTTACTTTCATTTAAGATTTTATTTAACTCATTTAAGACTGTTCTTGTGAGGATACTCGACAAAACGGACACTTTGGCATACATGTGTGTTGTTCGTTCTAGCGCGAAAGAGAACTTGATACTGGCGCACTGTCTGTGCGATACTGGTGCGCGTCTATCTGTGTGTGTGTGTGTCTGTGTGTGTGTGTCAGGAGGACATTCACTGACAGCGCGTTCTCTTTTGTCTTGTTGCGCATGAATGGTTTAAAAGCATTTGCATGAATAAGAGCGGGATCATATAACGATAGATTAAAGTCGCCTGTTGTTGTTTCTGGCGTTTTATCGCCTGTGCCGACACCGCGATACCACGGAGGAGCCGGACCGAACCTATGTCGATGCGCGGGTCCACGTCCAGGAACATCGCGCGTGCACACTATGGGCCCTATCTTGCACCCAGCGCAATTGACTTTGTACACCAACGCATGTATCATTCCTATTTTGCACCCACGCACAGCGGACTTTTCCCTCCACAGACGCACGTCGATAAACTTGGGAATGAATTTGTGCTCTGGGGCCGGTTCGGGGAAGTTTGAAAACGGAACACGTTTTCAGGGAAGCGTGTTCCGGCGCAAAAGTTACCTGGTGCTATTTTGCAGGTTTAGAAAACAATTCCGCCACAGACCAGGAAAAACGTAGTCTAAAGTCAGTGGCGTTGCGCATGTTATTCATATGCTATTTTGAGGGCGCATGCTTGGCCATAATGTAGCGTGTGCACGCATACACTTTGCTTCTCTCATCTACACACAGAAGCAGCAGTTCTCATTTTTGCAAACCATACATTATTACAAGGAAAAATACTCCACACGAGTGAAATCACTGTTGTGTCCATGAAGATGTGCAAAATAGGCTTACACATTTACCCAAATTATCCTACGCCTGTTTAACCGAAGCTAATTTGGGTGTGTTTCTCCATCCCCAATGTTACTTCTCTGTGTTTTACGGCCGTGACGATAACGTCGGTCTCCTCGGCTGTGAACCGCTCCTGGCGTGCGCCTGGCAAATCTGCCGTTATAGTAGCAACCCGCCATGGAACAAGCGCGCCTGCTCTTAAAGGGAATGTGAGATGACACTCTGATTGGTTTATTTCACGTTACACCAAAACTACACCTATGAATAATGAAGCGACTTCAGACCAACACATTTTAGATTTGCGTCGGGCGCAAGAGTCATTTATCCCGCCGGTATAATAGCAACAGCGCCCGAGATCTGCCCACAAAGTTACTTGCGTTTCGCGCTTGATACTTGTGTTTCAGATCGTTAAAATGGGCCCTATATAAATAAATAGCAATTTGATTTTGAAAAGTGGGGGGGACATGTCCCCCCTGTCCCCATAGGAAATTACGCCTGTGGGCTTCTTTGTACTTCTCTCACGTTCCAATATCGATCCCTCTTCAAAAAATCACCCTCTTCACATGCACAAAAATGTGCTTGGAAACATCACAGTGGAGCAGTGCTTACGCTGAATGGTAAAAATTGTAGGCTACTGACTATTTAAACAGAGCAGTGTAATTTTTATGTTAGTTTGATTATTTTATTTTGATAATGAACCGGCTGCGATGTCATGATTGCAATGTTGGAATATGTTGTGTGTGTGTGTGAGGCGCCGGCGCGATGGAATCATAAAAATATACTCTGTTATTTTGTTCATACAGGACATCATTCGAAACTTAAAAGTATTTATTTATATTTGTGTACACTTGCAATAAAACACAACATTGTGCTTTTGTAAAATAAAGAAAACAAACAAACTGCCGTCTCGGTTTCCTTTCTGTCAACTTGTTTGTGAGGCGCCGCGCCTCACAGAAATGAACCAAACTCAGCAGCATGCTGTCAGTTTTTTCTTTCGTTTTATTAATCTATTAATTGTTTAAATAGCCATATTTCGCATGTTTCTTTTATATATCTTTTATATAACATCATAATAGTGAATATCAAAGTTTATTTTTGTAGTGTTATTTTTAATTTTGTATTTACAGTGTTTATATATAATATTTATTTATATTATTAATATTATACTGTTTATCTGTAAAGATTGACTTGATCTGATATTTTGTAGTGATTCTGAGTCATCGGATCAGAGGACCAAATCCTCTAAAAGATGCAGAAATCAATGTAAAAATGGGTGAGGACAAAGACGTAATAACCGGGATATATATAAATCCCATCAAAGGTGAGTTTTTTTTGTTTGTTTGTTTGTTTCCCTTAAACCTTAGCCTATCTCTTAATTAGTTAGTTAACCTCTATTATACTAGATACACAATGGTCCACCAGAAATACAGTCTGTGACGTGTACAGTGTAACATGCATGCCTTGGATAATCGAATAATGGAGTATAATACATTTCAAAATAGACCAAAGTGTTAGATCTAACAACAAAGAAGATGTAACCTAGGGGTGTACTCACACTAGACGATCTGAACTGTGCCCGAGCACGTTTGACCCCCGAAGCCCGGTTTGTTTGACTAGTGTGATTGCTTACACACCTATTCATCTAAATGCAGGGCTCCAGGTGCGCAGGTGCTACTGCCCTCAAATGTTAGTCCTAAATAAATGTATTTATTACTTATAATTAGGTTGGTCTTCTTTTCTGTTTTTGTTTCATAATATAAAAAAATGGTGTGAAAGTAAGCGGTACTGTTCAAATGTGTTTTGGTCAAAGGCAGGGTAGGTGATTTGGTTCAAAAAGATTATTTGTTATGCTGGTTGAAATTCTCTTCACATCCCGATAGCAATCACTAAGTTAAAGGGATACTTCAGGATTTAGCATTAAGCTTTGTATTAGTAGAAAACCTGTAGTATTTTCGAATTACCATGCTTTCCACCCTCATATCCCCCTGAGACAAGAGATTTATGTATTTTTTGTCTGGAAAAAATCCTCCGATGACGCAAAAATCGTCATTTTGCGTCATCGGAGGATTTTCTGGCCAGAGGCTAAAGACTACAGCCAGTAGATTGCGTTGTTCCGCATGTTTTCAACCCGCCCATAGAGGGAGGGATCTCACTCACAGAATGTACACAGTGTCAGCCGTCTTTCTTTGGAAGCTAAGCTAGCAGGCTCTTGTTCTGTGGAGAAAGCTGAATAGTAGGAGAAAGCTGAGTAAGTAGGGGTTACCATCCTCCTTTTCCCGGACTTGTCCGGCGGGCGAGATCGTTCAAAATGTACGGGATTCAGCTTTTGCGTTCTGCGGTCGCCATTCATTGTTTACATGCACAGCTTTTGTTTCAATCTAACTGAATTCATTCCGATTGGTAAATCTGAATGTAGTATTTACATGAACGCTAAACAAGTGATCGGTTGATGTGCGTTTTACCATTGCTAAGAAAATTCCTGCTCCTCCGTGAGAGATGCGAGACCCGGCGCGTCTCAGTAATGACGCCACCGGCCTCGCGCCGTTCTCCCGCGGCCGTCAGCCTCGTCCTGCTCGCCACAGTAAACATAATGAATGAATGGCGACTGTAGAACACAAAAGCCGAATCCCGGACATTTTGGGCGATCTCTAAATCCCTGGCAAACTCATCACGTAGGCTAGCCTTGTTGTTTTCAACTGCGCACTCTTACCAGTAGGCGTGGCCTCCTAAGGCAGCGAAGCAAGTGCATTCTGGTAGTTGTTGTCTTTCATCCACATAAGCCAAAAATACATTTTCTGGCCTTTCTCAGTCTCCAAATTCAAAAATTTCTTCACATTTCTTCTACTTAAATGACCCATTTTAAATACACATTCATCTTCCCAGAGGTGAAGTATCCCTTTAAGTGGTCTAAATGTATTTATATCATCTGTGGGAGGCGTAGGACCATAAAATGTCCGTCTAATCAAAATGTTCGGTCTGAACATTACGATAGGCTGTCCTGCCTGCCTGTCAAATATGTACAGTATTTGCATATCTCTGCGCTCCCCGTTTACGCAGACATGATACGTCATAAGAGCGTTCCAGCGAGAATGAAAGCCGGTATTATTGTAATATTATGCACTCGGTACTGTAATGTTTTCTCACCGGTGAATGAGACATGAGATAATCTTGACAGCGTTGCATTCAATCCTCCGCCAATGCTGTCTCATCGTGTCACTGGTTAGTCTCTGCTCTACCTGAGTGTGTTCATGTGTTTGAGGAGGCATGGCTTTGCAGAGTGATTATGCTGGGAGGGTGGATTATGCTTGCTATGTTTATGCTTGCTATTGCTAGCCTTTCTCAAAATTGCCTACCCTACCTTTACGTAGTTTAAATTGTTAAACAGTTTCTTCTTGATTTTTATTTCATTTGGGTCGGGGTGTGTTTGCCACAACCCTTATCTTGAAAGTTTCCTTTATTCTTCAATATAGGGGAACATTATTAGAAAAATGGAAATTGGAAAAAAAGATAAATGATTATACATACTACTTCAAACACAGAGGGCGTGACTACTTGTAAGTAGCCTGTATTTTGCTGTATGTAAACCCCTGTGCATCTTTGAAATGTGTTTCTCAACCCTGAAACCAAATACCACACACAGTTTTGGGGTTTAGTAAAGTGATTACTAATGATGTATTCCTTTCTATAGCATAACTTTAGTGAACATTTGCAACAACTACATTTTTTTCTTCATATAGCATTGATGCCTCCTTTGATGACGTCTCACTTGGGAGACTGGTCAATGACAGTCAAAAGCCAAATGGCAAAATAAAAAAAATTGAACTGGAAGGAAAGCCTCATCTTTGTTTATTTGCTGTGAAAGACATCAATAACGGTGAAGAGATAACCTATGATTATGGTTATTATTATAACCTCGCTGTGGGCAGGAAACGTGCAAGGTAGAATATTTCCAAATGTTATTAAAGTAATTATATCATCCAGTTGCTTCAGCTTTGTTTCTGTCTTCCAGCTTGTCCATGATAGGGTGACCACCCGTCCCTCGTACCGCGTGCGCGCACAGCGTTTGAAGCCCAATTCATGCGTCCCGCAAATTGAGACCGTGTCACTCATAATCAATGCTTGCTCAAAAAAAAAGTTGGTCGCGCTATATCCTCGAGCCCCAGGCAGCCAAACGAACATTACTTGACAGTTCAGCACGCTACTGTTGCCACACCCACCCCTCAGTTGAACTGCTGACTAGGTTGTTGTCAACTTTTTCGTTGTTGTCATGACAGCGCATGCATGTGCATACCAGACACACTGGGAAGGAACTTTTAGATGCGCACTTTCCAGTTCGAAAAATTCACATTCAGTTGCAAGGACTTCTACACTTATGTAGTGAAAGAGAAGGTTCTCCTCAATGCTGTACGCAACAAGAAATACAAGTTCAAGAAGAAACCTGAAGGTAAGAAACCTAGTTATGTAAGACCCCATTTGTCTAAGATGAAGTTTGACTGATTTTGGTTTGGTGGACTGTCTACAGGGGTGCAAATGTGTCATTTTTAGGAAACAGTAGCCTTTTAGGTCAAAATATGTCATTGTTTTGCATAGGATTGTATCTTGGCTCCTTTTTGTATTGTTGTCCCCTTGTGATGTTGATGGGTTTGCACTCCTCTGTCTATACTGGAAAACCATTTGGAAGCTTATCATAAAAATTAATGTTGCTTTAATTCTGTCTCTTATCTTTCTTCCTTATTTGATTCAGATGCTGGTGAAAAGGTTTGAGTCCTAAAGGCGTCCCCAAAGTCCTAAAGGTGTCCCCAGAACACTGAACAGTTTTTTTTTCCCTGCGCCTGCCTTTACTAACATGCAAGTTCACCATCCTTCCTCCCCCTTCTCGTTCCGTGAACCTCTGGAGTTGTGAGTTTTTTTTTTTTTTTTTACTGTTCCTGTGGTGTTGAGCAACTACAATTCCTGTTAATCCTATAATTTTATATTATAATTTATTTAAAGTGAATAAATTGTAATGAAAAATAAATTAAATTAAGTAGCTAAGTGGAAATGCATCTGTCAATTCATTGAATGTTCAAAATATTATGAATCTTTATTTAGAAAAAAATACACATTGGTTGGCCTATTCATGAGCATACATCAGCAATTACACATGTTTAGGGGAATAGGGCATTATTAATATACCATGTAAGGTGATATGTGCTAGAAATGGTTAAACCACTATCAGTGAGTCTGCCAGTGGGGTGGGGGCACCGCCGCACCAGGAGGTGTCCCACATTGTCCCTCAGAAACATACCCCTTGTCCCAACTTGGGCTTATTAGCAGGTGGTCACCCTAGTCCATGAGCCTGTCACTCCAGCCATGACAGGAAGTGAAGTCACGTCTCCTGAAGAGGTTCGTTAATACTTTTGACAATCAAGTTTCACACGCGTTATAACAGGATCTGAAGTGAAATTCTCTTATTGCTACTAAATGGGATTTAGCTGTACACTATTGTTAAAAACACTTGTGTGTGTTAACCGTACCATGAGTAAACCATGAGTAAACACACACAAGTGTTGTAAAACAATAGTCTACTGCTGAGAATCGTTTCGTGTCTTAGGACATCAATGTGTCGTCACGAGCCGCAGAGTTTAATTTGGATTTGTCTCTGCATGTTTTTTTTACTCTTATAGATGGAGTTCCCATTGCTGTGCATTATACGACTGACAGACTGGATCGGTTGTTAAAAATCATCATTTGTGTACAACTGAAGAAACAAAGTCACCTATATCTGATGCCCCGGGGGTAAGCAGATAAACATCACATTTTCATTTTTGGGTGAACTATCCCTTTAAGAAATGCATAAAGTGATACCTCTTTATATTCTCCTTGTTCTGGTCATTTATAGGGCCAGTGAAGCCACAGCTCGTAATTTGCTCACAGTAATTTGACAGGTCTGAAGTCTCCTCGATCTAGAAAGAATTTTAGATTTTCTTGAAACATTCATAAAAGGTGCATGGCAATAGAAAACTACATAATTACAAACTGTTTTCAGATATACAATTTTAATTAGTGGTGAAAATTCCATGTCATTAACATTATCCATCATGATTTTTTCAGTGTTTCCACTTAATAGGTAATTGTAACACCACTCCTGTAGAAATTGTGGAGCTGGTCCACCTTGTGGGAGACTTGCGGCAAATATTTCCCCAGCAACTCTATCAAGGACAGAAAAAAATCATGAAATACAACTTTATTTTCTGTTTTTACAGAATTTTCTGTTTTTATAGACTCCTTATGTAAGTCTAATCTAAACAATGTTCGATGAACTATTTCTTTAACCCTCCTGAGGTCGGCAAACGCGCCGGCGCGTTTTGCTGGATTTTCTCCACATTGTAGCACTATAAACTTAAATTACTCCGTCATTTATGGTCATACAGAAAAAAGAAATATAAAAAAAGAATCTGTGATATTTCTACTTTTGTATGTGTCCACTTACAATCAAATCAAAACATTGTGCTTTTGTAAAATAAAGAAAATAAACAGGGTGTGCGTTCTGCCTCTCCGTCGCGGTGAACTTTTTTTTCTTGAGCACGTCTATAAACTGAAACAAAACTCAGCGAATACTTGTCACACATTTATGAGCCATATACCTTTATAAACATTTAAGTGTGTACTTTTAAATGATCGGATTCAAAACGAAAACAAATATTCTCTGTTTAAGTAATTTGTATAAAACCAACAAGATGTCCAGCTTCTCAAACGCTTCCTAATTATTTTTAATTTGACCACGCCCACGCGCGCAAAAGAGATTCACATGCAAATCTCCACATGGAACGCGATCACGCTCATTACCTCAACAACAAAGCACGAAAAAACTTCACAAGTCTCTGCTTTTCGTCGAGTTTGAAAGACGCGCCTGAGCTTACATTGGATTTACCTCAGAAGAAGAAGAACGCGATTTGAAGACAAGAAAGATGTAAGGTAAGAAATTCTTACATATTAGTTTATTGTTGCATAAATTTCACATTGCAGTTGAACTATTGCTAGATATATGGGGAATATTATAATATTTAGACCCGTGTTTACTGTTACTGTGTTTGTGGATATCTGCTCAAACATAGATATGTATATGGTAACCATAATGTTTTATATTTGAGCGCGATCGTGTTTGAATGTATCATATTTTGGATCGCGATCGCGTTTGAATGTATCATATTTTGGATCGCAATCGCGTTTGAAAAGCAAAACGCACCAAACGGCTTCATGTTTTTACTATTATCTCATTTCATATCATCATAACAAATGGAAACATTTTAAGTAACATGATAATCAATATATTTTTCTCTAGCTTAGTTGTTACTGAAATCTTTTGGAAGATTTATAGGCTGCTATCTATAGGTTATTGTTATTATTATTTTATCCAGCACTGCGCATAGCCTATGCCTACAAGGCACAACAAACCTGGTGTTCATTATATTATATATTGTTGGAAACATTTGTGTGTGTGTGTGTGTGTGTGTATTCTGTGAATTTTAAAAAGCAATTTTAACCAGAAAAATCTAAAATTGATTCCCAAAATCGTGCAGGCCTTTCTCTTGATATCAGTATGTTCACTTTTTTTTTCTTTCAGGGCCCAGATGCCACTGAGTCCTGCTGACTTCAACATTCACATGAGTCTCTGTACATGAACATGGTAAAGTGAAAATCAAACACCTTGGAAATGAAAGGTATGTACAATGTTTTTAGGAATGGCACAAAGGTCTCTTTCTTTGGATCATTGTTTTCAATAAGTGCTTTTTTGTCATTTGTTGTGTATCTTTGGATTATGTTGTGTTGTAAATCAATCAAACAATCTAAAAGCCATTCTTTTTTAAATCTCCTCATTTTTTGTGCAAGGTTGCTCAGAATGACAGGGCCTGATAGCTCCTAATAGGGCCGTTAGGGGAGGGTCTTTGTCTTTCTCAGGTGTGAAAACAATACATATTAATGACCTCCCGCATAAAGCTTTCTCACACAAAACACGTCGTAAAAATTTTAAATCAATATATTGTCTTATCTGAATGAGCAGTCAGGGTGATTTTCACATAGTTTTAGAGCAAATATTCTAGGCTACGTCATACAATTTTCAAAAGTCTTGTGAAGAAATAATCAGTATGGGTTTCATGGCCTTATTTCAGTGAGAATTTTTTTTTGTATTTTCACAAACCACGCATAAATGTCATTATCTCAAAACGACAAACTTTTACATACATGCTGCTGATATATTATTATAGCAGAGTTTGTGCTGAATACAGTGTAATTAGACTTTAGCCATGAAAATGTCACAAGTAACAGAAATAACCACAAATGTCAGAGCCTGTCAGAGCACCTCCAGGGCCCAGAAAACAGCTCAGACCCCAGAGGGTTAATGACTTAAATTCTTTAATGACACTTACCGCAACAGGCCATTGTCAAGGTCATTTAAAGGAGTAGTTCACTTTAAAATGAAAATTCTGTCATCATATACTCACCCTCATGTTGTTTCAAACCTGTATTAATTTCTTTCTTCTGCTGAACACAAAGGAAGATATTTAGAAGAATGTCAGTAACCAGGCAGTTTTTGGGGTCCCATTGACTTCCATAGTAGGAAAAAAATATACTATGGAAGTCAATGGGACCCAAAAACTGTCTGGTTACTGACATTCTTCTAAATATCTTCCTTTGTGTTCAGCAGAAGAAGGAAATTCATACAGGTTTGAAACAACATGAGGGTGAGTATATGATGACAGAATTTTAATTTTAAAGTGAACTACTCCTTTAATGAGTACTTGGGCATTTTTCCTTGACCATCTTCTCCTTCAAAGAGCCAGGTCTCTATGCCACTAATCATTTCTATAGTTTAAAAAAGAAATAACTCATCAACATTCCAATATGGAGACAGCAAACAATCTGAGCAAGACCAATGAATTAACATTGCAAAGGTTTTATGGTCAAGGGTATCAGATGCAAAAATCCTCACCTGTCAGGAATTCTTTACGGAGAGCGCCTGTGTCGCCAAGTTACATAAAGGGTTTTATATATTGCAGAACAGAATGCAGAAAAAGAGAAACATTATCTTAAAATCGTTTCGCCACCTGAGGTTATAACTGTAGCTCCCATACAAGGACGCAATAATAGCAAGATAACGTTAGCTTCGCGTTTCCCAGAGCATAAACAATGGCGGCGTTGTAAACAAATTTAGTCTAAGTTGTCAATAGCATATAAATGAACATTCAAATTCATAACAAACTGTGGGTGAAAACAATCATTCACACAAATTGTCGCCCTCCTGTGAATTTGCTTGATCATTTACAATAGAGATTGATCGCTAGCTGCTAGAAACAAGTTATGTTGTATTCACTAAAGTTAACGCTGACTGGATAGTTCTAGCTAATTACATCATTGTGTTGGTTTGGCGAATATGAACGTCAGTTTAGAAAGAAAAATGGATTTACCTGTTCTGCAAAAACAGAGCAACTGAATGTCGGATTGGAAGCCCTTCTGCCGGCGGAGTTCTCGCCACCTTTTGAAGGTTTTTCCGATGTAAATTCGGTACTTTGCGGGTTTCTTATCCTCGTCCCTCTTCTTTGCATTTTTGCAGAATTTGTTCATCGGAACGTCGTCTCTTTGGTCGTGTGTCGGCCATAATTCAAATTTCCCATTTATGCTTCTCTCTCCTCCACACACCCTTCATGTGTACGTGCACTAACCCCCCGAACCCCACCCTCAAATACTTCTTGCCAGCGATTGGCTGGAACACTGTTTGTTGTGTTTCATGGTGCAGGTGAGCCCAGTTTGTTTTTGTTGCCGTTTGTGGAGCCTGTGGTGTCTATAGAGACCGCATTTTTTACAGTGTGTTCAGGGGACAGGCAGCTAGCAGATGGCAGAGGATATGTTTGCTGTATGTGACAAAAAAATGTTTTGGCCTAAAAAACGCGTCACATTGCTTATAGCACCTTTAAGTAAGAATACTGTTGATACTTTTCTTACGTAATATACCATGACATTTCTTCTTTTTGTGGCTCCATTGTATCAGGGCTTAGAAGGCCAACTGGACTAAAGAGAAAATGCATGTACAAGTGAAAATTTAAACCATAATCGTTATTTAAACAAATAAATATTTGCTTTAGTGCATAAATAAGTAACTCATTTGCACATGTAAACATAACTTTGAAATGCAATGCTTAGAATCATGCCACATAATGCACCACAAAATTACACTGTTGATTCTGTTCATAGTATTACCATTACCTATCTAAACCGCCACAAAAACTTGCATGGAGCTTCAATTCCTTCACAGGAAAACTTTGCAGACAAACAGGACACTTTGCCTATGGTGACTAAAAAGCAAGTAATGATGTAAAATATACATTAAAAGAAGTCAGAATAATGTCAGCCCAAGCAACAAGGTAATTACCTGTTCTTCAGTAACAGGAGATAAATCAGGTGAATCAGGAGGTAGACAGTTAGTCAGCTACAAATAGACAAAACATTTAACATACATTTAACATCACACATGAATACTCATGAGGTTTATTAAAACAATTTATCTTACCTCTGGTTCTGAGTCAGAAAGCGTCTCATATTCAGCAGTGTTGCATTCCTGTATGTGCAGAGCAAGAATCTGTAGTGGCATTTCTTACATTCTGCGTAAGGCATTTGAGAGAACTCCTGGGCATCAGATAGAGGTGACACGTCAAACTCATAGAGGTGAGGTGAGATGGAGATAGAGGTGACACGTCAAACTCATCATGTAATGGATCAATGTACAACATTGTTTTCCCCCCTACAGTTTCACTTCTAATTGTGCTCCCACAGTAGCCTTCAGACTCTGGAGGAACTAGATTTAAGCATCGTCTACGCTGTCCACCTGAATAAATCAAAATGATGAAATTAAAATGCCATCCAATTCCATTAAAACTGTATATGATGTAATTGTAAGTGCAACTTTGTTAATATAGTGCCTTCTATGAGTACTTTACAAAAAATAACAGATTAAAATAAACTAACAATAAAAAAATAAAAAAAATTAAATAAAGTAAGATTGTCATACAATCTCAACTCAGTGCCAATCTATTGAAATGTACAAAAACAAATGACATGACATTCACGAAGCTATCTGCACTGTGTGATAATGTAAAACTAGTTCCTGTTGTGTTAGTTTACAGGTCATACCAGTTGCTTTGTAGAGAAGCCAGCCTCCAGATGCCGAGTTCATTTTTGGGTACGCATCACTGAACAAGCTAGAGGCATAAAATACACATTTAACTCAAGATCAGAAAATAATGCTTACAAAGGTTTTTAGTTGTTGGTAACTAAGAAAGCATAGCTGTTTAATAAAGGAATGTTGTGTAAATATACATCGCCTCTGAATGTGTCAAGTCATCAGGCTTAGTAAGATTCCCCAAGCCAGCTTGCAAAAGCTGCTCCTCATCAGCTGGTGAAGGGGCCGTGTCTGAACTTTTATTTAAAAGAAACACTGAAAACACAAAGGGTTTCCATAGTTTGTTGAGCTTTGCTGGTCTACTACAGCTGGGTAGCCGTCTCTTTGAACCACGCTTAAAAAATCCAGGGAAAGACCTTCAATAGTTTGAAAATAAAAATTAGTATTGCATTATTTTTATTACATGAATGTGTTTATTGGGAACACAATGAACCTCAAAATGGCCCCTGACTACTACCACTGCTCTAATTAGGAGTGCTAAAATGTGTTGTAAATACATGTTAAATACAGTGTTGCTGTTTGTCATTGTCATGACTGTAGAACTGAAACCTGGCCATCTCTTGTTCCACTGTTTGACTCTGCCCGACAACGAACTGTACATGAATAAAACTTTTATCGATTCTATTGGTTTCTTCAGTAACATGAACTTACTTCAAGCTGCCTTGAAGGACAAGCGGACAACCGTGTCTCTCCTGAGAGCTCATCTTTACAGACTGAGACGATCGAAGGTCAAATATTATTTTACATATTTAGTAATACAAAGCACGACGTATTGCATACAAATCACCGCAAGAGCTTTCCAATATGCGACTGGAATATACAACTGATATTGTAACAATCATGCATTTATTAGTGACCCAGCAATCAATATATGCGATAAAGTATTTGGCGTAGGGTACGGATTCAGCATTTCCTGCCTGAAGATGAAGGCAGGGGCGTAGCCGACCCCCCAAAATTGGTGGAAGAATAATTCCACTGGAACGGAGCCCACCTCCAAAGACGGAAAAGAAAATATACCAGCCGGCCATCTATCGTGTAGTACAGTACCTAAAATATAGAAAGGAAAATAAAAAGAGTTAGCAAGGCACGCTCTGGGGGTTGCATAATCCAAAAGGAGGAGGGCGAGACTGTGGAATAACTGGAGAGTGTATTGCCGGATCTGCGCTGGAGTGAGAACTGGCGAAGGAATGTTTGAGGTTAGTCATTTTGGATTGTAGGCCTTTGACTGTTTTAGACAGACTTTGAACAGCAGAGATGAACTGAAAATTCATGTCAGTGGAATCGTTGATTTGAGGTGAAGATGGTGCCCTGGCAGACTGCGATGTTCTTTTTGCAGGAATGGGTGAAGAAGATTTAGCCGTTCTTTTCCTTCCAGATTGTTTTGTCTGAGTTGTCGATGTTGATACATTTGGAGTCGAAGGGATAGAAACAGGAGGATTACCCAGAGTGTTATGGGCAAGAGAAAGTAGATCTTCTCTTGAGAGACCTTGGCTAATTGGTATGCCGGCGTCTTCAAGAATTTTAGTCATACTTTCAGAAGACCACTGCGCCCATGGAAAAGTCCGGCACTGGATGTGCGAACTTCGGCGAGCGGTAATAGGAGATGGCAGGATGATTTCATCATCGGAATCAGAATAATCACATATAGTGTGCAAGTCCTGAGACATATTCGGTCGGCAACTGAACGCGAACAACGTGTGTCACACTCAACGTGTGAGTGAAAGCGTTCAGCATCTGCAAACTCAGACAAGTGTAAGTACGGGTCCTTTATACTTCTAGTATTAGAATATGATTGGATAGATGAGAAGGTAATGAGTGACGCACTGTTGAGTCTTTCCGGCAGAACTTACGTTAAAGCTTTCATTTCTGCTGATTACAATATGCCTGTGGACCTTCCGGACTGCTTGAGAGCACGGAAGGTGGAAAGCAGATGCCGTCGGAAAAGAGGGCACAGAGGTGGTGTCAGACGGCGTCTTCGACGATGAGGATACAGACCTCCGTTACCTGCAAAAATCCTGAGCAACGTCAGATCATTACAACAAAAGATAGAAGAACTATGCATCAATGCTAGAGCCTGCTTTGAGTATCAGGAGGCAGGTCTTCTGGTGCTTACTGAAACTTGTCTTCGCCCGGAGATGCCCAGCTCGTTGATAGAGGTACAAGGCTTTTCTCTTATTCGGGCAGATAGATCCGTCACCTCGGGGAAGAGCAGAGGCATCTGTGTGTTTGTAAGTGACCGCTGGTGTAGCCATACAACAGTTAGATCTACAGTATGTAATCCGGACATCGAACTTTTATGTTTAAGCTTGAGACCTTTTTATCTCCCTAGAGAGTTTGCCAATATTTTGATTTGTGTTGTGGATGACCATAGCGATGATATTGATGAAATTACCGTGGTAACGACGGATTACATACAATTTTGCACTGATAATGTGATACCCAAAAAGGAGGTACTTTCGCTAACAACAAGCCCTACATAACTAAGAAAATGAAAGACTGTAGGCTATTAATAGAAAGAAACTGGCTTTTCATAATCACTTACATCGTCTCGCTGTAAGTTTGGCTCAGATTCTATGAAATCCATAACTAATATGCAGCCTTAAAGGAAATTTGAATCTACTCTTGATGATTTACAGAAAGCCAATGATTTAAACAATTTTTACTTAAGATTGAATGAAGTGCGGGCATATTCCTGTGAATAGCATTAGCGATATGGAGTCTTCTGGTGTTAATAAAGAAAAGTTGCAGATTGATGCTAATCAGATCAACTACTATTTTAAACACATTTTTCCTAAGAAATCGAAAGGCCCTGATGAAATTTCAGCCTACATAAGTTAATAATTTTACTGATGAACTGATTCCAGTTTTGCACCCTATATTTCAACAATCTTTGGATACTGGTATTGTTCCTAGCCTTTAGAAAAGGGCTGTGATCATGCCGGTTCCAAAGATAGTTAAGCCCATAGATAATAATGATTTTAGACCGATCGCATTAATGTCTGGGTTTATGAAATGTTTTGAAAAGTGCATTGTGTCTATATTAAAAGCAGAGGTTGCTATCCATTTAGATCCTTTACAGTTTGCCTATAGACAAGGGAGGGGAACTGAGGATGCCTTCAACAGCATTATGCACTTAATTCTGAAGCATTAAGAGGTTCACAAAGCTTATGCTCGTTTACTTTTAATCGATTTTAGCTCTGCTTTTAACACTATTCAACCGCCCTTGTTAATTACAAAGATGGAGCAGTTGAGTGTAAACCCATCTATCATAAGGTGGTATTTATCTTTCTTAACTGATAGAACTCAGTGTGTAAAAGTAAACAGTTGTCTTTCACAATAAAAGAACATTAGCACAGGTATTCCACAAGGCTGTGTCAGTTCTCCAATTCTTTTTACACTTTTTACAAATAAATGTTCAAGTAAGCATTCACAAAACTATATTTTTAAATATTCAGATGACACAGCCATTATAAGTTTACTTTATGGAGATGATATTATTGGCACCATCCACCAGCCAGAAGTAAGCAGTTTTCACGAGTTCACCCTTACATAGAAAAGATGTTCCGTATTTGGCGTGCTGTCCGGGGGAGGGCTCTGAGCTCCGAGCTCCGAACTTTGTTAATAAAACATCATTTCACGACTAATTGGCTTACATCAATTAAACAGAGAAAAGATTATGCGTATTTGGCGTGCTGTCCGGGGGAGGGCTCCGAGCTCGGAAATTTGGCCCGAACCCAGAGTACTCCCCCAAAAAACAAAAAGAGCAAAGGACAGCCGCCAGATTAAAGAGCCCCGAAAACGCAGAAATTTGGCTGGCTGGCGAATTGAGAATAAGCCTCGTTGCTTGACCAGGAGGGCCTGCTGGCTCACAGCTTTTTTCAAGTGTGTTGGGGTTTAGACGATTCCTCTTCTTGGACAAAACCTCTCCAGCCACAGAGGATGCAGGGGAACATAAAAATGCCAGTGCCAGCTGGTATAAATGAGGATACTGATGCTTCTGTTGAGCCCAGACAGGGGAGGATTTCCTCTTTCTTGCTGGCTCCATTACCAGGAAAAAGGAAGAGGTCACAAAAAGCAAACAAATCAAAAAGGCAATCCAAATCAAAATAATCTTATCTAATTAATATAACAAGACTATAATATAGCTAGGCCTACTACAATTAATAATAACAATATACTATAACTATTCTAACCTGATATAATGTAATAATATACAGCCCTAACACATATATGACACAATAACAATGACAATGGGAGTTTTCTAACTCTCTGACACTACTACAACTGCTTCTACTACTCCTGACAACACCCACAAGGTGGCGCGAGTTTCGAACCCCCTTTATCCGGAAGCGACACTCAGACCGAACCGATGAAGTATCCACACAAACCGAGGCCTTGTTTGTCATTAGTCACATGATTTTCACGTTAACAACACAAGCCTCGAATCGCGGCTTCATCTGGCACGCCCATTTTTTGTCGACACACGCTCCGACGCCTCGGTTCAAATGTCACATCACTACACTCCTCACAGGTATGAGTAGCCCTTTTTTTTATATAACAAGAAGAAATTGACCGCGGTTGGTTATTTACGATTTTTTTTGTCTTCGGTGGCATTGATAGCATGTCACTTATATGTTCCTGACTGAGCCGCTGTATTGCAATATGGTGCGCGACTACGAAGCGGTTTGTGTGCAGTGATCATCTCGCGGTATGTAGGATTATAGTTTTGTGCATTAGTAATTTGTTTTCTCTTTTTAATACTGTGGCAGAGAGGGGGAGCTACGGGGTGGGGCGGAGCGCTCTTACTATACACACACTCCGCAAACTCAAATTAATGTAATTTCCGACTACGCCACCTGGGGAATTTCACCCCAGGAATTAAACACAACCTCTAAAGGCACGCACAGGTCCTAATCACCATTGGAGTCAGAGACATATGTATGTAATCATACAAAAGTATTTTATTAGCAGTTAAAAGAGGCATTCATAGTTAAAAGAGGCATTGACCAGCAATCACACTCATCTCAATTGTTAAGTTCAATCATTAGTGGCAAAGGAACCCAGGCTTACCAACAGGGGCAGTCTCAGAATATCACCCTTAACCCCCTGAGGTCGGCTATCGCGCCGGCGCGATAGGCTCGTTTTTTTCCTTATCAGTGCAAAAAAGAATCAAAATTCTAATATTAATTTTTGTCTTATATGCTTGTGTTATACATCAATCGATCATGTTAAGTGTGTATTATTTTTGTGTATACTCACAATAAAAACAAAGTGTTGTGCTTTTCGCCAAATAAAGAAAAATAAACATGATGCGAGTTCTGCTTTCTTTCTGTCAGTGAAGTCCATTCTGAAACGCGTCTTTAAATGAACCATAACTCAGCGAATACTCAGTCAAACAGGCATACAGACACACAGGCATGAAGCTTGAATTCTCTTCTTTTAAATGAAGTAATTTTTATAAAAAACAAATATTCTCTGTTTATGTAATCTTTATGAAAAGAGAGAGATGTCGGTCATTCTCATCTCAGCTCATTATGTTTTAATCTGACCCCGCCCACGGAGAGCGCGCGCTATTCAAACGCAAATGAATGAGGCAATCCATGCAAACTGTGAACGCTCCCATATCAGCTCGAGAAAACACATCAAGTTTATTAAGATCATTGTACTTGTTTACACTGTCTCGCAGCGCTGTGAGGAATAATACTATCGTAATAATAATAATGGAAAATGTACCTCAGAAGTGCTGGTATTTTGAGGAGCAACGGATGCCGCTGAGCTGAGGAATACTGTAGTAAGTATTTTTCCTTCTCAAGTGAATCGCGTTTCTGTGTGTGAATGAATGAACGGCAGAGATGTGCTGTTTACCACAACTCGCAAAAAGACCGTTTAAATTTGAATCGCGTTTCTGTGTGTGAATGAATGATCTGCTTTTAGCAAACTGTATTGCTATACTGAGATGAGTAAAAATCGACTGAAATATGTTGAAATAAAATGTATTTGTATAAGCAACGTATTAAACTGCAAATTAACATTTATATTCCTTATAATAAAAACGAAAGACCTATGTTAGAGACACTTGAAAGACAACATTTCGTTGACTAGTTTTGGATAGATTACACATTTTTACTGTAAAATATCTGCCACCTCAAATAAGCTTTTGTTTGCCAATTTTTGCTAATATGTTAAATATAGTATGTTTTGTCAATGTAGGCTATATTCAAAGTAATGAATCCTTAACTTTGAAATATGTATGATAAAATGTATACTTTAGTTTTTACAAAGAAAGATTACACTTGAATTGTTGTTGTAATTGTAACCTTTTTAATAAAAAAAATATATATTAACAAGGTAGATGTAAACAAATTTTAAAAGGTAAATATAAGCCTTTTCTTTAAATAATTTTTATTGTGTTTTATTATTGACAAATTTGGGGAGAGGATACATATTCCAAAACTGAAAATACAGTATGAGAATTAACTGCACAATTACTAGACATGTTTTCCTTGCACAATTTGTGGAAAAAATAAAAAGATGCTTCCAACTGTGAACCAATTTGGTAGAATATATAAATATATATATATATATATATATTGCTCTTGCATTCTTTCTTGTGGCTCAGTCACACACCTGAATGAATGGCTCATTAATTATGCGGGACAAAAAGTGTTTTACAAGATTTAAATCAATGTATTGTTTTATGGGAATGATTAGGCAGGATGATTTTCACATCATTTTGAAGAAAAAACTCTAGGCATTAGTCAAAAGTCTTGTGGACACATATTTAGTATGTGTTTTGTGGCCTTATTTCAGAAACTTTAGTTTTTAGTTTTTTCAATAACCATGCATAAACATTATTCTCTCAAAAATACAAACATGTACTTGCATGTTGCTCACATATTATGGTAGCCCTGTTTGTGCTAAATAGAGTGTAATTACACATTTTCCATTAATATGTTTATAAGCAACTGAAAAAAATGTCATGGCATGTCAGAACATCTCAAGGTCCCCAAAAACCCCTCAGACCCCAGAGGGTTAATGAAAATCACTCAAGTCACGGTGCACACACACTAGCACACCCACAGCGACTAATGTCAGAGAAGACCACGACACACAGTGAAGGATGCCACCACCAGAAGGTCACTCGTCTGCCCCTGGGTGCCCAGGTCCTGCCAACAACCAGAAAGAAAAAGACATGATGATAGAGCAGAGATATGCATAAACAAAATAATATAACAATATAGAAAGTAACTTAATGCAGTTCCAGGAAGGAACCAATTACTCGGTTCCGCCTGGGTCGTCACAAACCAAGATCAAAAATAGCAAAAGGAAAGCATAAACTCAAATTAAATACAAACAAATGATTAAATAAATTGACAGTATAGCTCAACCGTAGAAATGGTTAGATGAAAGCAATATATTCAGTAATCACAATAAATGAATTGAAACCAAAATACAAATTCAAAAATACCCAACCATTGAAATCAATTAAAGAAATAAACCAAAAAAAAAAGGAAAACAAAAGAAACTCAAAGCATATCACTGAGACACAGCTTAGGAAACATGAAAAAGTTCACTTAGAACAACATGGAAAAACTCATTGAGAGCATATCAGTCTCGGGCTTGACACGGACTAATTCGCTGGAAACAGATGAAAACTCATTGAGAGCGTCACAATCTCGTGGACACAGAACAAACTGATGGAAACAGAACAGCAACTATGATGAGGAACAGAGCGAACAGCAACTCTATGATGAAGCACGGAGCATTAAAGCGAACAACAACTCTATGATGAAGCACGGAGCATCGGAGCGACCAGTAACTCTATGATGAGGCACAGAGCATAACAATTGACCAGAACGCCGCCATTGCCCTTGTCACGCGCCTAAAAACAAAACAGAAAAAGTTACACTGCCATTCATTCTCCCCTTGACTTCCGGCTCGAGCAAGCATACTCACAATAGCAGATGCTGCACTGGGATTAATATCCCGAATTCCTAGCAATGCATGGAGCCAGAAATCTCATCGGCAGAGAGCGCGGATAAACTTTAGACTACGTAATGCATAGAGATTAGTACCCGCTCGATTGAAGCAGCCCATAGGAATCTCATTACACAAATGTCATCATACATGCTTTCCTTACCGTATCAAATGTCTACATTTGATTCTCCAGCAGGCAACACACCAGTAAACACAGCCAGTGGTTAAGAAGCTTCAGCGGTCTTTACAAACGACAACACGTCAACACTGCACTCCAGCACAAGCAGCAGGGCGCATAGATGACGTCACGGCCCCGGAAAGTGACGCACACCACTGGATTGGCAGCCCGTGCTCTCATACACCCATGGTCCCAGCCCATTGGCCAAACCTCAAGAGTACAAAAATTAGGAGGGGTAATAGCCCATCCTGCCACAATACATTATCTTTATGCTCGGCAGGTTCCCCTGCGTAACTGAGGGTCTCATGGGCTATTTGTGGGAATTGAGCATCAACACTGAACTTTGATTGCGTATAATTGCGACTATGTCGCTGTTTTGCCTTGACGTTCATCACGATAGCAACCATTACCTGCTGTGATTCTGTCGCACGTCGCTATTGAGGATTGTGCATTCGTCTGACTGTGCGGGCTGGCTGGCTATCTCCTCTTGTCGCCGCCTATTGAATTCCATTGGTTTGTAAGCATCTTGTATGTATGTTTAGCTTTGGGTAACGTATGGATTTATGTTTGATTATTTGGTTTTCTTCTGTTTGTTCATTCTGTGTCTTATATCCGATCACTGCAAAATTTCAATGTTAAAGGCACAATGTGTAACTTTTTTGCTTTAAAAATAGCAAAAATCACTATATCTATGTTATATATTTTTTTTAGTTGTGTACTTACATTACCCCGACTGTTTCCAACAACTTTCAAACCAGGAGAAATTTGTAATTTAATTCAAGAAACGTCCCGTTTCTTTATTTCCGTTTTGTCGCCGCCAATGTTATTCTAATGTTGATCTAGCTTACTGCTAGTCTCATACAGACAAACTAACACATACATTTAAACACATTCAAATGCAGTTTAGAGTGATAGTGTAATGTTAGACCAAGTGAAACAGCGCTGCGTTACCTCACACAAGTTTAATTTGTCTAATAAACTGACCTGTGAGTTGCAATTCTGCACTTGCGTGTAGTTCGGTAGAATGAAATGTCCATATTCCTTTTATATCCGTGGGACTCGCGTCGCGTCGCGTCGCGTTTGGAGCTGATAGCTGTCTCTTAGCAATCCCGAACTGCTTTATATCACAGTCATGATAAAAACATCGATGTATTCAGTCATCCATAAACATTATTAGATCGGTTGGCTTGATGTTGACGACAAGATCCATAATTCTTAGCAAATGTTGCGTCATCAAACTACGCCTTTGTTAATGTAAATAGATTAGCGACCCCTAGTGGCGAAAAATGCCATACTGTATGTTTAACTTGTTTTCATGTGGTACCGTGAGTCCTAATTTTATGTCAAGTGGTTTAGATCCTTGAAATTTTTAACTTATCTTATTTTTTGGATTGTATTCATATGTTTTGTGTGTTTCCCATTTTTGTCGTTGTTGCAGGAGCTGGGGGTTTCTGGAGGGTAATTTGTTTTCTTTAAATTGAGTTTGTTATTTACTGTGTGTGTATGAGTAGATGCCGATTGATGGTGTTCATCATTATTATAATGCCAATGTAGGAGTTTTTAACTTTGAATTTCTAGCTATTTATTATTCAACATTGACGAACAAAATAAACTTTTCTACTTCTATGTATACGACTCATGTCTTTTCACCCACCCACTCAAAACGAACCTATGTGCCCTTAGGGCTATTATTTCCCCGGTTCTCTGGGGTGGCGTAGTCGATCATATATTGCCATTTCTGGTGTCTCCCTAGTTTAGAGTGTGGTAAACACCCCTCAACTTTCTCTACTCTCTCGCACCGCAACGCTACATATACTTCCTACGCAGATTACATCTTTATGGGGTTAATAAGAAGATTATTATGCTGTTTTACAAAGCTGTTTTAGAAAGTATCATTTGGTATGGTGTTACGGAACATAACTGTACAGCTTAAATCTAAATTAGTACTCCTGGTATTGACAGCATTGAAAATTGTTGGGCAAGAAGAATATTTTAATCTTAGTCTTCAATACATACAGTATATGAGAACTGCATTCTTAATCAGGTACAGAAAATTTTGGGGGACCAAACTCACTTCTTGTATTCACAGTATGAACTGCTTCCCTCGGGTAGAAGATACAGAGTCCCAATGTGCAAACTAAACCGGTATAAGAATTCCTTTCACCTGTATCTGTCACGGCTCATGAATGCATTGTTTCCTGCTCGTCTCGTGTTTATGTTGTTATGTGTATGTGTGAATGGGCATGACCAGCCATCATTGTCGGATCAGCGGTCCAGCTGATATCACTCACGGCGCCAGCTGCAGCTAATCCACTCACCTTTAAATATTCACCGTTTTCTCATCTCCTTTGTCAGATCGTTGTTTGAAGTCTTCTGTGCTGTGTGTCTGATCCCGTTCCTGTTCGACGTCTCCAGTCTCGTGCTTCTTGTTCCTGTTCAGTGTTGCCTGTGAATTTCGTTCTGTGTCTGGATTCCGTCACCATCATTCACCAGCGCACTCAACTCTTCACTCCATCTGTTCCGTGTTGACCATCAAAGTCCCTGCGCCACCCGCCTGCATCTATATCTGGGACTATTATTATATTACTGTCTTCAATAAAGAGTTTACTTGAATTTTCTTCCTGTCGTCAGTCATGACAGTATCTGTACAAATGTTGAATAAGTGTTTATCCTGATAATTTAAAATTTAATTTAAAAAGTTTAAACTGTCTTTTATATGTCCATGCAGCAACTTGTAGTCCACAACAAATTTCGTTTCGAGGACAATAAAGTATACTACTACTACTATTCTGAATAGAATATATATATATATATATATATGTAGAATATATATATATATATGTATATATATATATATATATATATATATAATATATATAATAGTATAAATATATACTATTTCCTCAAATATGCTCGCGACCGCTTGACCCGTGTGCGAGCCTCGGAATTGCTTTGCATGGAGCGTGATTTGTTGTAGTTTGAAATCGACATCTATGCATTGTGCCGTTAAGCTGATGAGAGACAATGGATTTACACTACAGCTCCAAATGTCAGTGGTAAAGCTAATTGCTTTTATGTCATGCAACAAGCTGGTGATGTGCTTTTTCACGCCGTCGTGTATCTGTGGTACTACAACCTCTGTGACATAGCGTCGACTGGGAATCTCATACTTTGGCTCCAAGACATTAACAAGGTGACTAAAACCCACATTATCAACAACTGACAGTGGTTGATCGTTAAGAATAAAGAATTGGGTAAGCACCTCTGTTATTTTTATTGCTCTTGGGGTATCTCTTGACATTTTCTCTTCTCTGCAAAGGTTTGCTGCAGAGTTGGTTGCCGAGTGCTACTGCTAGTGGCAAATTCTCCGTGCTCACTTTTGTGTTTCAATTTCAGATGTTTTATCAGGTTACTTGTATTATATGTACTGGATGTTTTATCTCCTCCCTAACCCAAAGTACTCCCCCCGTATTCCTGGCTGTGGATGAACAAGCCAAGAGTGAGTGGAGGGATGCTGAAACTGTCAAGGAATGTTAGGTGAGTTGACAGAGTGAATATATATATGCTTCTTCTCATGCTGATAGGGTAGACATGGTAATTGTTTGATGACAAGTTGATTGGATTGATTATTTGAACGTGCTCCTCCCGAACTTTGTTTATGAAACATCATGTGTAGATTCCACCATCGTGTCTGTTAGAGAAGATATCAACAGTGCATTAATTTGAAAAGAGGAACAGAGAACTGCGATCAAGGCATTTGTCGATCGGAAAGATGAATAAAGAACATACGTCACTTACTCTGTTGCTCTGATTGGTTGTAGGTCTATCCAACTGAGTGCAGAGGCATTTTCTTTCCTGGTTCGGTTGAAACACGCCTCTTAATCACAGCCCAATGGAGCTGACTAGAATCTGAGTATGACGACGTTAGGCTAGGTAACAAGTGCATGGACAAGCCTTTCTGCATCAGATAGTGAAAGAAAAGAAAATCATGGGAATACTACATTATTTTCAAGGTGTAAACTATCATTTTTACCATAACAGGCAGCTGCAGGGGTAACAACTAAAAGGACCTCAGACTTTGTGCCATTCAATTTAATAAAATGGTGGTACATCGATAATTTAATTTCCTGCAGACCAGTGGTTCTCAACTCCAGTCCTCGTGACCCACTGCTCTGCACATTTTGTATGTCTCTCTTATCTGACACACTCAGTTCAGTTCATGGAGTCTCTCCTAATGAGCTGATGATCTGGTTCAGGTGTGTTAAATAAGGGAGACATACAAAATGTGCAGAGCAGCGGGTCCCGAGGACTGGAGTTGAGAACCACTGCTGCAGACAGTCAGAGAGTGTTGCCGAGATACCTGTGATATTAGTTTTCGTGTTAATATAAATTTGGGTATCATCAGCAAAAAAGTGGAACCCCAATCCATGCTTTCTAATAATCTGCCCTAAAGGAAGCATGTAAATATTAAAAAGTATTGGGCCGAGGACAGACCCCCTGAGGAACACCATGACATACCTGTCCAATGTTAGATTTATTGTTATCTAAAACAACAAACTGGGTATGATCAGTAAGGTAAGATTTAAACCACTCCAACACTGTACCGGAAATACCAAGCCAAGTCTCAAGTCTCTCAATCAGTATAGAGTGACACACCGTGTCAAAAGCTGCACTCAAATCTAGCAGCACCAAGATAGTAAAGGCATCAGAGTCAGCAGAGATAAGGAGATCGTTCATAACTCGGACCAATGCAGTCTCAGTACTATGTCCTGATCGAAACCCAGATTGAAAAGGTTCTAAAAGCTCGCTCAAGGACAAGTGAGAATGAAGTTGTGACACGACAACACGTTCCAGAACCTTCGCCATAAAAGGAAGATTAGATATAGGCCTGTAGTTAAACAGATCAGACGCATCACACCCAGGCTTTTAAAGAACTGGTGTGATGGCAGCAACCGTGAGGGCTTTGGGAACAAGTCCAGTAATAAGGGAAGCGTTAATAATGTTCAAAAATGAGGACTGATAGATGACAGACACTCCTTGAGAACAGTTGGAATAGGGTCCAGAGTACAGGTAGTGGAATTCATCGTCATAATTAATTTGGAAATGTAATCAATGGTGACCGTTTTAAAACTAGAAAACCGATTTAGCGTACAATTTAAGGGATGAATCTCAGGAAGTGCACACAAAGAGACAGAAGTAATAGATTGATAAATATTCTCATTTTTTTCAGCAAAGAATTTCAGAAACTTATTTCACTGCTGCAAAGAGGAACAAATAAGTGAATTGGAAGGTTTTAGGAGTTTGTTGATTACCTTAAACATCTTATTTGGATTTGCAGTACAATCATTAATGACTCTGAGAGTAGTATTCAGTTCTTGCTATTTTGAGGGCATTGCTGTACTGAACCAAATGCTCATCATACATAAGTTTATGGACAGTGAGCCCTGATTTTTTATACTGTCGTTCCAGCTGCCTATCCTTAGCTTTAAGAGCCCTAAGCTCAATAGTAAACCAGGGTGATGATTTCATAAATGAAACAATACGTTCCTTCCTGGGGGCCAGCTCATCTAAAGTTGATGATAAAATTAAGTTATATTGATCATCAGTATTACCAATAGCAATATCATTGATCAATGATCATGTATGAAAACTGATTAAGATCAATATTTTTAAGATTTCTAAAACTAATAACCCTCTTTTGTAGTTTTTGTAGAGGAACAGATCAATTAAAACTCAAGAGCTTATGGTCACTAATGCACAAATCTTTGCCTTCTAGCTGATTAATATCAGCACCAACTGCACCAAATCAAGTGTATGACCTTTTCTATGAGTAGGAAAGTTGACATGTTGTATCAGGTTAAAACAATCCTGAATCTCCATAAAATTTGCAGTATGATTACAACTAGGATTATCAACATGAATATTAATATCTCCAATAAGAATCATAGATGGACAGAGGGAATTTACAATTGCAAGTAGCTCTGTGAATTCATCAAAAAACAGAGGGTTAGGTTTCGGTGGTTGATTGATAAACAAGATCAGAACAGGAGAAACCCCATTCACTTTAAAAACAATACTCTCAAAATGATAAAACAGAAGGAACAGCAATTTCAGTAACAGAGATCTCTGCACTGTACACAACAGCAAGGCCACCCCCTTTACCCGATGCTCTGGGTTTATCAAGATATGTAAATCCCGGTGGAGTCCACACAGATTGAGATTTAAAAAGTCATTTTGTTGGTACCAAGTTTCAGAAATACAAAAGACATCAAGTTTTTTGTCCAAGATGATGTCAGAGTAAATTTAAACGTACTTTGAGGTGCGCGAACCTGATGAATTCAGGACGTACTTTGTCAGAGTGTATAGTAGACACTTGTGGATGGCACAAGTTCGCAGGGCAAACACCACGAGATATATTTTGTTTAATATCAGTACACTTGGGACGGGAACATTAGACCTTAATATCACTCCCTGTGAGGTTAAAGTTCTGCTGTGATCCCCTATGAACATATTTAGACTGACGTAGAAGGTGAAGTGATCGGCAGTGACAGCAAACAGCAATCTAACCCACATAGTAAAGTCCAAATAAGAGCCAAGGCGTTATGATGAGACGAAGATGAGACACACTGTGAGTGGCCACTGGAGGCCGCTAGATGTACTGCATTCACAGTCAGGTCAATCATGTGACTGTGTTTGAGGCTTTGAGTCCAGGAACCTGTAGAGCCGATCAACAGTTTTGCTTCCCCCTGATTTCTCTCATCTCAGAAGCTCAGGGACATATGCAAGTTAACTCCTGGTGCTGTTCACTCTACAATATGAATTAGTTATGTAATTCCGTTTTCATGATGTTTTTTGTGAAGTTGCTTTGTCTAATGTCCACACATTTGTGTGCTGTTCCAGTTCAGAGACCTTCAAGATAGCGGCTAATTCAGGAAAGCAGCAAGTCTAGAGTTTGCACCCTTGGTGAGCGGAGCGAGGTGTGTATTATTTTGCTCCATATATAAGAGACGGAAAGGCTTTAAGGATGTATAATGTCTATATTGACTGTTACTGGAAATTGTTTTGTTGTGTATCTTGTGCCAGGAAAGCTGCATGTGTTGAGTGAGCAAATTATTGTTTTATGTGTTGTTACTTTTATTGTGCATTGCACATATACACAAATGCATGATGATGCACTGTAAAAGAGGTGAGGATTTATTTGTAAATTTGTGTCATGCCAAAGGTTCATTAACAAGCTATTTGTGTGTTTACTTCTAGTTTTCACGGTGCTCATGCTGAATCTAGAAGAATAAAAATGATTGTACCCGTTAAAGACTCTCTGCCATTATTAAGGCTGCTACACACACTGCTACACGAGACACGGTTAGATCCAATCCAAAGCGTTATGATAAAACAGAACTTCTGACACGCTGTTGTACGGGAACATGGAGACCACAAGTGAGTGAGAAATCCAGGCACACCACTACAGTACACAGGCACAGCAAAGAGTGTTGTCCGATCCAGTCCATGAATGTAGAAGCACGACCAAATAACAAGGAATCCAACAATAACGTATAGTAGTAAGTATACAATAGAGAATTAAAAATACAGAGTGAAGAAGCGGCAACCAAACGTGCCAGTGTCCTCTCCGCCAGTGTTCAGAGGTGTTTGGACTACATGTCTGCAGAGCATCACTCAACAGCTCGGTGCCTTTTCCAGATATGTACACATCTTTTCACATGCCATTCCATTTATCTATAGATATTACAAATTCATTATTATAACAATAAAAATGACTCTGTTAGTGTTTAGCATTTTTGCATTGGTTCTCAATCGTGGATGTGTTGTGGTCTGTGTGTTCTGCATTGCAGCTTTTTCTTTCTTTTTTTGGACAGTATGTGTGACAGTGATCTTTATACTTGTGAGGGACCAAGCAGTCAAGGGCAAAGAATGCAGGATTTCCAAACAAAGAAAACTATTTATTAAATGCCAAACAAAGTTACAAATTAAAGAATTTGAAAACATAACCAAATAAAGTCAGGCCTGGGCCCATAAAGAGGATCAACTGAACACACTGCAAAAAATGAAATCTTGCAAAGTCAAAAAATCTTAAAATAAGGCAAGAATTCTTGTTTTGTTTTTTTTCTTCTAAGATAAATTAACTAGCCTAGAACTAAAAGCAAAAGATTATTCTGCTTGTTTTGAGAAAATATAACTTGAATTGAAAAAAATGCCAATTCTGGTGATTTCTTTAAATGAATTAAGTATCTTTTTAAAGTGTATGGTATATTTTGACACAGTCTATCCTAGAATCAAAAAGTTTAAGCCATATTTTCTTATTTTACGTTTATTATTTTTAGAAAACAATGTTAGCACATTCAGACACAATTGTTTCCTACTTTACATTGAATGAATGCATGAGGCATTTATATAGTGCTTTCATATGTACTACTGTACACCCAAAGCGCTTTACAATCATATCAGGGTTCTCTCCTCGACCACCACCAGTGTGCAGCATCCACTGGGATGATGCGACGGCAGCCACAGTACAACAGCACCAGTGTGCTCACCACACACCAGCTATAGTGGAGAGAGGGGAGAGAGTCATAGAGCCAATTCAGTTAATTAAACATTATTTAGTTTGAACCAAATGAGAAACAAGAAGTTGCAAATCAGAGAAACATAACATTTTATTCGGTGCTCACAACTGTCAATTTTTAGAGACAACATCTTTTAAACCAAACAGTATTCAGTAACTTCATTTTAAAAGATTAGTTCACCCCAAAATGAAAATTTCCTGATAATTTACTCACCCCAATGCCATCCATGATGTTCATGTCTTTCTGTTTTCAGTGGAAAAGAAATTAAATTTGAGGAAACGTTTTAGGATTTTTCTATACACAATGGACTTGAATTGCAACCAAAATGTTGAAGTCTAAATCAGTGCAGTTTCAGAGGGCTTTAAAGTGCTTCAAATGGCTCTCCTCGATCCCAGCTGAGGAATAGGGTCTTATCTAGCGAATCGATCAGTCATTTTCAAAACCTAAAATAAAAAATTATATACTTTTTAACCACAATTGTTAGTCTTGTGCTGGACTGGAACGCGTCATGCCCGGCGCATCTGGTGCTTGGCCACCGCTAGAGTTAAAATCGTTCTCGTCGTTGGCATTTCCTGGTATGCTGTTACAATATATTCGGTTTCTGAAATATTTGGTTCCAGTGGGTGTTTCGCCCTTAGATCACGTTTTGCCCTAAAATACTCCTATAACTGGTCAGTGGTCACATTTTGTAAATAATGAATCGATTTTGTAGCATGTGTTTACCTTAACTATTACAGACCTGATTCACTAGGACGCGTTGGAAGACAACAACCCTAACCCTAACTACAATAAAATGCATATTTCTCAATTTCTCCCAGATTAGTTGTTGTTGACATGAATGTTGCTTTACACTCAACTGAAAATAATTTTGATACAACCCACATACTTCGAAGGTTATCATAAATGTTAAACTTAAGTTGCATGAACAGTTGTTTTCTCTTGCAATGTTTTAGAATGTTGGTCAAATTAAGTGATAATTATTTCAATTGTAGTGATGTGTGACCTCTAAAGTAAAGCTCATCCATTCACATCATAAAGACAACAACCCTAACTACAATAAAATGCATATTTCTCAATTTCTCCCAGATTAGTTGTTGTTGACATTTTATGACATCAGAACTGCACGTTTCTCAAGAATGACATAAAAAAAAGCTTTTTAAATGTGTATGATTGCATCTTTAAATAAATATTTAAAAATATATTCTTGTTTTTTTATTCTGTCATCCTAAATTGTCTGCATATTCAAATAGTCTTTATTGAAATTATAGGCTGATTGCTCAAGACAACACAAGAACTTGGAGTTGCATGTTTTGAATGTTGCTTTACACTCAACTGAAAATCATTTTGATACACAACCCACGTACTTCGAAGGTTATCATAAATGTTAAACTTAAGTTGCATGAACAGTTGTTTTCTCTTGCAATGTTTTAGAATGTTGGTCAAATTAAGTGATAATTATTTCAATTGTAGTTATGTGTGACCTCTAAAGTAAAGCTCATCCATTCACATCATACTCATAAGTGAACACAAACGCACTGATGTACATTACAAAGCAAAGTCCAACTAAAGTAATGTTATGCTTAGTTTTTGCAATAAGTAGTTTATTATTTGCATTTTCTACTGTAATAATATTTCCCTTTTCTGACCTCATTATGTAATAACAGCCAAGTTTGGTGACCAAATAATTACTACATCTCATTATGGGTTAGGATTTGCTCCATGAATATATTTTTATATATGTGAAAATGTTTATAGCTCAGTTTCAATTTAGAGCTACTAAATTGAAACTGAGCATAATCATTTTCACATAAATAGGAACTTGTGGTTAAATGTTTTCTGTGCATTGAACAGTACTCAGGAAAAGAAACAGGAAGAGGCCACTTTTATGTTTTAAGGCATAATTCAAAACAATGTAACAATCCAAAGGTAAGTGCACTTAACTGTAATAAAACAGACAAAACGTTAGAAAATTGATTCATTTGGTTTTATTTTTATTTGGCACAGTCAAATTTCTGACGGTGCGTTGAAATCATGCTGTGGATGGAAGTACCAAATCAAGGGCTTTGGCACCCAGGACAAATAAAAACCCGTTTCTTGTTTGGCCGATTCACACATATCCAATGGTACCAGCCATTGCAACTGTCACATTCAATCTGAAAGAGACAGTGACATTATGAAAAATTAAATGTGCAAAGTTGGAAAAATAAATAAATAAAGAACAGATTAAAATACCCAAGAGTCAATGCTGTCCTGTGTGAGTATATTTGTCCCCACAGGACAAGCATAGGTCAGACAGGTCTTCTGTGGAAACAAAAGCATCAAGGTATTTGCGTAATGATGCATATCACCAAGCAATATCATGTATAACTTGGGTTTTAAAAAACCCCCACCAGTTTGCTGTAGCACACACAGGCCTATGTTTTGCCACATCAGAGCAACATCTGCATCAGTGCATGGAAACTCCAAACTGCCCCCATGTAGAACTGCTTCAGCAAACTACAAAGAGCATTGACAATATAATATTATTATTAATATATAATATACGAATAATAAAAATGTTGATTTGCTTTGTCAATGCTCTTTGTAGTTTGCTGAAGCAGTTCTACATGGGGGCAGTTTGGAGTTTTATATTGTTTTATATATATATATATATATATATATATATATATATATATAAAACAATTCTGTACCTTGCAGACAAATACACCACATGAATTCCCATCCCTTTGGATGCTGTGTGGTAATGTTTGACATTGCCACTTTGTGGTTGGAGTGCCTTTGCTGGCCATAAATTCACTTTGGTAGAAGAAAAGAAGATTAATAAAAACAACAGACCAACATTTTGAGTATCTTCATACATCTGTCATTACCTTACAACCTTTCTGCAGTGAAGCAGTTTGCCTCGGCTTTCTCCAAAGGAGTTTACATACAAAATTCTTCTTTCTTTGGGATATATCATGTCAAGATGGGGTCATGAATTAATGACTCACATTTAAGCCTTTGTAGTTTACAGAGAAGGATGGAGAAAAAAAAGGAACAAACCAGGAGTGTCCAGTGGTCAGTCTCGTTAACTGACCCCAACAGCACATCATATGCCTCTAGATCCATCTACAGCATACAGGTATAAATGTGGCATTCCAATAACAGATTACCAAATTATCTGAGAACATGATAGTTACTTGTATGGCATCAGAATTTTTTGTTTTTTACCCTATTCATCAAACTGGCCTTCCTCTTCCAAATATTTGTGGCTTGAAAGGAATCCAGGACAAATACCCTGCCTAAATAATTCCTCACAAGGCAGGTCATGTACGCATTAATGACCTGTGGTTAAAAAGAAGGATGACAGACTTGCAAGGTATGGTCTATTCTAAAAGCAAAATGACAGTGAACTACAGGAAATTGTATCAATCATGTTAACTGCAGCACAAACCTCACTTTCAAGTTTCGCCCCAGGTTTGAGGCGTTCCAAATCCCAGGTAAAGACCTTGTACGGGCCAACTTTACTGTAAAGTTTCCCACCCATTTTCCTTGCCTATATGTCTTGCAGCACTACAGAGAGATAGAGAAGAAAATCTTGAACAAAAGTTATTTACATATAGGAGATATAAATTATGAAGGAAAACACAAACAACACATACCTAAAGAACAAGGTATTTGGGGGGAATGCTGTACGACCGACTGGGTGGCAGGACTGAAGGTAGGATGAGGTGCACGGCCAGGTAAAGGTGGAGACTGGGTGGCAGGACCGGAGGAAGGCTGGGGGTCAAGGCCAGGTAAAGGTGGAGACTGGGTGGCAGGACCGGAGGTAGGCTGGGGGTCAAGGCCAGGTAAAGGTGGAGACTGGGTGGCAGGACCGGAGGTAGGCTGGGGGTCAAGGCCAGGTAAAGGTGGAGACTGGGTGGCAGGACCGGAGGTAGGCTGGGGTCAAGGCCAGGTAAAGGTGGAGACTGGGTGGCAGGACCGGAGGTAGGCTGGGGGTCAAGGCCAGGTAAAGGTGGAGACTGGGTGGCAGGACCGGAGGTAGGCTGGGGGTCAAGGCCAGGTAAAGGTGGAGACTGGGTGGCAGGACCGGAGGTAGGCTGGGGGTCAAGGCCAGGTAAAGGTGGAGACTGGGTGGCAGGACCGGAGGTAGGCTGGGGTCAAGGCCAGGTAAAGGTGGAGACTGGGTGGCAGGACCGGAGGTAGGCTGGGGGTCAAGGCCAGGTAAAGGTGGAGACTGGGTGGCAGGACCGGAGGTAGGCTGGGGTCAAGGCCAGGTAAAGGTGGAGACTGGGTGGCAGGACCGGAGGTAGGCTGGGGGTCAAGGCCAGGTAAAGGTGGAGACTGGGTGGCAGGACCGGAGGTAGGCTGGGGGTCAAGGCCAGGTAAAGGTGGAGACTGGGTGGCAGGACCGGAGGTAGGCTGGGGTCAAGGCCAGGTAAAGGTGGAGACTGGGTGGCAGGACCGGAGGTAGGCTGGGGGTCAAGGCCAGGTAAAGGTGTAGACTGGGTGGCAGGACCGGAGGTAGGCTGGGGGTCAAGGCAGGCAGCAGAAATGGATTTTGAAGATGGTGGGCCAGCAGGTGTTGGATTAAAAAGAACAGAACACTGTGTTCCTGGATGCATCACGACATGAGGGAGGGGCATGGCAAAAGGCACATTGAGAGGTAGTGGTACATGCTGCAGGGAAAGGTGTGTATAGGGCAGGGTAACAGGGTGGAGGAAAGGCATGAATCTGAGAGGTGCTTGTAGAACAGGGGACTGGGGAGGAACGTGAGGGACTGAAGGCACAGTAGCAGGAAGGCAAAACTTCTGAACTTTTGAAGGAGGATCCTCCAAAAAATGAATTAAATGGTCAATATTGATTTTGGGAATTTGTTTCCCTTCATCATCCACCACATCAATGGATTTGCCCTCCACGTTTATAATGGTGTATGGACCCAAATAATCTGGGTCCAGCTTGCCCCCCTTTCTCTGCTTGCTTCTGATGTTCTGCCACAGGACCCTGTCTCCAACCTGAATGTCAATGGCCATTCCTTTCTCCAATTTCCTTTTTTTAACTTTACCTTGCACATTTGTAATGTTGTCCTGCACAGTTTTAAAAATTCTGTCCTGCCTTCTAATGCATTCTGTAATACATTCCTCTGCCACAATGTCCTCCACACTTTCGTTGATCTATATAAAGAAATTGGATTTGATTGGCAATTGCAGGTTTGCAATTGCAATTTTTTTATTATAAAATAATTTAGATGTATTGTGCTTACCTCATAATTGTCTGGCACCTCACAAGGATACCTTGCCTCACAGCCAAACATTAAAAAGTATGGCGAGAATTTGGTGGTTATTTGTTTTTTAGTTCGGAGACCGAACATTGCAGCCTCCAAATAATCTGCCCATGTGTCTGGACGTTTTCCCACAAGCTTGCTCAAAGACCTGAAAAACAAGTCTTACAGTTAATCACCTATAGTGATACAATGTGTGAGACTTGATAAATGAGTAAATATACAATGAACAGACAAGAGCAGATGCATTCTTCATCTGCCATTCATGTATTGTTTTATCAGTAGAATGGTCACTTTCATACCTCTGAATTGTGCCATTTAATCTTTCAGCCAGTCCATTGGTCTGCGGGTGGTATGGGGAACATAAACTTATTTTAATGCCAAGTACTTGGCAGACACCCATATTGATCTATACAAACCAACACAAGACTTTAATTATTAATATTTTTCCAATTATTCAAATTGTAAAGGTGTAATTCTCTAACCTTGTTCACCAATTATTTGCCTTGATCAGTCAAAAGCCTTTTTGGGGCACCAAATCTGTAACATAGCTTGACAATGCAAGCTGTTACCTCCTCAGCACTCTTAGTCTTTAGTGGGAAAGCCTCACACCACTTTGTGAAATAGTCTACCATTACACAAATGTACTGGTAGCCCTCTTTAGTTGGTGTGAGCTTTCCCACTAAATCCATACCAACAATGTCCCATGGCTCAGCCACCTGATGACAAAAAAAAACAAAAAAACAAAAAAAACATTACTTTCTTAAAGTGAGAATATTCTTCATTAAACAAACACACAACTTACCTAAATAGGGGTATATTCAGCTTTGTCCTTAATTTCAGCTTGCTTTTTCTGGCATGCTGCACAGTGCATAACCTAAAACATTTTTGTTTAATTTCATTTTGATAGAGCTAGGAAAGTATTAGACATGAAAGTAAGACATGAATGTCAGTTAATTGCACTCACCCAGGTTTTAATATCAATGGTCATGGCAGGCCAATAAAACCTTTTACTAATGGCATCAGTTGTCTTCTGAACACCACAGTGTGCACCAATTGGACTGCTGTGGAACTCATCAAATACCCGTTTGGCCTCCTCTATTGAGTCCAAAACTTTTGCCAGTACACCCTCTCCTCTTTTCCGTATATAGTATAAAACCTCATCTGAAAGTAGTTGAAAGTTTTGGTAATGAAGAGACTGTCGAGAAATCACTAAGTGTGACTTCACTCACCCTTGATTCTGAAGTTATGTGCCCTTCTAAGAAGGACATATTTTTCATTTTTAGAAATGCCATGGGGAACCTTTCCAGATTTTTTTAACTCGTACAAGGTTTAAAACGTTTGCTTATCCATATTGACAGCCAAAATGACAAATCCAACAAAGATGGGTAGGCTTATTTATATGATTTGTGATTGAGACTCGTTATTCTTTTAACACATCTCCATAGATAATTGTTGAATGCTTCACTAACTATATGTAATGAATGTATTTTTTTTATTGGCCAGAGCTGTGTTCAATAAAGAATTGAACAGAAATTCAAGTCACAAAAGAACTTTCTCAGGTGTGGTTGATCATGGGCATATAATTAAAAAAGTAGTGTAATTTAGGCTATGTTTACACGGAAACGATCTGAAGAGAAAACGCAAAAGTGATAACTTTTTATTCTGCGTAAAAAACATAAAAATAAGATACAAAGACATAAAATACAGATACTCTCATACATTTAGATATCTGTCTAGGAAATCGCCTAGTGTTAATCTGCATCACTATTTGTACTTGTTGTGAATACGCAGGCCACAAGAAGTAATTAGGTGTTTTTTTATTTATTTTTTATATCACTTTTACTCAGGACATGCTAGCTGGCAACAAAGGATTCCATTCATTATGCTAAGCTAAGCTAGCGCCGACCCTGTCAAACTAAAACAATGCATGCACTGAGACAAAAATGCATTTGCCCACCTATCTAAATGTATTGTAGTGGGATTGCCCCTTTAAGAATAGTCTGCGTGGCCCCTTTAAAAATCGCACACGGATTGCATTAAGTGGGTGGGTAAGTCAGGTAATCATGTAGCTATATAGATACAGGTGAGAGTTCGTTTCCTCATGACATTGTACCGATGTGACCTGTTTGTGTAGGTCTTGTCACGATGTGACCTGTTTGTGATCTTGTATCTCCTTCATTCCTCGGGAAAGGTAGGTTTTATTAAACTGGTGGCTCATGGACGGGAGGGAATTATACATTTAGAATATGGGTGTTCGTGGGAATTTAACTTAATTCACATGATTGATTAACGTGCTTGTTTGGTGTAATTTTAGATTAGTCGGGTGCGTCCAGGCATTGTTAGTGAGCATGTGTGAGTGAGTATCTTACACGTGAAAGGTAATATTTTTCCCTTACCCTGTTTGTTTGATTACAAATCTGAGAGGAGTGGGGAGGGAAAAGAAAGCAAACGAAATGTCTATTTGTTTTTCAGAAGTTGCCAGCTGCTGCTTTGCTGCGGCTTAAATAGCGGTTCCAGTTTGGGACGCGGGATGATTCATTGAACGCTCACGATTGCATTGAACGTGTTCTATTGCCTGTACAACGCACACGTTGGATGCGCTGTAAACCTGTGGTCTGTGATTCTGGCGCCACCTGGTGTTCGTTCACCTTGCTGGCGTAATTTCATTGATTTGTGTATATTCGTGCGTATTTTGGTTACGTGTGTGTGCAATATAATTGAATTGAAATTGTTTTGTTTGCTTTATTGTATTATTATTAGGTTTGTTTATTAACCAATTCATTCATTTTGTTTATTTTGTTATTTTGGGTTGGATGTATCATTTCTTTGTCTTGCTTTACATTGATACTGCTCCATTACAGAGCTGATTAATTGTGGTTTATTTGTTCTTTTGTTCTTTTTGACTTTGGTTTATTTGGTGGGTGTTGAGTGGGTTTAAATAATTATTGTATTTTTTTGGTTTTGGTTGGTTTGAAGTGTTTGATTTGTATTTTGTTTTATTATTTGAGCAGTGAAATTGGGAGGCTTGAATATTTGGGGTCTTGAGTACGGGCCTTACTAGTGTAAGTTGATCGAGTCATTCGGTCACAGTATGAAAGAAGGTGAACAAATATGAACATCTAAACCACTGTTAATTCTCAATAAGATCTTCTGACATAAATAGTCAAAGTATCTGTATTTTATGTCTGCAGGTAATGGCAGTTTAAGCAGCTCAGTGGGAAACACTGCCTGAGCCAGAAAGTCTATCCTTCAGATCTGGTTTCTCTCACGATCCAAACATGTGTGAATAACAGATGCTAAGTTATCTAAAGGTGTGAGTGAAGTTTCTTTTATTTTAATGGTTTTTAGATAAACACACACTGTCTGTTGCTTTGCAATTACAAATGGAAATTAAATTGAAATAAATGTGAGTTTTTAATTTAATGCATTCCTGAGAGTGTTTATTTGGTCCTGAAACAGTATAAATTATGTCTAAATGAGACCATAAATGACGTTGAAAATTTGTCCACAATGACCACATTTGAACTAGTTTTTAACCTTGTATGAAGGTTCCATGAACGTCTATATCGGACGTGCAGAACACGTCAAAAAAAGACGTCATTAAAATTTTCATTCTGGCTCCTCAGTGGACGTATTTTTAACGTGCGCTTTTGTGACAAAGACGTCTTATGCAGTGGCGTCATGCCCATTCAAAGTGAGGGAGCACGTGCCCCCTCAGATTTTTCCTCCCTGATAATTTTTTTGTCACAACTTTATTCCTATTATGCTCCATAATATACCAGAGCCTATAACGACTCAAATGTATTCTTCTGGATGTGTAATAAATCGGTCAGCATCAGCCCGCCCCTTTTTCCTAATATGGTGTCTGTGTATATCAAATCTAGAGCGCTACGCGCGTATCGGCAACAAATCGGCATTGAATTAGTTATCGGATGATATTAAAAGATAGTGGGATTATTTGTGGTTGACCTGGAAATTTTAACTTGATCAAAAAGTTATGGATTTGATATTAGCTGCGAATTCAGAGCATTAACTTAAGTTGTGTCAGTGTAACGTTATCGATAGCTAGCCTAGTCTAACCGTAAACTAGTTGGCTAACGTTACTGCCATACAAAGCCATAGTAACGTTATCTGATCGGTTTTGAACTGCACTATTTAAGAAAAGGGGCAGTATTGCATATCCTAGTGTAGAAGTGAATGCCATTTTCAATATGTTTAACCATAACAGCACAAATAATTGACATGAGCACTTCTGAATAAACATACAGGGCTGGTTCTACCACCAGACGTCCCAGAGGAATGGACTTTAAGAGCCCGCCTCTCCCTAATCCCCACCACCATGACCTTCACCCACCTGAGGAATGGTTTTGCAACAGTTGTTACCCAGAATCATAAATCCAATGGCTAGCTATAGCCCTTCTGTCTGGTTCATAGGTTAAATGTACAAGTTACAAGTTACTAGCTTTTCTGTTAGCTCATAAATTACTCTTTACAAGTTCCTTATTTAAAATATAATAATGAGCAGTGTAACTACAGTATTTTCAATGATTTTACTAAAGTAATGTTACATATTACATTTGATTTGATTACTTTTTTACATTTCTGTCAAATATTAACCATTTTCAAATAAACGGGGTAGTGTTAACCTTATTCAGCACTGAAATCTGTCAAACTTCTTTCAAAGTCCTTCATCACATATTAATATTAAAATAACTTAATTTCAGAATACCACAAAGTCAGACCTCAGCACCTTTATGTACCTTTAATGTAAGATCGTTCTTAGGTCACATACCAATTTAAAATCATAACATAAAAACTGCAATGGTACTGTTTTTAAAATCATGTGTAGTAGGCCTAAGTGTACAGTAAGTGTGTGTGTAAACATGCTTTAATGAAGTAGACTTCAAAAGCTTTTGAATTTGAGCTTACAGTTCTTTCATCAACCTGTCTTTTACATAAACTTACAAAATAGATACTTTAACTTAGTCCTCAGATAGAGGAGGGTTGCTGCTAGCTCCGTTAAGGTATTTCTGTCCCTCCCAAACTGCATTGAAATGGTATGTTTAGCAGCCAGAATTTAAAAATTTTCAGGGGGAGAAACCCCCTGACCCCTCCTAACATGATCCATATCACCTGTCAGAAAACAATTGCAACGTCTCAGATTGTGCCCCCCCAGAATTTTGGCTTGCATGACGCCCCTGGTCTTATGTACAAGATATCTGACAAAGGTAGATTTATCTAATTGTTTTGGAGATTTTAGGGTTATAACGTCACAGTTCTTGTGGATTTCTGCTGCCTTCACGTGCTATCAGAATTATTGTAAATAGTTTCCTGAACATGGATGCCCTCTCAAGTCAAAATTTGCAAGCGATGAGCTTATAATCAGGACTTGGAAATCAGAAATTTCCGATAGCACGTTTAGGCAGCATAAGTCTGTCATTTTTTCTGTTTCATGAAATCACACACTGACTTGATGATGGTTAAATCAGATTTCATATCATCATATCATATGACTCCTTGTGCATAGAAAAAAAAAATCACTGGACTATTATAATGAATGCCAAAAATAATTCAATGTAAAGTGATAGGCCTTTTTCAAACCAAACTGGCACATTGATGCATGATATAAATAACTGTCTTAAAACAATTGTTAATCTAAAATAACTAAAACTTCTTTTTTTTTTTTTTTTACATTACTCTGCATATGGACAAAATTTATCTATAGCATTATTATTAAATATGTTTTTTAATCATCCAAGCTGCAAACATCAGCGCAGCAGTACTACCAACTTTGTCACGTGATGACACTTGTGATCTTTTCTCTGGACCAGAAAACTTTTTACGACGGAAAACCATATGGGAGACGTTTCATACAGACAAAGAGGTAGACCTTCACTCCATTTTTCCAAACAACAGTATTAATTTTAATTAAATATTAGTGTCAGAAAAAATAAATGTTACATACAGCAATGTTTAGGTCATTCACAAACAATCACACTAAATATCTTAAGTAAGCAATAAGGTAAAAGAGGCTGTGCTGTTTTGTGAATAAGGCTGCGTCCGAAACCGCATACTCAATGAGTAGGTACTTAATTTCAATGAGTACATACTTAACGAGCGCTAAAAGAGTAGGTACTTTATAGCCAAATCTCGTTGAGTATGAATGCGATCCGTACAACATTCGCCATGTTGACGTTATCATGTGACCTACGACGTTATCACAAGCGCAATAGCTTGAAAATTATGAGCGACAGGTGTACCAACACCTGATTCATCAGTACCTCGACAACCATACCCATTACAGTTTTCTTCAACGCCAGCAAAATGTTTCCAATGTCTGTACAAAGAAGACGTCGGGCAGCTGCTCGAAGATCTCGCCTTAGGAGAAGACTATTGATTTCATACTCTAAATATGTAAGTACGAATTAAATTAAATTAAAGTACGTAAAAAATAACATTAACCAAGAATGACTTGCCATGCTAGCTCACCCCAACACTTATAATGATAAATGCTGACCAATACTCAATTATATTACATATTTTCTTACTGAGAATGATATGTTGTAGTAAAACATGCCTAATTTACTGTTAATAGTGGACAAATGCAGCCAATGAATGTGAATACATCCATTTTCAGTCAAGAAATTAATGTATTAATTAATGAAAGAATTATATTTAATTGACTACAATAGGAAACATGAACAACAAGTAAACAAATGGATATAACTAAAACTAACCATCACAATAAACAAATGCAAGTCAACAACACATGAAACAAAGATTTATTAAAATTTCTCATTTTAACAAACTATCACATATTTACAGGCGGTGAACCCCACATCCTACTGCCATCTCAACAGAGCTGTTCCCATTCTGCGGCTTTATTTTGATGAAGCAGCTGACCACCGTGCCCACCTTCGCCTGTCTCTGCCGTCCATCAGGTCCCTGATTGCTGCAGTCAGACTGGAATCTGACCATGGATGGGAACGGGACATCGAGGTGCTTGTGTTCCTCTACTGGCTGGCCCATGCAGCATCCTACAGGGTGGTGTCACGGACCTTTGATATCCCGAAGTCCTCTGTGCATGACATTGTGCATAGAGTGAGCAAGGCCATCATGGGAATGTTGAGGAGGGTGATTTGCTTTCCGACCGGAGATGACCTGGAGGCAGTGGGAGCAGGATTTGCACAGCTGGCTGGGTCACCAGTTTTCAGCAGAGCAGTGGCTGCCATAGATGGCTGTCATATCCGTATCAAACCTCCAGCAAATAACTCCCACTGTTATTTCAACCGGAAGCTGTTTCACTCCATCCAACTCCAGGCCATCACTGATCACCGGGGGAAATTCCTTGATGTCTTTGTGGGATATCCTGGGTCTGTGCACGATGCCAGGGTGCTGAGGAACAGCCCTGTGTATGCTGAAGGCCTTTATCCACCTGCAGGCAAGTGCATCCTCGGGGATGGAGGCTATCCTTGCCTGAGTGCCCCCATCTGCCTCATCACGCCGTACAGAGAGCCGTACAAAATGTTTTACAATTCATGTTGTCAGCATTCCTTTTCTTTCCAAATGTCATTTTATAGGTTTACAATTACATGCATTTTTTTAAATAGCTTTATTACTTTTGTTGTGTAATGGGCTAAACCACTGAACTGGTAAGCAGAAGATTGCTGGTCGATCTCCACAGCCGACGCCACGAGTGTGTCCTTGAGCAAGGTTCTTTACTCCAGGTTGATTCAGGGTCATTGTCCCTGTAATAAATGCACAGAGTCACTTGGATAAAAACATCTGCCAAATTTCAAAATTCAAATGTTTTATGAATTGTCTCAGGCATAAAAGTTCAAAGTTGCTAATTTCTTAGCTTATTTCTTCAAGGTACTACTATAATACAAAATGCATACATATATTTACTACCATTTCTATCTGGTGGGTTGAAGGGTTAATTCACCTAAAACATATGAATTCAGCTATTATTTACTTTCATTATATTCTTTACATTATTTACAATTTTGCTTTCATGTTATGAGATCCCTCAATTACTATTTTTTTTTAAACCACAAAATGTGATTTTTGTTAAGTTTGTTCTGCTGGTTTCGGTTCATACAATATCGGTCAATGGAGCCCAACTTTCAGAAGCTTCCTGGCATTATTTATTGCTTTTCAAGCTTCTGAAAGTCCGTTGACTGATATTGTATTAAACCATCAGACCAAACATGACCAAAATCACCTTTTGTGTTCAGAGGAGAGAGAAAAATAACACACACAGAGGAATCAAACAACATGAAAGTAAATACTTGATTATATTTATGTCTTTGGGTGCACTAACCCTTCAGTCACTATTTCACTGGGTTTAGGTAATGCAAAACTTAAGATAATTTGTGTGAAGAGTCCAACTTAGGTCATGGAGGGCCATTGCCCTCGACAAGTTTTCCTACCCTAATTATACACACCTGAATCTATTTAAACCAATTAATATCTGGCTACTAGTAAATTACAGACAGGTGTGTTGGAACTGAACCCTCCATGACCTGCCTTGAATATCCCTGCATGAGCTCTGTACGCATTTAGAAGTCACATAATACACTACAAGTTTAATTGTTGCTATAATGTATGGTTGATGCCTAGAAATGGTTTGTTTTATAAACAAAGTATTGTGCAAAAGTCTTAGGCCACCATTTGATGTTGTAGTAATGGTATAATTTTTATTCTTACTGATGTTTGCCTAAAGAAGCCATTTTGAACAGATTTGTTTTGTTTTTTTAAGTTCAAATCTCCTTTATTTTCTGTTTTTATCTTAATAATGATAGCAAAATATGGATGGTCATTAAAGCATAGCTAAAACAACAAAGCTGTTGGTGGCCTACTATTTTTGCACAGTACTCTGCGTGTGTGTGTGTGTGTGTGTGTGTGTGTATATATATACACACACATTTAAACTGTATATATATATATATTCAATTTAAATGTGTTTTAAAATGTTTGCTCTTTACATAAACCCAGATTTGTAAATGATCACAAAACACTTTTTACTTTAATTTATTTTTTAGCAAGAATCTCAAGAACTGAAAGAAATCTCTCGTCTCTTTCCTTTGTCTCCCGCTCTCTCTTTTCCTCTTTTTCACTTGCCTCCCGGCGCCATCTCTCTTCCCTTTCCCTTGCTTCTCTGGCTTGCCTCTCCTCCCTCGCTTGTCTCTCTCGTTCTCTTCTGTCCTCCTTCTCCTCCATTTCTCTCCATAGTCTCTCCTCCCTCTCAGCTGCTTTCCGCTCTCTCTCCTCTTCTCTCTCCTCCATCTCCCGGATCAGGTCCTCTATGTCTGAAGGCCTTTTCCGGGCTCTCGCTGGCTCTGGCCTCACTGAGGATGAAGAGGCCACAGCAACATCCGGCCCACATGAGGCAACGAGGGCAGGAGGAGTGATGGAGGGTCTGCCCCCTATTGCCTCATCCATGGTGGAATACCACTTCCAGGATCCTGCTGTGGCCTCTCCACCCTCAGTGCTCACCCCTGTCTGTGGACAAATACACAAGCATAATACAAAAGCAATCATTTTAATAACAGAATGTCATTTGATTTTATCAAAATTATCTTACTTTATATTTTTGTTTTAGGTTTTCCCATTTTTTTTTTACAAATCCTGCCGTCACCCTGCCTTGCAGGTCCTGCTCCACCACAAAAGCTCTGCAGTAAATTCACAGAAATCAAGAATCAAAAAGTGCTTTGAAATTAGAAGAATTAAATAAACTACATTAACATTCAAATTATCTTTATTCATTCCCGTAGTATACTCACTCAAAGCCTTTGATGGCAGCATTCCGCTTTCCAGTGAAGAGGGCTTCATGAGCCACTCTCCACTGGATGAGCAGACGTGTGTGCTCCTCTGTCCCTGTAACATCCAGACAAGATTCACATTACCTCTGTCGTTTATGTGCTCAATGCTACCTTACAAACTGATGTATTTCACTTTATTTACTTTATTAACACACAGTATTAAGCTTTTTATCCAACTCAAATGTTCCTCAATTTTTCAAAAGTACTAATGGACAAATAAAATATATTATTTATATTTAGTTACTTTATGTGCATTTATTTACATTACTTACATTCATGTATTGTAAACTACATAATAACACACATACTCATACTCAGATATACTTCATTTCTATTAGATGTACTCATCTGCAATTCTTATCGAATATTTTCCTGCCAGATTTTAAATAGACATAATTTAGTAATCGTATTTAAGATAGCTATATGGTTTAAAATGAGTGTAACGTTAAATCTATGTTGGAGACGAGCTTGTGCTCACTAGAGCTCCCCTGTTAGCTATCCATAATAAAAATATATTATTTCGCATTACACCTTCAAAAATTAAACAGTTCAGTAGTTGAGCAAATGTGAATTAAAACAAGGAACCGTGTTTTTGGTTTGTAATACTCACATTTGAAAACACCCGCGTCACCGTTCTCCGTCATGTTTGATAATGACGTATCATTGACGTATCCTTCTTCTTCGTCGTCTTTTTAATTACGTATCCTCGACCCGTGGCCTCCTGGGATAGAAAATTATTCATCTTCGAGCTCTTCAAAATCTGTGTTGAAGCAGTAAGCCATCCGGGAACTTCTCGCCTACTCTTTTATGAGTACTGAGGTTTCAGACATACTACTCCGTTCACGTACTGTTTTCCCCTACTATATAGTAGGAAAGTAGGAATATTCGGACGCACTATAAGTATACGTACGCCCGAATCTCGCGATAATTAGTACGTCACTCTGGTAATTCTCGCCTACTCTTTTATGGATACTAAGGATTCGGACATACTTATTTGCTCGCCTACTGCTTTTTCCCTACTATATAGTAGGGAAGTATGCGGTTTCGGACGCAGCCTAAGTCACGGCTGAAGGGTCGTGTGACCTGTAATGCAGTGCTATGATCATGAAGAGTTTCTTTTAGTATTATTATTCATGGGTGTTCTATTAACAGGTTTGTTTATATAAATTGTAATAGCTTTCATCTGAATTCAGCAGGGACAGGAGGCAGGATGCCTCACTAAAAACAAGGAGCAGGATGACATTGGTCTGACTTCTGCTCAAACTCCGTCTGAAATCCCAGTGACTACAAGGCACAGTATCTTTGAAGAGCCAAGTGGTCATCATCCAAGAACCTTGCAGTTGCCCAACCCTGAATATGTTGTTTACACAGACAGTGAGCTAGAACATGTTAGAAAAGAGTATTTTGATCTGTAGTGAGTTGGGCAAGAAAGAGGTTGCAGACTTTCAAAATAACTTCATTGTCGACTAGTGAGGAACACAGTGACCAACATGGTGTCTATCATGAGAGCATCAAGCACTGACTTCATGTACCCGTCAAAAAATGATGTGCTTGCTATGGCAAAGCGACTGGTTGACTACTATCCCATGCTTCGAGATGACTCTGTGAACTGCAAACATATTCCGGTAAGTGTTTAAGGGCTTGGGATTCAAAAATTACATTTGAGGGCTCTTTATACATCATATATTGTGTGTGTAAATTTAGGAGGTCCTTAAGAACTGATAATAAAAGCATTGAGAAATAAACCATTTTATATTTGTCTGGGTGTACAACCTTTAACATCATCAAACAGGATTCCATCTTCAAGTAATTAATGAAGAGACTCCAAAACATAAGAACCCCAAAAAAGAAACAGGGTCCAACACCACAACGAAAAAAGAAAAGGCGCTTGGATTTTGACTACGATGGTGATTCAAGCTCTTGCACATTAGATTCAGCAGAAAGCAGCAGTGCTTCAGCTGTAATGTTGGACACAGGAGAGCAGCACACCACCATCAGTGAGCACAAAACCACTTGCTTGTACCACATATTCATAATATACTTTAAAAAAATGTGTGGACCAAAAGGTTCCCAGCAAACAATTGCCATCATTTCATCGTCTCGGTTAACTATAGACCCGATATAGTCCGGCTGTGAGTAAAACACTTCTAGACAAAACAACCTTAAATTTGGTTACATGTCATTTTAGCCAAAATAACTTGTGAGATGTATGATATTCCATCATGTAAGCAAAGTCAACAGTGCTTACAAGGTGTTTGGTTTCATTTCTTTGACATGTTCATGTTCTAGATGACTATTCTATGCTTGGGCTAGGGTTAGGGTAGATGTCTATAAAATTTTGCCTTGTTTTAGCCTAGACGTCTGGGTTGTGTTTGGACGGCTATTAGACGTCTTTTAAATGCAAAATTGCTTGCTGGGTTTATACTGGTTTCTTTTCTTTCTTTTTTTAATAAGGAGGAACAGCTGAACAAGATTTACCATTCAGTCAGACTGACCATAGAAGAGATGAAGACCATTCTGACACTGATAGTCAACAAAGGCAGGCCAGACATTACTATACTCTCCAAGAGATCTATAAAAGACCAAAGCCTAATAAGGAGGCAGTTGCTCAACTACTTGACCTTGAGTTTGGTGTGCGGAGAGCCTTCATCAACTCAGACTGTTTCAAGGATCAGGACAGACCTTCAAAGATACTGCAAGCGTACCCCTGTTTCAGAGAACTACATCTTGTAAGTAATATATCTGATAATATATTTGAGTTCCTAGTGACTTCAATTGTTTTTACAAATGTGTATGTGTGGGATTATTCCAGGTAATGGATGAACTAGGCCGGAAATCCCAGATTCATCCCAAAACTAAAGGCCCGTTGGGAGAGCTTCTGCAGCAAAGCTCAATTATATGGGGTTTACAAAAAGGTTTTGAAGCCACCAATGACTCTAGATGGAGGGAAACTACTTGCCTTTACTACTTGAATTAAAATGTGAAAAATCCAATAATAGTTGTTTAACTTGCTTGTCAGTGTCATACACTACCATTCAAATGTTTACAACGTTAACATTTTAAAATATCTCTTTCTGCTCACTAAGGCTGCATTTATTTAATCCAAACTACAGCCGTTCTATAAGTGAATATATAGTCAAGTGTAATTTATTCCTGTGATCAAAGCTGAATTTTCAGCATCATTACTCCAGTCTTCAGTGTCACATGATCCTTTAGAAATCATTCTAGTATGATGATTTAATGATCAACAAACATTTATGATTATTATTATGTTGTACACAGTTCTGTACCATTTTTTAAGGAATGTGATGAATGGAAAGTTCAAAAGAAAAGCATTCATCTGAAATAGAAAGCTTTTGTAACATTATATACTAGTACACCGATCAAAAGTTTGGAGTCAGTAAAACAAAAAAAATGGTGTTAGGGAATTAAAGACATTATTACTGTTATTTAGCAAGGATGCATCAAACTGATCAAAGTGACCATAAAGACTTTTATAATGTTAAAAAGCTTTCTAATTCAAATAAATGCTATTCTTATCAACTTTCTATTAATCAAAGAATCCATAAAAAAAATCTAATTTTGTTTCTAATATGCAACAAATCATCATATTAGAGTGATTTCTGAAGGATCATGTGACACTGAAGACTGGAGTAATGATGCTGAAAATTCAGCTTTGATCACAGAAATAAATTACACTTTCTATTCACATAGTATAATATTTCACAATATCACTTTTTTGCTGTAGTTTGGAACAAATAAATGCAGGCTTGGTGAGACGAAGATACTTATAAAAGAAAACATTTAAAAAATCTCACATTTCTAAAACATTTAAACGGTAGTGTATTTGAAATCATTAACAGATTGTTATGAAAAGTTTAACTTCATTAAATAAGTTAAAGTTTAATAATCCTTTCGACTACTTTTGATTCAGTTTTTATCCCCTTTTTAATGCACAATTGTTATAAGACTATATCAAGATCAGGAGGTTAAAGGAAATTTTTAAAGGCATAGTTCACCCAAAAATTTTAATTCTACATCATTTACTCTCCCTCAAGTTGTTCCAAACCTGTATTAGTTTCTTTCTTCTGATGAACACAAAAGAAGATACTTTGAAGAATGTTTTTTTTTTGGGTGAACTATCCCTTTAATGCATGCTCAACTCACTAATTTCAGTAAATCATAAAAGACTATTTGGGACATGCAAGTGAAGCAATGCTGCACATCCTTGAGGTAAGACATACAACCTTGTTTATATTTCTACAACAGGGTCTTAAAAAGTCTTAACAGGTCTTAAATTAGATTTTTAAATTTAAGGCCATAAAAAGTCTTAAAGGGGTCATATAATGTCATTTTTGTACAAGCTAATATGATTCTTTAGGGTCTAAATTAAAAGTTTGTAATATACTTTAATTAAAAATTCTCATTAGTATTGTAAGAAAACACTAATTTTACCTGGTCAAAAACAGCTCTGTTTTCAGCACGCCGTTTCAGTGCATGTGTCTTTAAATGATAATGAGCTTTGCTCACCCCGCCCCTCTGTTCTGTGCATACACCGTTTAAACAAATCGGTTGAATAAATGACTCCAACAACTCGCTTATTAAGACAGTGAGTTGCCGCCACCTACTGGTGGTTTTAGTTTCATATTTAAAGTATCCTTTAATTAAAACGTTAAAATTATAAATCATTTCATATTTAAATATTGAATAGCTTTATTTATGCAATTGTAAATGAAGTGTAAATATAGTAGGCTAATGCCAGTTTTGATGCCGCTTCTGTGTCACCTCTGCACTGCAAGGATGGATTTTAATTTCATGATTTAATTTGACATTGGTATAGGGTGACCACCCGTCCCGCTTTGCGTTGTACCACACAGCATTTTCACCCCTTGTCCCACACAGGGGCGGACTGGCCATCTGGAGCACCGGGACTTTTCCCGGTGGGCCGCTGGCCAATGTGGGCCGGCCCACCCGGTATATTATATAAATTGCGGTAATCATTACATTTCTTTTCTATGCAAATGGATGAGTGAGTCGATCGCGCGGGCGCGGCCGACAAGTGTTTTATGAGTATATTGCCCTCCCTCCCTGCTAATTAGTTTGGTCTAATCCAATGCTTATCTTGAAACACGCCCCCTTTCACGTCCTGGAAAACACCAAGCCGAGGCCGATGAACTGAGCGCCTGTGTTGTCGCCTCGCGTCGCGGGAAAAAAAGCTGCACTTGAACACACCAAGAGAACTCCTGCCGACTGTCAGCTATAAATGCGCGTTCTCTGCCTGCGTGTAAATGAGACAACTGTCTATTTCTGCAGATATATTCATCAATATTCATCAATATTCAAAAAGGGAAACCGACGCTGCAGATGCACAAACCGTAAACAAAGCAGTGCGTGCTAACTTTATTCCACTCCTCTCATGTTAATAATGAAATATTCGCCAAGGAACACTCGGGTAAGATGACGTGACATTAGAACAGCCTTCTATCTGTACCGTTTTGACTTCTTTGCTGCTGTTTTCTATTATTCTCGTGGACTGACTCGTTCACTAAGCTGAACAGCCAATCAGAGTTCCCTCTTTCACCGAAGGCACGACACCGATTTAACATGTCGAATCGGCTGAAAAAAAGCCGACGAGGACCAATTTCAGCCTTTCGACGCACAAAAACTGCCCGACGGCCGACCGTCAGCTTGGTGTGTCCCAGGCTTAAACTGAGAGAGAGAGATTGATACGTTACATCGAATTTCTCTGAGCAGATAATTATTTTATAATAATTTATATAATTATTATAATTGTCCATGGATGAAAAGGGGAAGAAAAGAAAAGGTGGAGCTGAAAGGTTACGTGTTAAAAAAAGCATTAGAGGTAGATGCTGTGAAATGCTTCAAATTAACATATTATACATTTGGCGCGAAAATACAAATATGACCTTATGTTGTTACTTAAAATAAATGTTAAAATAGCATTTATTTTTGTATTGTGTTATTTTTTATGCTATAATTGGTGTTAAAAATTATTCTGCACATTAATGTGCCAGTGTGTTATGATGTGGGATGTGGTGGGCTGCTGTGGGCCAGAAAGTCCAGGGCCACTTTTTGGTCCCAGTCCCATCGCATATTGAGAAAATGTCCCGCATTTTCATCAGTCTGTCGGTTTTTAATGATCATATTGAGAAAACGTGCATGCTTTCTTTTGCCTTTTTAAGAAAACATTTTATTTATTATTTTTGCGGCGTAGTTTTTCACCTATATTTAACAGCGCTTTGTCAGAAGTACAAACACAACAGCCGTTTTTTAAATCCTGTCCAGTGGTTGAAAGGAAAGGAGTAAACACGGCCACTAGTAGGTTGTGACGGCTGTCAATCAAAATGTGGAGCGGTGATTCGTTCCAGGTGTTCCCTGTCAGAAAACAAATGGATAATTCGGTCAATTAAAATTAAAATTTAACAGAATTGATCAACTTGTTGCCTGCTGTGGTTGTTTTGATTCACATCCTTTCTAAAAATATGAAAGTTTTTGGTTTAATATGAATGTAATAATTAATCAATGATCTAATTTCATGTTGTTTTATATTTTATTAGTTCATTATTTATTTTGTTGGATTTTAATTGGACTTGGTCAGAACTGTTTCAGAAATAGTGATCTGCATGATGCCGCTGTCTTTGGGCTCAGTGATGTTGAATTTAAATGACATGTAAAATAAAGACATGTTATGTTACACTGTGATGTAATGGTGTTTTCTGGAAGGGACTAAAGAAGGAAGTATTTTTATCAGCTGAAAGGCAGGATACAAATGTTTTTTTTATTAAGTTAGATAAACATTATATAACAGTTTCAGGTTATGTTTTAGTGTTGGTAACATGTCCCACATTGTCCCACACAAACTTATAATCGTCCCACATTTGGTTTGTTTGATGGTGGTCACCCTACATTGGTACTGTGTTATTCTAATATAATTTAATTTGAATGTTAGAATTTGACATAACAGGTGATGCATACCTCTAAATACGTTTAGAAACAATGTCCATATATAGGTAAAAATGCCCCTGGAAATCAATTATAATATTGCCCCTTAATAAAAATGTTAATTTCGGTCACTACTGTGAACTGACCACTGCATAGAATATAAAAAATATGAATATCTTTGTGAGTCTGCTGTCAACAACAGGCCTAAACCAGCCAGGATACCAGTAGGCTACAAAAACACAATCAGTAAAATATCATCTAATTATTATCAACAAAACTTAAAATATTGAGACATATGTTTGTCAATATTGCGCACCCCTAATGTACGGTATTCATTTTGATTTCTTCAGGTCTTAAAAAGGTCTTAAAAAGCATTAAATTTGACTTTAAAAAGTGTTCAGATACCCTGTACAAGACCAAGAGAAATAGAGAAGTGGTCATTTATATCACTGCTCAGTCATTTTTGTGTTTGTATTTCTAGCCAACAGAAAACCCAGATTCCTTCCTCAATGGGAGACCACTCTTCAGTCCTGTCCTGATTGTGTCAGAGGACACCTGCATGTTGGCCATTGGGACTTCACCTGTGACAACCTTTCCACAAGAAGACCTCCACGAAGGTGTGCTCTACCTAATGGCATACTGTTATGCACTTCATCTTGTGTACCCAAAGTGTGTTGCAACTTTACTGTCTGTGCTTCAGACAGAAGTCATTTCAGATGCAATACATGGGCATGATGCAACTTCTTCCTACAAAAAAGCCACTTTGGAGTGGAAAAAGTTCATTGGGAATAGTGAAAAAGTCAGACGTAGGTCTTTTGATCACTAATTGTTGACAGCAGTTGTTTTCATCAGGTTCTTATAGACAGCAGTTGCTTAAATTCTAAAACAAAATAAAAATTCCGTTTTTCTTGGTCTCTTTTATTTTTTTTTAATGTATATATTCACTTTCTCAGTGATGTATCTGTGTAACCTTGACCCAGCTACCAAGCTTTGTTTTAATAGGCTTACCAATTGCGGTGATATGATGCATTGCTGTAATTTTTGAACAATCGTTTGCTTTCCTTTTGCAGTTGGAGTTAATAAAGAAATATTAAGAGCATGTTTGTTGAACCAGATTTATTAATTGTATCTCTGTTTCAGAGCTTATTTTTTAGAAATAGTCTAGATTGAGAGGGGACATCCATATTAGTTAGTCTTATTTTAAGACTTTAAATACTTATTTTGAGGGAAAGGTTTGGTTTTAAATAAGCCTGACACTCTTAAAATGTGTATATATATATTCTTAAATCAAGATATTTTTACCAAGAGTATTTAAAATTAACCACAAATAAAACATGAAAAAATACTAGATTGTACTATTTTTGCATTGGTTTCAAGATATTTGTACTGCTTGAATCAAGTTAAAATATTTAAATTTACTTCATTTTTTCTTGTTTTAAGATTTTAAGAACTTTTTTATCACAAGTTTTTTTTTTTGTCTTGTTTCAAGATGTCTTATCAAGTAGAATTTTCTCACCTCATTGGCAGATCATTTTGCTTGATGTTAGGTATTTTTTTCTTAATTTAGGTATTTTCTTATTTTTGTGTCCATTTTTTGCAGTGCAGAACCAAACTTAAGAGTAATCAAACCAACCAAGCAAACTAAACAAAACAACATGACCTCCCAAATGACACACATGGGGAACTTATATACACAAAAACCTTCTTCTGTTAAATCTTCTGTTAAAACAGAAGATTCTGTTTTAAGGCAGAATCTTCTGTAAAGCTGCTTTGAAACAACATGGATTAAGAAAAACACTACATGTTAGAAAATGAACATCGACACTATTTAAACACATTAAATTCAAGGACTAACGTGTTTCACCTTTGTATTTTCAGTGGTTTTAGGGTCACAAACTCTGATGCATGATCCTTTTGGCTTGGTCAGCACAAACAGTGTTGAACTAAAACATAGTTGACATAATAGCAGATTTCAGACAGTTTTAAACTTCCTCTTGTGTCTGCATGGCATGTCAGGAAGTAAAAAGCAGAAGGGAGAGAGTAAGATTCATTTCCTTTCAGAAAGGTCCAAAAGAAAGCTTGTTTGCTATAACCATGAAGTGACTCTTCTCAAGGAAAACTCGTCACATCGGAGTCATGTTGAGGTAAGACTTACATTTTGCATAATACTCTGACACTTAAGTGATTTATAAAATAATAATAAATTCTGTCAACCATCACAACATGTCTTACACTGTGCAACTGGGTTTTGCTATCTTTACTTATTAATACATGTATTAATCTATCTCTCACTCTCCACTACTCTAAATGTTATTTTTCTTTAAAGGAAATCATTATAATTATTGGTTACCTTAAATGGTAATATTGTTATATTCTATTAAAAAAAATCAGCCACAGTTCATATTAGGTGTCTTTAACTACTATGAAAAAAAAAACTTAAGTAGGGGAGAGCCGGGACAGGTTTCTAAGGTAAGGTTACAGATGGATTTTTTATTATTTGGTGATCAACAACTCACATATGTGTTCTCTTAGTATCATGTGTTATGTGTTCAAATTTGACTTTGAATGGTAGTTATGCTTCAGGCGGGACGATTGCAACACGGGTGGGACGAATCCAACGGCAACTATTCATCTAATGCTTGTTTTTGTGAACAATACCTGACAAGTAACTTATGTACATATTGTTACAAACATATTTTGTAATTTATTTTAATTTAAAAGGTTCATATTAACCATTTTTGTTCTGTCGCCCAATAAACAATAGGTGATAAGCCTAAGCGCATTTTGTAATCTTTCTAATGGGCTATTTTGAGGAAGACCTTCCTTGAGTCATATTGAGTGTTTGCTAGTTGAATAGCCTGATATTATGAAGAAAACGAGTTCAACGTGTTGCGTAATTGAATTGCAATGAATTTGCATTAAAAGAAACACAAGTCTATGAACAGTATAGGCTATGACCAAGTTTAACTGTCGGGACGTCCTGACAGCGCCTCCTGTCATTTAAACTTATTTTGCCCTTAAACTAAAAAACTCTGATATTGCACACTTAAGGGTGTGTTTCAGTACTAATACACCTGCCGTATTATCATTACAACGGCACATGAAACAATAAATACAACTTGTCAGTCCAAAAAAAAAGTACAGCACAAAACAATTCACTTACCGCACTCAAAAACAGCTTTGCGGCTTTTTGACGTAATTTTGACGTACAATGTGAGTGGTTTTCAAGGAAATCTCAGTGTTTCCTCCATCCCGCGATTCAACAGTCCTGGCTCTCCCCTACAATGTATTCATAGTTTTCCTCTGCAAACTGTGCTGCTATCGAGATGAGAAACGGGTTCGGACAGGTTTAGAGGAATGAGTGGGTTACGGACGGTGTAAGGGAAGATAGGAAGAACTATCATTAATCATTATATATGTAATTACAGAAATCTATTACAGCTGTAATTATGTGCAGGTATTAAGTAATAAGTACAATGTAGAAACATGTCAAAATTTTTCATTTAATGTTGTGTTCAGATCATTTTGACCTGGAGAAGATATACTTTTTCCCAAAAATGCTAATTAACGTTATTGCATTGGACTAAAACTCACTGACTTTACTCACCCAGGGTGTAACTACTTCCCCAACATTTGTTTGAGAATTTTTGTTATTTTTTTTTATTTTTTAAATATATATATATATTTTTTTTTATTTTCTCTCCCCATTTTGTTACACTTGTGGTGTTCCCGGTCAAAAATGACCAGCCTACAAAAATTGATTATATCAATACACTATTATCACCAAATATTGGATTCAGTCTTTTTAACAGCTTGTTTTCTTTCAATTAGGATTACTTTTGTATTTCTTTTTGTATTTGATTGATCGTAGGCCTCCTTGATTTGAGCTTATGCACTTTCATTTTTGACCCCCCATTTTTGACCAATTTTGGCCACATTTAATAATATTTACAAATATTCTGTAAAATTTTATGTTTTAATGTTTTTAATGATTTGTTTAACCAGGAAGATCATTTTAAAATGCTTTTATTTGGTAAAAAGTGTTAAAAAAAGAGTTCAAAACGGCAAACTCCTTCACTCCTTTTTCACAAAAACAGTCAAGCACTGTAAGTTGTCATGTGGCATCCGAAGTGTGTTGCACAATGATGAATAACTCTGCCTAGTTCTCTTGTTGAATAATTAGCAAGTTTTGTTGGAAATTAAAAATATTCACTACCCACACAAACGTGCACTTATTTTCAGTCCTTTTTATTCGTAATGTCTTTTATTTTCACAGATACGTTATCAAAGCCCTTCAAATTAGAATATAGATGGTGATTGTTAATGCTGAATTTGGATTTTCATGCATTAACAGCCACTGTCTGCTTGAATCAGGCAGCGCTGTAACGTGTACATGATGTTTAACATATATAATTTGGTAACACTTTACAATTAGATAAAAAAAGTTTGTAGACAAACTTTAAGTTGTCTTGGAAAAAGCCTAACCAGAAAGTTTGAAGTATCTGCATATTTCAAACATTTCTTTATTGTCAGACAGAGCCAGAAGTTAATTTAGAGTTGAGAGTGAATGAGGCAGAGAGTTTCAAGGAGGCTTCAGAGGGAAAACAAATGCCTGGAATAAGTTAAGAATTATTTTTATTTTTTTCATTACACATTCATTATGTTTTATGTCTACACTGCCTTGCTTAGGCAAAACAAAGTAATTTTGTGAAAATTTTCATTTTGTGAAAATTTTCATTTTGTGAAAAGTTATGACTACAGTTATAGCTAAAATTGACTCTATGGATTTGGATTCATCCTTTTCCCCCATTTGTGAGTATGTTCCTGGTTTTTTGATATCAGTTGAACAAGAAGTGGGTTAAGGAGAATTAAGATGAAGAAATCTCCAGGTCCGGATGGTATTAATCCTGGAGTTCTTAAGGCCTGTGCTGATCAGATTTGCAGGGTGGCTCATTATATTTTTAATTTGAGTTTGCGTTTAGAAAAATGACCTGTTTCATGAAAGACATCATGTGTAGTGCCCGTACCTGAGTTAACAAACCCCATGGAGTTCTCACACGATAGGCCAAGTGCTTTAACAGCACAGTTAATGAAGGTTTTTGAGAGACTGATATTAAACCACTTAAAGTCAGTATTGTGTGGTGCAGAGGATAAACTACAGTTTGCTTATAAAGCTGGTTTTGGGGAGATGACGCACTTATTTACCTCCTGCATAAATCCTTAAGTCATTTAGAGACCCCGCACAGCACAGTCTGAATTACATTCCTTGACTTCTCCAGTGCATTTAACACTATTCAGCTTTCACTACTATGAAGTAAGATGGAAAATGTTGGAGTACATCATGGCAGGCCCGGATTGGCTAATCGGGAGCACCGGGAGAATTCCCGGTGGGCCGGTCTGTTTTATTGGCCAGGAGGGCCGGTGTTGTCATGGCACTGGGTTGAATGCTTTCCTTATAGGCTCCAGTCATAGCGCAGCCGCAGCCGCATCCCCACTACTTTTTTTATTATTATTTTATCGCAGCCCCACAAAAAAATAAAGTCACTTTGTTAGAGATGTGCGAACAAAAAAATAAGAGATACAAAACATGGATAATAGCCTATAGGCGCAAAGGCGGCGCTGAAAAGGCCAAAATAATAAAATATAGAAACTCGAGCGGCCAAATAGCCTACGAGTCAGGGCCGTACCGACCACTGAGGTCTAATTTTTCCTGAGTGTATAATGAACGTTGTGAAATAATTGCCTAATATTAACCGCTGCAATGAGATGGCAAAATGTTTGAGATGACCGAACAAAGCAAGCTGGATTTATGTTCACAGAAGCGCGAGCGAATCCCAACGCGACGCTTCACGAGATAAGGTGCAAGTGGCTAAACTAAACAGCTGTTTTACGATAGACATTTTAAACGACCCACATAAATAATCACTTTGCAAAGACTGTATCAATCTAAGCTCATCTTCAGGAAGGGAAGATTTACAGGTAAAGATAAAGAGACTGAGAGAAGAAGAACGAGAGAAGGAGATGGAGATGAGAGAGGAGAGCAGGTAGAGCAATAGCCTATTGCATAATAATGAGAATAACTTTATTACATTGGATTCCTATTTAACACAGTCAGATGTTCTTTGCCAATGACAGTGGAAAAATAGTATGCCCCCGAACCCCCTAGATCACTTTTGGGACCTCTGTTTATAAAACCCTGTGTACTGATATTGCACTGAATAGAAAATTATATTTTTGAAAAATACAATGAATTACAAGGCTGTACAGAACAGTGCACTATTAGGCTCAATCCCAATTAATTCACCCCTTGCCCCTCCGTTTTGCGCATTCCCATGAGGTTTAATTACATTATTTTAATAGTCAGTTAAGTGGGCCGGTCTAAGGCATGAAACTCCAGGGCTGAAAATGAGTCCCACTCCGGCCCTGCATCATGGTATGGTGAACTGGATAACTGATGATCTCTCTAGTGTGTGAGGATGCAGGACTGTGTGTCTCGGGTAGTGAAGTGCAGCACTGGAGTCCCTCAAGGAACCGTTTTAGCTCACTTTTTGTTCACTTTTTATACATCAGATTTTCAGAATAACTCTAAAACTTGTCATCTCCATAACTTTTCTGATGATTCTGCAATAGTTGGCTGTGTAACGGACCACGATGAGAGTGAATATAGGAAGCTTATAAATAGTTTTGTGGACTGGTGTGAGAGAAAGGTCTCAGGCTAAACGCTAGTAAGACGAAGGAAATTGTGGTTGATTTTAGCACTTCCTCAGCAAGTGTATATTTGAACAACAAGCTCACCTGGTCTGACGATACGATGCAAGTTGAGAAGGTTAGGTCTTTTTCCCAACCGCAATTAGATTTTACAACCAGTGTTATACAAGATGACAGACTATTTTATTTTAACTTGGTTGTATATAATCATAATGCTTTGAGAAATTGATACTAGAGAACAAGATTTGTTGCTGTTGTGAATGTTGTTGCATGTTTTCTATTTATTCATTGTATTTTTGTGCTGCTGTGACATGTGCATTTTCCCTTGGGGATTAATAATTTCTTTTTCACAGAGATGAACTTTATCCTTAAATCAATGAGGCCTACGATCAATGAGTTTCAAAAAGAAATACCAAACCTGTCCTAAATGAAAGAAAACAAGTTGAAAAAAAGATTGAATCCAATATTTGGTGATTAATACAGCATAACTGATTTACAAGCAATTCTTAAAAGGAACACAAAAGGTGTTACAGGGTTTTCAAGGGTTAAATGTCGTACACAGTAGCTAAAGACACTTAATATAAAGATAATTCTATGATCTGTCATTTGTATTATACACTTATGAGTCAAGAAGAATTGTGGCCTATGTTGCAGTTATTTAATCACAAATATAATGGTAGTCTGCTATTCTAAATCTAGCCGGTGTGTGTTTTATGTGGCAGGAATCACACACTCATGGATCTCCCGACAGCGCTGGCAGAAGTCACGGACACTTACTCCAACCAGAGCGGCGGGAACCAGTCTCTGGAGGCCTGTTCACGTGAGGGCGCTCTGAAGACAACCGTGTTCCCTGTCCTCTACACCGTCCTCTTCATCCTGGGCTCGTCTCTCAACGGCCTGGCAGCGTGGGTGTTCCTCCGAATCCCCAGTAAATCTCACTTCATCATCTATCTGAAGAACATCGTTGTGGCTGATATTATCATGACCCTCACCTTCCCCTTTAAGATCCTCGCCGATGCAAACTTGGCAACTGTCGGCGTGCGCGTGTTTGTGTGCCGCGTGTCATCCGTGCTGTTCTACCTCACCATGTATATCAGCATCTTGTTCTTCGGCCTGATCAGCATCGATCGCTGCAGAAAGACCATGTGGCCCTTTGTCGGCACCAGCCGGACACGCCTGCTCCACAGAAAGATCCTCTCGGCCGTCATATGGACCTCTCTGGTGGCTCTTGTGCTGCCCAACGTAATCCTGACGAGCCGCCTCAAAACCTCGGGCCGCATTAAATGCAGCGACCTCAAGACCGAGATGGGACTGAAGTGGCACGAGGTGGTCAACCACGTGTGCCAGGTGATCTTCTGGGGGAACCTTGTAATCGTGATAATATGTTACACGCTCATCTCAAAAGAGCTCTACAAGTCGTACGCCCGCACACGAGCTCAACACGAGGCAAGGCAAGGAGCGGATGTTCCCCACAGAACGCTGAAGAAGAACAACATTCAAGCAAACGTGTTCCTGGTGTTGGCCGTCTTCTTCGTGTGCTTTGTTCCCTTCCACTTTGCCCGAGTGCCATACACTATTAGCCAGACACGAGGACAGATGTTCAACTGCCAGCAGAAGCTGTTTTTCTTCCAGCTGAAGGAGAGCACGCTGTGGCTTTCCTCCCTCAATTCAGTGCTGGATCCACTCATCTACTTCTTCCTCTGCAAGTCGTTCCGGACATCCCTGTTTAACACCCTGCGTCTGTCTCCCGGCCGCTGTAGGGATCTCGGGACAGACTCCACCAGCGCTCCTGTGGACAACACGCCGATGTGATGGACAGACGCCCAGTGCTCTGATGTGCTTCTCCTACTCTTCTGATTTGCACGCTGTAACAGCCGTATATGCTACATGATAAATCAAACCTTTTAACAGCATCTTTAATAACTTCCACTCTCTTTCAGGAACCTAATTACCTCAACCTTGATTCAAATCAAGAGGTTTCACATGTCATGATTGGCTAGCGAAGAAAGGGTGTCAGGAGTGATCTCTTGCCTCTTGCAGGAGTGATCTTGTTAAAAGCTTGTTGTGTTAAGATAAACATACATGTCCATCAATGTCATGTGCTTGTAGCGGAAGTACCTCTGATTCTTACTAATTTATAAAGGCATGGGATGCATTGTATTTTGGTGAGTTGAATATTTGTTGTCACTGACAAACTTTTAGTGCCAGGCATCCAGACATGCAAAAGTACTAACATTTTTCATGAAAATTGAATCCAAGTATTGTGGATATCACACTATTACAGGTAATGTTTAAAGACATTACTGTAATGAAGACACAGATACAGTCATTTCCAACTCCAGTTCATTGTGAAGTCAATATTTGTCATGTATTTGTAATAAATAAATAAACTACTACTGTAAAAACAAAACTGTGACTATGGCAAAAAGCTGAGATTTATTGTAAACGCTTTGCAACCATTTGATTGTTGCAACACATCACTGTTTTTCTTCGTCTTGTGCTTCACAACGGGAGCAAAGTTGCTTCCCAAACTGCCTGTTCGAGGGTTGTTGCACACTTTAACATAAAATGTAATGTTTTTAAGACCTAAACTAAAAAAATGAATACCATATTTCTACACCAGAACAAACACACACAACATACATCTCAAAATAAATCATGTATATTTTCTTTCAATCAAACTGTAAAAACATTTTTCCTTTAGCAAGTTTTCACTAAGTAAAGCTATGGAAGAATTATATTAAATCATAAAAACAGGCCTTTATACACAAATAAATAACCTATTTATCAAACAAAAACTGTAATATTTAATGTAGGACATCTATGACCACTTTGATTATTGGAGGCTAATTGGAATCAAATAACTTATTTGTGTAATTTATTCAGAGAAAAAAAATATATATATTTAAAATGATAAATTAATAAAATAATTCTGTCATCATTTACTCACCCTCATGTTGTTCCAAACTTTTATGGATTTCTTTCTTCTCTGGAACACAAAAACAGATATTATGAAAAATGTCTCTCTGAAAATCAACAATCTTCAAAATATCTAAAATTTTCACTTTCGAGTAGTTTTTACAGGACAACTGCGCAGGAACTCCACTGTTATATCTGAATTACATTCACTGCATCTTCACCTCAGAACCGGAGTTTTTGAGTGATATGCCAGACATTGCCATCATGCACAAAACATGTCAAATGCTAATGACTCAATAAAGCAGGGAATTGATAAATGATAAATTGCTTGTAATGTTCCTTGTTTGTAAGCTGCTTTTGATAAAAGCATAGTTAATAATAATGGTAACACTTTATTTTGATGGTCCCCCTTTAGATAGTCTATTGATAGTCTGCTGACTATAACTTACTTCACAAGTACTTATCTACTTACTCTCATCAGGTTAGTATCTGTAGATTGTCTATTAAATGTTTGTAGCAATCATTACACTGTATGTAACATGTAAACTGCTATTAAACATTCTGTCAGTAAAGTGTTACCAATGTGTTATAAATTTAGGTTGTAGATGTTCAACAGCGTATTTGTAGATATGCAACAAATCCTCAAGAGGTTCTCAATAGTACTTTAAATAGTCAGCATGTAGATATTAACCAATGTATCAACAGACTTTCAGTTAACATGCAGTTGTCTATAAGTAGCAACACAACATCATTTCAAATGAACCTCAAGTATATATCTGCTTAGTTATACTTGATCTTTTGCTTTCGCAAGGATTTTCAGAAGTGCTCTACTAACTGTTTGTTGCATATACATTTTAGGTTGTAGATGTTCAACAGCGTATTTGCAGACATGCAACAAATCCTCAACAGGTTCTTAGTACTTTAAAGTACAGCAAAGCAAGAGCTTTTAAGTAGTCAGCATGTAGATATTAACCAATGTATCAACAGACTTTCAGTTAACATGCAGTTGTCTATAAGTAGCAACACAACATCATTTCAAATGAACCTTAAGTATATATCTGGTTAGTTACACTTGATATTTTGCTTTCGCAAGGATTTTCAGAAGTGCTCTACTAACTGTTTGTTGCATATAAATTACCTTTCAGTAAACTGTCATTTTACTTTAAGGGAAATTCATATATTCATCTGTTGCCACATTTGGCCCATCAAAATGAAGTGAAAATCTAAGAAATGCTGTTGAATGACTCTTACAGGCCAGCATCACAGGTTAAAGTCAGTTGATTTTCAGCAGACAGTCAATAGATAGTAAGTACCGACACTGATGAGTATTTGGTTTAAGATTAAGAAAATAACAGTACCACAGTAATTACATATCTGCCAAATGGGAAATAAATACCAGAGTCATTAGTTTGTTCATTAAACTGCTTTTAATGAAATGCTGTAAAAAAAAAAAAAAAAGTAACGAGAGAGGACCAAACATGGATTCAAAAAAGATTCTGTTTTCAGTAAACTGCTTAGCCTAGAATGACAAAAAAAAGCTTTTGTAACAGAAAATGTTACCTACAGGTCACTGTAGGATCACTGCAAATAACATTTAACAAGGAAATATAAACATCATCTTAGTGAACATAGCAAACCAAATTTTCTCTAACATTACTTATTTAGGCAAAAAGGCAAAAGTGAACCCTTTATTTTCATTGCTAGAACTTTTTTTTTACGTCCCCCACAATGTGTTCTCTGCACTTCTCCGCGAACTCGGCTAGCTTCCCTGGGGTGAAGCTTATGCTGTTGAACTGGACCCTGTCCGCAAAGTACAGCTCCGTGATAGGGGCGAGCTGAGCCACTGCATTCCGAGAGACACCTTCTTTTCTGAAGGCTTTGGTCATGGTTGCTCCACGTCGCGTTAGCTTCAAAAGCCTTTTGTATCGACGTATAACATCACGAACATTGTTGGCTGAAAAACAATCAAAACAAACAAAAGTGAATACCTCAATAAGAGAGATCCCCCCTAAAAAAAAAAATTTGTTGAAAAGAGTTTAACCCATTTAACCCACTGTGAAAGAAATTTCATATTTAATATGTGTGTGACCATCATATGACAGTAGAAGAGCACACACAATAGTTATTCTAATATGGAATGGTAAAAAGTTCTGGTACGTTAGCCTCCACTCAAGGATAAAATATGAGGAACAAGTCTAAGAAGTCTAAGTTTACACGACAACAGTGTTTTGGGTGCCTGAAAACACAAACTTTTGGAAACGGGTTTCAAAGTGCAAGTTTTTGAAAACGGAAACAGTTTGTTGTTTGTAAACAACAAAAATGTGAATCTCTGAAAACGATGACGTCATCTACATGTGTATTACGTGTTCTGTCTATAGTGTTTCATTGCCATCTAATGGCCTGGCAGCAGAATACAGCATTTTTAATCATTTTCGCAGACCTGTGTGAATGGAGATCGCTTTGACAATGGTGTTGTCTGTATGCGAAAAAAAAAGAAAAAAAAAAAGTATCCGCTTTAAGCATATCGTTGTCGTGTAAACATACCCTAGACCTAGAAAGATAACATTCTGGGAGTCAAGACTATAAAGGAGAAAGGATGCTTCACTGTCACACTCTGTGCCACTCTGTGTGACTGTACGACTGCTGGCCTTTTATTGCAAGAAAATAAACCTCATCAAAGACATATATAGTATATTTGTCTCTTATTCAGAATTGATTATTGTTTATTTGCAACAACACCACCTTCAAATAATTTGACATGGATATTTTTCTTAAGTTTGTTTGGTTTATTTTTCCAGATAAAGTTAAAAAGTATATTATCCATTTGTAAACAACAATCTTTTAGGGGGACTAAGCTAAGAAAAAAGTACTCAGCTGTTGAGACCTGATTAAAACTCCTCCATGTATAGAAAGATGTTTGAATATTGTTCTGAGAGGTAAAGCTGATAGGTTTTCTTCATGACTTGATAAATATTTGATTGAGTACTTGTCTCCTGGATATTTTATACTGCCATTGTTTAATTAGTTTGTTTTAATATTTTTATGACCCAAGAACTTAGTCTAATTTGCTCATTAAAGAAACTGTTTTGGAGTATGACGTTGTTCTGACAGGACAACCAGTAGCCTTCATCCAATCTGGACTAGCAACTAGATTAAAGACTCACAAGGTTTTTCACTCGGCACTGAAAATTTTGAGGAATTATTAATATCGGTCCCACTTTATATTAGGTGTCTTTAAATGGATACTCCACTTTTTTTGGAAATAGGCTCATTTTACAACTCCCCCAGAGTTAAACAGTTGAGTTTTACCATTTTCTAATCCATTCATCCGAACTCCGGGTCTGGCGGTACCACTTTTAGCATAGCTTAGCATAGATCATTGAATCGGACAAGACCATTAGCATCTCTCTCAAAAAAATTACCAAAGAGTTTCGGAATTTTTCCTATTTAAAACTTGACTCTTCTGTAGTTACATCGTGTACTAAGACCGACGGAAAATGAAAAGTTGCGATTTTCTAGGCTGATATGGCTAGGATCTATACTCTCATTCCTGCGTAATAATCAAGAAATTTTGCATGAGTGCAGCAGGCGTAATGATATGATGCAGCGCCTGAAAATAGTCCCCAGCTCAGTAACTTCCAACGTGACCGGGACTAAGTTTGTCTAACCTATTAGACCTATTTTCAGGCACTGCGTCATATCATTACGCCTGCTGGACTCATGGTACGGCAGCAAAGTTTCTTGATTATTACGCAGGAATGAGAGTATAGTTCCTAGCCATATCAGCCTAGAAAATCGCAACTTTACATTTTCCGTCGGTCTTAGTACACGATGTAACTACAGAAGAGTCAAGTTTTAAATAGGAAAAATATCGAAACTCTTTGGTCATTTTTTTGAGAGAGATGCTAATGGTCTTGTCCGATTCAATGATCTATGCTAAGCTATGCTAAAAGTGGTACCGCCAGACCCGGAGTTCGGATGAATGGATTAGAAAACGGTAAAACTCAACTCCTTAACTCTGGGGGAGTTGTAAAATGAGCCTAGTTCCAAAAAAAGTGGAGTATCCATTTAAAGACACCTAATATAAAGTGGGACCGATATTAATAATTCCTCAAAATGTTCAGTGCCGAGTGAAAAACCTTGTGAGTCTTTAATCTAGTTGCTAGTCCAGATTGGATGAAGGCTACTGGTTGTCCTGTCAGAACAACGTCATACTCCAAAACAGTTTCTTTAATGAGCAAATTAGACTAAGTTCTTGGGTCATAAAAATATTAAAACAAACTAATTAAACAATGGCAGTATAAAATATCCAGGAGACAAGTACTCAATCAAATATTTATCAAGTCATGAAGAAAACCTATCAGCTTTACCTCTCAGAACAATATTCAAACATCTTTCTATACATGGAGGAGTTTTAATCAGGTCTCAACAGCTGAGTACTTTTTTCTTAGCTTAGTCCCCCTAAAAGATTGTTGTTTACAAATGGATAATATACTTTTTAACTTTATCTGGAAAAATAAACCAAACAAACTTAAGAAAAATATCCATGTCAAATTATTTGAAGGTGGTGTTGTTGCAAATAAACAATAATCAATTCTGAATAAGAGACAAATATACTATATATGTCTTTGATGAGGTTTATTTTCTTGCAATAAAAGGCCAGCAGTCGTACAGTCACACAGACTGCAGAGTGTGACAGTGAGGGGAGGGCATCCTTTCTCCTTTATAGTCTTGACTCCCAGAATGTTATCTTTCTAGGTCAATGATGGAGCATTCTAGGGTATGTTTACACGACAACGATATGCTTAAAGTGGATATTTTTTTTGTTTTGTTTTTTTTTCGCATACAGACAACACCATTGTCAAAGCGATCTCCATTTACACAGGTCTGCGAAAACGATTAAAAATGCTGTATTCTGCTGCCAGGCCATTAGATGGCAATGAAACACTATAGACAGAACACGTAATACACATGTAGATGACGTCATCGTTTTCAGAGATTCACATTTTTGTTGTTTACAAACAACAAACTGTTTCCGTTTTCAAAAACTTGCACTTTGAAACCCGTTTCCAAAAGTTTGTGTTTTCAGGCACCCAAAACACTGTTGTCGTGTAAACTTAGACTTCTTAGACTTGTTCCTCATATTTTATCCTTGAGTGGAGGCTAACGTACCAGAACTTTTTACCATTCCATATTAGAATAACTATTGTGTGTGCTCTTTTACTGTCATATGATGGTCACACACATATTAAATATGAAATTTCTTTCACAGTGGGTTAAATGGGTTAAACTCTTTTCAACAAATTTTTTTTTTTAGGGGGGATCTCTCTTATTGAGGTATTCACTTTTGTTTGTTTTGATTGTTTTTCAGCCAACAATGTTCGTGATGTTATACGTCGATACAAAAGGCTTTTGAAGCTAACGCGACGTGGAGCAACCATGACCAAAGCCTTCAGAAAAGAAGGTGTCTCTCGGAATGCAGTGGCTCAGCTCGCCCCTATCACGGAGCTGTACTTTGCGGACAGGGTCCAGTTCAACAGCATAAGCTTCACCCCAGGGAAGCTAGCCGAGTTCGCGGAGAAGTGCAGAGAACACATTGTGGGGGACGTAAAAAAAAAGTTCTAGCAATGAAAATAAAGGGTTCACTTTTGCCTTTTTGCCTAAATAAGTAATGTTAGAGAAAATTTGGTTTGCTATGTTCACTAAGATGATGTTTATATTTCCTTGTTAAATGTTATTTGCAGTGATCCTACAGTGACCTGTAGGTAACATTTTCTGTTACAAAAGCTTTTTTTTGTCATTCTAGGCTAAGCAGTTTACTGAAAACAGAATCTTTTTTGAATCCATGTTTGGTCCTCTCTCGTTACTTTTTTTTTTTTTTTACAGCATTTCATTAAAAGCAGTTTAATGAACAAACTAATGACTCTGGTATTTATTTCCCATTTGGCAGATATGTAATTACTGTGGTACTGTTATTTTCTTAATCTTAAACCAAATACTCATCAGTGTCGGTACTTACTATCTATTGACTGTCTGCTGAAAATCAACTGACTTTAACCTGTGATGCTGGCCTGTAAGAGTCATTCAACAGCATTTCTTAGATTTTCACTTCATTTTGATGGGCCAAATGTGGCAACAGATGAATATATGAATTTCCCTTAAAGTAAAATGACAGTTTACTGAAAGGTAATTTATATGCAACAAACAGTTAGTAGAGCACTTCTGAAAATCCTTGCGAAAGCAAAATATCAAGTGTAACTAACCAGATATATACTTAAGGTTCATTTGAAATGATGTTGTGTTGCTACTTATAGACAACTGCATGTTAACTGAAAGTCTGTTGATACATTGGTTAATATCTACATGCTGACTACTTAAAAGCTCTTGCTTTGCTGTACTTTAAAGTACTAAGAACCTGTTGAGGATTTGTTGCATGTCTGCAAATACGCTGTTGAACATCTACAACCTAAAATGTATATGCAACAAACAGTTAGTAGAGCACTTCTGAAAATCCTTGCGAAAGCAAAAGATCAAGTATAACTAAGCAGATATATACTTGAGGTTCATTTGAAATGATGTTGTGTTGCTACTTATAGACAACTGCATGTTAACTGAAAGTCTGTTGATACATTGGTTAATAGCTACATGCTGACTATTTAAAGTACTATTGAGAACCTCTTGAGGATTTGTTGCATATCTACAAATACGCTGTTGAACATCTACAACCTAAATTTATAACACATTGGTAACACTTTACTGACAGAATGTTTAATAGCAGTTTACATGTTACATACAGTGTAATGATTGCTACAAACATTTAATAGACAATCTACAGATACTAACCTGATGAGAGTAAGTAGATAAGTACTTGTGAAGTAAGTTATAGTCAGCAGACTATCAATAGACTATCTAAAGGGGGACCATCAAAATAAAGTGTTATCATTATGGGAATTGTATGTCTTGTTGAAGATATCGCTTCAGAAGAAAAATACATCTTTCTCCATGATCATCAAAACCATTCTAAAACTGAAGATCCTTCCTTTATTGACAGATGCCACGTTCCTCCTCCCTGTCTTGTCTGAATTCTCCGTTATGAAGCTGAAGTAATGCCATTCACTTGGTTTCCTTCTACATGTTTGTTGCCGATAACTGCAAGTACACTTAATAAACCCCCATCACTGGCATTGCCACAATGTTCAACCAAAGAGTGACATGAACAATCATTTCTTCATCTTTTCCTGTATTATGCTCAAAAACTGAGTGCAAAAATGTTCAGAAATTCTTGTTTTATTAGTAAAATCTTATATTTTATAATTTTGTATACATTGTACAGCAATGTTCAAATGGTAGATAATAGTATGGGAAAGTTAAGTATGTAATTTCTGGAGAGTACTTTCAGTTTGTCAGTGAAAGCAGGATGAATTTACCATGCTGAGTTTTGGTTTCGTTCAATAGGGAGTTTTTGCCAGCCGCTGTTGCGGTTAGTGCGCGAGCACATGAAGGGGGTGTGGGGGGTGGAGGAGAGAGAAGCATGAAGAGGGAAGTTAGCTAGAGGAGAGATGTCCTAGACAACGACTAACATTAAAATTTTATATTCTTGAGAATTTTGATATGGCCGACACACGACCAAAGAGACGACGTTCCGATGAACAAATAACAAAGAATAGGGAAAAGGAGAATGAAACCGAAGTCCTTAATTAAAAAAATACATGAAAAAAAAAAAAATAATAATAATAATCCTGTGACTATACCAACAGGGTGTTATTAAAATAGCATTAAAATAAACAAACAGTTCAGTAATGTTAGAGATAAAACCCTGGGCATATGATACTTCTAATTTTATATCAGAAAGACACACACCTGAGCAAAAGTATGTTATTTGTAGCAGTTTTGTTCTGGTTGTGACAGTTGTTTGAGCAGGCAAGAGCACAGATCTAAAGCTAGTGTGTTTAACATTGTTTATCACTGCTATGAAATTAAACCATTATTGAAACATCTCAAAACAGCTAGCCTGATGTAGCAAATCAGCTCAAAAAGGGAATATATAATTAATAATTAATCATAACTCGTTATGATCCGTTATTTCCTACATATTTTAAATTGCCCAAAAAGGGAATACATAGCCCATGTATTTGTATCTATATACAGTGCAATGCATAAGTGAATACACCCATGCTAAAGTTGACTAAAAAGAGGAATAAAAAATCATATTTTGGAAATTGAACTTAATGCCTTAATTTAAAAAATTAGGAAAAATCCAACCTTTAAGGACACCAATTTTCTTTGTGAATGAATAATGTATCGTAAATAAATAAATGTTCTTCCTTAAAATACATGGTGCATAAGTGAGTACACCCCTATGTTAAATTCCCATAGAGGCAGGCAGATTTTTATTTTTAAGTATTTTTTTTATATTTTTTTTTAGGATACTATGCATCCTGATAAAGTTCCCTTGGCCTTTGGAATTAAAATAGCCCCACATCATCACATAGCATTCACCATACCTAGAGATTGGCATGGGGTACTTTCCATAAGATCATCTCTCAATGCAAATCAAACTAGCTTTTAGGCTAACTGAAATAAAATCATGCCAATCTCTAGGTATGGTGAAGGCTATGTGATGATGTGGGGCTATTTTAATTCCAAAGGCCAAGGGAACTTTATCAGGATGCATAGTATCCTAAAAAAAAATATAAAAAAAATACTTAAAAATAAAAATCTGCCTGCCTCTATGGGAATTTAACATAGGGGTGTACTCACTTATGCACCATGTATTTTAAGGAAGAACATTTATTTATTTACGATACATTATTCATTCACAAAGAAAATTGGTGTCCTTAAAGGTTGGATTTTTCCTAATTTTTTAAATTAAGGCATCAAGTTCAATTTCCAAAATATGATTTTTTATTCCTCTTTTTAGTCAACTTTAGCATGGGTGTATTCACTTATGCATTGCACTGTATATATGGATAATTAATTACAATGAATTATAATCAATTATGAATATATGGATAGGCTAGATCAGTTTTCAGAATAACCTTTAACAGAATTAATTTCACATCGAATAATCTGTTCATCCACCAAACCGACAGTACGATCTTCCTATAAACTCTCAAGAAAGGTTATTCTTCTGGTCATGAATAATAACTTTCCTGTTCTATTAGATTACTATAAAGTACTCAACAATATAAAAGCCTGTAGCTTAAGATCACACATTTAAGAGACTTTGTTTGGTGTGCAGCAAACAGAGATAATCAAGCGTATAATGGGTTTTAATAAATGACACTACAAATACATGTGACTACACTTAAACAAAGAATGCATATAAACAGAATAATGAAAAGTAAAGAAAGAAAGAGAGAGCAGATCACAGAATGGCAAATATCACAAACAGTTACGGTACGTTCACACGGGGCGTCAGCGTCAACGCTTCCCATTGACTTTGAATGGGTGACGTCAAGCGTTGCCGAAAAGAATTGTGGATCCGTCGGCGGCGCTTCACTGGCGTTGCTCGCGGCAGAAGTTGAGAATTTTTCAACTTCTGCCGCGGGCAACGCCAGTGAAGCGCCGCCGACGGAAGCGTCAGCCAATCAGATCGCTCTATGCAAATACAGTAGCCAGGCGGCAGCCAATCACGTTCATCCTGTTCAAGAGCAGCAAACTGAGGATAAATTTTAAAATGGAGGAGAAACTAATTATTGCGGTGGGCAATCACCCGGTTCTTTATGACCATTGAATGACAATGAAGCTTGTTGTTGAGTTCCTGTCTAATTTCATTGGCTGACGCTGCTATGACCATGGCGTCAGTGCCAAACTTCAGCCACGCCTTCCGTCAAGCGTTGACGCTGACGACCCGTGTGAACGTACCGTTAACCTTTGAGAGCCAGCAAAGAATCAAATCACCTTAAAGCAGGGGCAAACAATCTTAAACACATCTAAGGCCCTGTCCACACGGAGATGCGTTTAGCTGTATCCGTACAAAATTTGTATCGTATTGACGTTTCGTCCAGACGGATCCGGCGTTTTCGGAGACTGAAATAGTGATGGCGGATCGATCCTGAAGTATCGATACTTCGATACTGACGTGGTATCAAAAAGGATCGATCCTCACATAAAAATATCGATCCAAATGTGTGTTTTTTTAACCAGTAATTTTTTATTAATTTAGCACGCAATTCTGTGCGTAAAATAAGCTTCTAAGTGGGAAAATAAGCGAATGTTAGCGGATAATTGTGTAGGATAGAACTTTTTCTCCTAGTCATCTGGATACAAGACGAAACCAATCAATCACAGAGAGCGTTCGATGCTGGTGCTTCGCTGAGTTCACAGGCCCAGTGCGTTTGGGAAACAAAGCCTTGCTTAGATGACAGAGAATCGGGAGTAAACCAAAAGTGTACATAACGGTTCAAAATGTTGACGTCAGTAAGATTTTTTTAATTAAATTAATATTTTTATTCAACAAGGATCGATGCATTAAATTGATCAAAAGTGACAGTCAAGGGTTTTACACTGTTAAAAAAAATCTACTTCATATAAATGCTGTTCTTTCAACTTTGTTCATCAAATAATTCTGCATAAAATGTATCATGGTTTTCACAAAAATATGAAACTGTTTTCAACATTGATAATAATAAGAAATGTTTCCTGAGCAGCAAATCAGCATATTAAAATTAATTATCATCATGACTGGAGTAATGATGCCGAAAATTCAGCTTTGATCACATGAATAAATTACAGTTTACTATGGCATAGAAAACAGATAGACTATGTTAAATTGTAATATTACAGTTTTTACTGTATTTTTGATCAAATAAATGCAGAAGAGAATTAAAAATCTTACAGACCCCAAACTTTTGAACAGTAGGCTAGTACTATAATTAGGGTAGTTTTGTAAAAGTCACTGACTAATTACAGGCGAGTTGAGAGCACAAATCACAAAATATTTAGGCCTAGTAGTCATGAAAACATTTTCAGATTTAGCATATTAATGATGCATTCACCTCATAAATCATGACACACTGCTCTAGCATAGGAAAGTGCATACAAGTTAAAGTGCATGCTTTTAAAATTAAAAAGTATTGGTATCGGTATCGATATCGGCGATACTGGCCCTGTATTTACTTGGTATCGGATCGGTACCAAAATTTGCAGTATCGCCCATCACTAAACTGAAACCGCTATTTTTTGAAACCGGGTCCCAAGGTGGATAAATCTGAAAACGCCACCCTTGCGTTTTCGTGTGTACGGCCAATCCGTACATTTTGTGAAACGATGATGTCATCACACCAAGTGTCAACTAGTCAGACACCGCTAAGTCACAGCAACAATTGCCGACTACATGCTTGTGTTCATGCTGCAGAAGCTACTGAGCCTCTTTTATTTCTTTCTTTATTATTTACTTTAATGTATTTTGATTTCATTTCTTTTTTTTTTTACTTCTTTATTTAGGCCTATTTATATTTTCTTTCTTATGCTATGATGCTTGTCTGTTGTCTGATTAAGACATTTCGTATTTTGTAGGGATGGGTGTTTCAAGCAAAAATAATATTCGACGATTGCTGGGAATTATTTGATTATTATTCAAAAAACGCACCCCTCTCCCACATGATCACCGGTAAAACAGCGTTCGCTCAAATTCCACTCTGACATTAAATTTCTCTGTACTGTAGCCTAGGCCTACATGTTGTAGCCATTAAAGAAAATGTATTTAGTTTCATATTTATGTGTAAATAACGTTTTTTTTTTATTTCATCTATGTTGATTATATGAAAAGTGAACAGCATGAGTAATCATAAGAAGCGCAATATATCGGGAGACATAACTTTGACCACATTAAGTTTTGTTTTGTATAAAACCTTTCTTTAAAGTGAATTTCGTTTTGTATAAATTGTATCTTAATTTTAATCAATGTTTCATCAACCAATTGCCTGGATTTAATAAATATAGCAGACAGTTTAGTCAGGACAGGGAGGCACCGGCGCGATATAACTTGCATTGCTCGTGAACTGGAGCTCATCTCATAAATGAACCGAAACTCAGAAATATAGAAAGCTTGAAATGTCTACTTTTAAACAAAACAATTAAAAACGAAAAGGAACGAAATTTCTCTCTATAGGCACATTCACAATACTGCGAAGGTGGCGAGTCAACATCTTTAGCCGAGACTGACACAGAAAAAAAGAGTTTATTAATAAACAATTAAAATGTCTCCTTGCTATATTTGACACATTCATAATGATTTCTTTTGCCGGTTCTTTGTGGCAAGCTTTATGCGTCAATATCGTGTCAATATCAATATCGTGTCAATATCAATATCGAATATCGTGACTCATATTTTGTACCAGGCCATTTATGGTTGTTCATATTGTTCAATAAAGTTCTTGGTAAAAAAAAGAAAAAAAGAAAAGAAAAAAAAGAAGCTACTGTGCCTAAAAATTGTATACAGTGCGCAAAGTTTATGCGCATGCTCTAAGTCTTCTTCTCCGTTTCTAGTGTATGTATGTATGTGGCAGAATTACAGCGCCACATACTGGTCTGGCATGTACACTACATCGTTTTGAGTCGGTTTCAGTGGTTTCGTGTGTACGCAGATATTTCTTGAGACGACGCCGTGTTTACAGAATTTTTTTTTTTTTAACGGGGAAAAAAAACATTGGATAGGGAAAGCTCTGGCTTCGTGTGGATGTGGCCTAAATATCAATAGAAATAATACTTGCATTGATCTTTGGTGCTGAGCAAGAATGCGCGCGTGTGTGTGTGTAGATCCTCGTGGTGTCCATGAGCTTGACGCGTTCTTTCGGTTCTTCAGCACGTCGTTTGCGGTTTCAAAGGTTTACTTGAAAGCAAAGTTGTTGGAAAATCAGGGTAAGTCCATCTCACCCGGAGACAGAAATGAATGAGCACGGAAGAAAGACTAAAACAAGGCAAGAAGCCGGAGACTAGAGATAAGACTAAGACAAAAAGCAAAAGGCTAGAGATAAGACTAAGATAGCGATGAGCCAATGTCATCATCCTTCAATGAAAACTTAGTCCACACCTATTTTGGGTGAGATGACCAATAGTAGTAGTAGTCTAACTTTTAGCGGGAGAGAGTTTCTTTGTCTCCTTCTTACAGCCTAATTTGAATGTTTTATGATGGTGTCAGAAGTGGTCATTTTTACTCCAAAGGATGGCAAACATAGTATAATACATTTTATCGTAACCCACTATATATATTTAGCTGAGGCAAACCGAGAGGTTTAATTCGGTACCAGGAAAGATACAAAAATAGAGATATGTCCTTACACTTGAATATAAGAACTTCAACTAGAGTTCAACTAACACAACTAGAAAGTCACAACTAGGCTAATGTAAGGTTGGGGAACATACATACACACAGGAATATATAATTTACATTCTGGAATGAATTGTATTATGAGTTTCACGAGTTCACACTTACAAATAAGTCAGATAGAATAAAAGCGTATTTGGCATGCTGTCCGAGGAGAGGCTCTGGGCTCGGTATTCGGCCCGAACCCAGAGTACTCCCCCTGTATTCCTGGCTGTGAAAGAATGAGCCAAGAGTGAGGAGTCGGGGTGGTGGAGGGATGCTGAAAAACTGTCAAGGAATGTTAGGTGAGTTGACAGAGTGAATATATATATGCTTCTTCTCATGCTGATAGGGTAGACATAGTAATTGTTTGATGACAAGTAGATTGGATTGATTATTTGAACGTGCTCCTCCCAAACTTTGTTTATAAAACATCATTAAATGGAAAGAATGTTTGTGTATGTATATTTGTACGTCTCTCAAATGTCCGTCCATGCCATCTGGCCTTTGGCCTGCCGTGGAAGGGACATTGAGTTGATTAAGATCTTTTTGAAGCTCATGAAGGAGTTTGGAGGTGTTTCTGTTTAGCATCTGACATGCCACATAAAATGCCACATAAAGTGACAATGGGGCAATTTGATCCAGACTCACTGGCGCTAGGCCTGTGATTTACATGAATCAGTCCAAAGGGTTAAAAGCTTTCTGAAGCTTAGAATGAATAAGTCATTGTGATAATGCCACCAAATTTAATAAACGAATTGTATAAGTTCTTGCTTTTTTATATTTATAACAATGTCACACTGTCACAGTTGCAAGTCTGTGGATTTTTCCTTGTCTGTTGTGAGTGTGTGTGTTCACCTGTGTTGCTGGGCATCCATGATCACTGATTAGCGATCAGCTTCAGCCTAGCTATATATTGTGTCTGTGTTTGTTCTTTGTCTGATCATTGTTTTGCTCACAGCCTGTTCTTTGTTCAGTGTCTCCTGTATCCTGCACTCCAGTTCCTGCCTGTTTTGTGAATTCTACCAGCCGAGTTTGGATATTTCTCACTGGACTTCTGCCTTGGATTCATTTCATCAATTGCCCATTGTAGTCCCTGCACTACCGAGGATCTTCATCGGCACCCACGACATTTCAACTCTGCCATGTCAATTCAAGGCGGCCCGAGAGTTGGCGGATTTACAACAAGGCAACCGCTCAGTTACCGACTATTCAATTGACTTTCACACACTGGCGGCGGAGAGCAAATGGAACGAGGAGGCACAGTGGGATAAATTCCTGCGTGGGTTGGCTGACCGTATCCATAGGGAAATATATACTTTGGACTTACCCACAAATTTGGATGGGTTGATCGAGTTGGCGATTCAAGTGGATAATCATTTGCAACGGCATGATCAGCACACGCGTCAGCTTTTTTGTCCTGAGGTGGCGTCTTCCAGCTTTACGGTCAGTCCCGCTCTAGATCCGGAACCCATTCAGGTGGGCAGAACCCGGCTGACCAGAGAGGAGAAGGATCATCGTAGAAGCAATGGCTTCTTTGCCTGTACTGTGGGACGGCCGGACACTTTGTTTCCAACTGTCCAGTAAAAGCCAGAGCCCGTGGCGTTTCCCTTTTCGGCTACTCTCCTCCCGGTCAGACTACAATGGGCCACCATGTTTCACATCTGTAAGGCCATATTGGACTCTGGAGCTGAGGGTAACTTTCTTGATGCTACATTTGCCTTAAGACTTAAAGTTCCTGAGGTTACACTACCTCAGCCCATATCTGTCCATGCACTCTACTCCATGGAAACTCTACCACAGTCACCCAGGAAACTGGTCCTATCAAACTCATCCCTTCTGATAACCACAGTGAAGAGATCCTCTTCATTTTAATTGACTCCCCTCTGGTTCCCGAGGTTCTTGGTCACCCTTGGCTTTCCCGTCATAACCCTCACATTAATTGGCAACAGTACACTGTTTGCTCCTGGAGCAATTATTGTCATGTGTCTTGTTTGGTGTCTGCTTGTTCTTCTGTGTCATGTTCTGTGTTACAGGAGAAAGCCGTGGACCTGCCAAACGTGCCCAAGGAGTACCTGGACCTGAAGGAAGTGTTCAGTAAGTCTCGAGCAGCTTCTCTTCCTCCGCATCGTCCTTTTGACTGTGCTATAGAGCTATTGCCAGGTACATCTCCGCCTAAAGGCAGGTTAAACTCGCTTTCTACTCCTGAAAGAGAGGCCATGGAGAAATATATTTCTGATTCCCTTGCAGCCAAGATCATCCACCATTCTTCCTCTCCTGCTGGCTCAGGACTCTTCTTCGTGGATAAGAAGAATGGGTCTCTGCCACCTTGCATTGACTATCGGGGGTTGAATAACATCACAGCAAAAAAACACGTATCCTTTGCCGTTGATGTCTTCGGCCTTCGAGCATTTGCAGGGGGCTTTCTTTTTGCTAGATACAAGGGGTAACACCTCCGTCCGGCTGCCCACCTACTCGTTTATTTGTGCCTGAGGGTTTGTGGTCCGACGTCATCCGCTGGGGTCACTGTTCCAAGATCGCTTGTCATCCAGGAGTTAATTGTACTATTTTTCTAGTTAAGCAGTTGTTCTGGTGACCATCTATGGCTCTTGACATTCGTAGTTTTGTTTTGGCCTGCTCCGTTTGTGCTGTCGGTAAGACTTCCAATCAGCCCCCGGCGGGCCTCCCTCAGCCACTGTCTATCCCTTCGAGACCTTGGTCCCACATTGCACTAGATTTTGTTACAGCCCTCTCACCCTCCCAGGGCAGAGAACAGCGATCAAGACAGAGAACCGCGATCAAGGTTTTTGTCTATCGGAAACATGAAAAATGTAGATGAAAAACATACATCACTTACTCCATTGCTCTGATTGGTTGTAGGTCTATCCAATTGAGTGCAGAGGCATTTTCTTTCCTGGTTCGGTTGAAATGCCTCTTAATCACAGCCCAATGGAGCAGATCAGACTCATATTCTGACTAGAATCTGAGTATGACAACGTCAGGCTACTTCCTGGGTGCTCCGGCCGCAAAATACATCATACAAATGGTATAATCCATGTAACAAATGGCTCATACAAACCACGCTCCAGAAGCTCTCTCCTCCACCCTCAAGATCACCAGTTTTAACTGCGCTTCGTCCATCTTCTTCACAGTCTTCATCTATTCATTCTAACGCTGCTAATCCACACTTCAATATCTCATAGAAGCAAGACTCAGCCCTCACTTCTTTTTCTCTCGCGGTCTGGTGTTCTGAACGTACACATTCTCAACGCGACATTGAGGCCGCGAAAAATAGCTCTGCTTCTTCTCCAGCTCTCACGGACTTCATTATGCAGTCAGCTCCACTCCTCAGGCAAGAACCAAATATCCAAACATATTTCACTGTGCTTCCTTCTGTTTCTCCAGTTGTTTTCAATTCTCTTCATAATAACCCATGTGCCAGGACGCCCTCGCAGACAGTTACCTTTCTCTCACCCCCAAACAAACCTACTCAGAGAGCGGATCCTAGCGCGAGGCTGCCTTCGCTAGCGGTCCCTTGAATGTTCAGTCCAAACAGTGTAGAAAGTCTATGAAAGCCAATGTCCAATGGTGCAATCCAAAAGTTCTCCCAGATCAAGCTGTACTCCTTAGTGTAAATATAAATCCAAACAAACTAGAAGATATTTAAGTCCCAGTTGTGGCATAATCCAGTTCAAGGATCCACAGCAGGTGAAATCATAGCTCATAGCCTCTAACCAACTTCAAGGTCATCTTTATGACACAGGTAAAAAACAGGCATATGAATCTAAGAATAAATCCCACAGAATGTGAGTCCTTCTACAAATGAAATATATCACATTAGAAAATAACTATACATAAATTAACCAGCAACATTCAATCAATACAAAGAAAAGAAACAATGCTTACTTCAGATTGAGCATAAAACTAAATTTTTCTCAATCAGGACAAGTGATTGTTTGGAGCCATAAGCCATGCTTACTCCCTCCGTTCCAATACAAAACTTTTTCTTCTTCTTCTTCTTCTTCTTTGGTGTTATATGGCATCCAATTTGTTGCATTACTGCCACCTACTGTACTAAATTCCCTTTACACTATATTCTCTTGTCCAATCCGGTTTCTTTTAAAAGCTACTAAATATTCCCTGCCTTTGTGTTTCTCTGCACATTCTAAAATACTTTTAACATTTCTGTCTACTCGTCGTAAACTCTTTAACTGGGTCATAATTTCTTGTCTTTCTTGATTAAACTTCCTACAAGATATTAAAAGATACTCAACCGTCTCATACTCCTGACACTGGCTGCACATTCCTGTTGGTTGTTTTCCCATAATATGAAGAGCACCATTAAAGGATTAGTTCACTTTCAAAAATTTTTTGCTGATAATTTACTCACCACAGTGTCATCCAAGATATCAGTCGAAAAGAAATTAAGGTTTTTAAGGAAAACATTCCTGGATTTTTCTACACAGAATGGACTTCAATGGCAACCAACTATTCCAATGTTCAAAGAAGGTTCAAATGTCCGTCTCAATGCAGCTTCAAAGTCTCTACACAATCCCAGTCGAGAAATAAGGGTCTTATCTAGCAAACGATCGGCCATTTTCTAAAAAAAGAATGACGTGTGTGACAGTCACAAAATCATCGATCCTCTCATTTGGCTTTTGTCTATATTGCATGAGATGGAGCCTGTGGATTCTGAAGTTCACCTTCAACTTTAGTTGTCCTCCAAAGAAATTCCACAAGGTGTCAGGCTCTCTCTTATCTGCATCACTAAGCCCACTTGCATTGAGTCATTTTAATCCTTCATCTCCAATTCCTCTACATATTTTCCTAGCTGGTTTTCCTGCATCCGTTATTTCTTCATCTTCCAGGTACAGATTCATTTTTTGTTTGAATAAAGACATTGCTTCACTCAGATCGGGGTCAGACCAGTTCATCATTGGTACATGTGCTGCCATTTTAGTGCATTTATCTTGTACTCAAGTTAAAAGTAGTCGTTCTTTTCCATATTTTTGTTGTATTTTCTGGACTGATAAGCAATTATCACGCAGACAATGCTCCTTTACGATCCCACACGTGTACAAGAGAGCACGTCACAGAGTGGTCTCCCACGGCTTTCCACACAGCCATATAAAGTTACACAGATTGGGCTCGCGCCATAATGTTCTCGCTTCACTGGTCATGAGCACTCACGCGGATGATACTATAGCTGTTTTACCGCTGTCACCATGAAGTATTACTCGACAGCATTAGAGGTGGATAAGAACCATAGGAACTCACATTTTCAATAGGACATACACTTCAAGTACACGCACATAGCGTATTACATATCACAATAAATGGGGACTAATGTTTACATTAATATTTTTTTTCTTTTTGGTCCAAATATTTGTTTTCCCAACATTTTTCCTGAAGTTCCACTAAACCAACATGTAAACTTATTTTTAGAGGCTTGCCAAAAGATGCACCCAAAGGTGCCAGTGAAGGCGTTTGAAGAGTGCATTGCAGACAGCTTGAAGATAATTCCAGTGTGAATAACATTACAGAATTATGAATCCTGTGGGATACAAACATTTGAGAGGTTTGGGATAAGAATACTCAATGTGTTTTTGTCACTTTGAGAAAATGATTGAAAAGGTGGTCCCTGTAAATATTGATGGATATAAACTACTTATCTTTTGGCTAAAATAATATTTTTAAGCTAATTGACAAATAGTTCAGTAACATTTTCTACATTATTATTAAACATACTTTAAAGGTGTACTTTATAAGCGTAGCCCCGACTGAGCCTGGGTTCTCCCAAGGTTTTTTTCTCCATTCTGTCACTGATGGAGTTTTGGTTCCTTGCCACTGTCGCCTTTGGCTTGCTTAGTGGGGGACACTTAATATTCAACAATATTATTGATCTGCCTTGACACCATTATATGACAACTGAACTGAGCTGGTCGATGACATCACTGTTTTCTCCAGAGCTAACTAAATCAATAACTTTTGTTACAACAGAAATAAACCATCACAGAACTTTCTAAAGCTGGACTATGACGCTATTTTCTTCTAGATCTGCTGTACAGCAGAAACAAACTTTGTTATTTTCCTATTATTACTGTAAAGCTGCTTTGAATCAATCTGTATTGTAAAAAGCACTATATAAATAAAGGTGCTTGACTTGACTTTATGCTTACATATTAAAAGAAACATAAATGCACAAGCAAAATAATGGAAAACATATACCAGAAACAGCTTTAACTGTCTTACCTGTTTTACCTCATGCGTTTGAATCCCTGACTGAGGTCATGTGACAATTTATCAGCTCACAACATGTAACATTTCAACATTTTGGGAGAAAAACTTTGACCTTTAGTTAAATGTTGGTAACTTTCCCTTACGAAAAATATGTTTATTCAAGTGTTCTATTAGTATACTTCTTTAAAAATAAGAAAGTATACTTTTTGAGTCTACATTTATATACTTCTCAAAAATATACTTTATGTACTTCTCAGAAATATACTTAAAATTACACTTAAGTGTACTTGACTTATACTGAGAGAAAAGTCCAAGTATATTTGGCCTGTACTTGTACTCAATCTTTTGATCAAGATATACTTAAAAATATACTCTTGTACTCTTTTCATCGAGAAACCTATTGAATATACTTTTTTTTTTTACATAGTTTTTCATATACAGTCTTATGAAACTTACATTGTTTAAAAATATTGATTAGAATATTGATATAAAACAGATATGTTTCTAATTCTGCGTATCTGAATTTTTGTGTAGGCTAGTCCACTGGTAGTGCACATAGGAATTTACTCTAATTCTACTTTTCCCACCATTGACTGAATTTTCCAGCTATCCATGTTTTCACTGTTATACACTCTAAAAATTGCTGGGTTAAAAAATAACCCAACCTTAACCACACCTCTGGGTCACTATTGGACAGAACACGCGCTGGGTTGGTTTGACCCAAGTGCTGGGTTTTACCATTTAACCCATATTTCTGGGTCATTCATTTGACCCAACCAGTGGGTGGAATTAACCCCCTTGCTGGGTTAAGTCCTACTTATATGCTGGGTTATTTCGTGTCTCATTGCCTTAATAAAATTAGTAACAAATATTTGTTATATTACGAATGTAAAATAATTATTGTCTCTGTAATACAATAAACCAGAGAGGCCACTGTAATTTTTTTATATATATTTTTTTTTAATTTTATTTAAAGCTTTTCACATTTTTACAGAACCTCCCCACCCCCACCACCACATGCCAGCAAATAAGTAACAAGTCAAATAAAAAATAAAAAAATAATAAAAAAAACAATAATGATAAATGCCCATATATACATATGTAACCCTTTTCTTAACCCTAGGGTTTCCCTTAAAACCCTGGATTCCCGGCAGTTGAATGGCGAATTTGGCCGGTATTTTTTCTTTAAATGAAAATTAACGCAAAGTATCTTTTTCCCTATACCAATTACACAATACTTTTACTAAAATAATAAATTAAACAATTCCTATTTATAGTTTCCTAGAAATCAGTACCTTGTTAAATTAATTAACTTGCCAAACTCCAAAGAAATACCAGAATACAAATGTTATGGGGAAAAACTAACAAATATTTATTTATTTTACATTAATGTAATAACCCCCTTAAAAAAAACAACAAAAAAAAACAAACAAAAAAACAAGGAACCATATGAAGACAGATAAACACTTATATCCAATGGTATGTAAATTACTTATTCTTTTTGTAAATAAAATGTACAAATCACCTGTTCAGTCTCAGAACTGTTCCTTGTCTCTCTTATGTTTGTTTTTACACTTGCATTTTTACATTTTTCCTTTTTCTATTTTAAAACACTGTCCTCAATCAGCATACAAGTTGACAAATTCAAACCCTGTTAGATATAGGCTAAACACTTTTCTCCTGAAACGTGAAGACCAATAAGGAAAATAAAACAATAATATCTTTCCAAAACAATTAAACACTTGAAAAAAAAAAAACACGATTCACAACATAAGGTTTTTTTCCTTTCAGTATGCAAATTAGTTATGAGTCAGTGACGCAGTCAAATATACACGAGTCAGTGACGCAGTCAAATATACGGCCGTTCGTTATCGTTGGTTATCGTTGTTGGTGCACATTTACAGCTCGTGAGCTTAGAATTATAAGGTTCTATCTCCGTTTAGGGTAGGTCTGAGATATTGAGCATCAAAGTTTTTACATCCCAGCTGGCAAAACTGTTATGTAGTATAACCTACTATTATAGCTCAATAAGACCATCACCCTACAGGTACTTTGAGGATAGAATATCAAAATCCTGGCACATTTGGAAATGGGATTTTTTAAGATGGCCCAAATGGAGATAGAACCTTATAATTCTGAGAGCTCTGATTCTGTTTGGAATTATAAGGTTCTATCTCCACTTTTACAAATAAAACCCCACATTTCAAAGAATAAATGTATATAACCATTGATTTTAATCAATTTATATATTTATAATACAAGCACACAGCTTGTAGTATATAATATAATATATAATTTTTATTTTCAAAGAACATGGACATGGAAAAATTACAGCTAAACAAAAAAAATTTTCTTCACATACTACACCCCACTCCTCTGTACTGTAAAAAACATTTAGGAAGCATCTTTCATACATTAAAAACGGTTAATTTAGTAGTATATATATATATATATAAAATCAATATTTTCTGTTTGGGAATATATTGCACAAAAGCAGTCGATATGTAGCCTAAATGAGGGACCGGTTTGATCATATGATCTAATAATACAATACAATACAACATCTGCTTGATGCGGGATTGGAATTATGTAATTGTACAGTTGCAAATAATTAACGTGATTCTCCAGCAACAACGTTGCTAATGCTACTTTAGGCTAAATTATGAATACGGTTTGATTATATGATTAGAAAAATCACACTGTCACAAGTAAGGAATCCCATTCACATAGCTAAACACTGGTATTATATAGCGACGCCCCGTTGCCTAGTATAACACCATATGTTGTGATCCAGTGGTTTACTGGCAAACATTCTTACATTGGCAGGCTTCCGACATACATTAGTTTTACCAATTGTAAAAAAACAAACAAAAAAACACGGGAAAAACCCTATCCAGGAGAACCCTTGAAGTGTAGCCCATTTAAAGAGAAACATTTAAAGAACACCAAAAACACTACTAGGCTACGAATAGTCATCATTTGTAAACTGACACAAATGTGAGATGGGTCATTTTGCCCATGCAACCTCTTAGTCACATTGTTTACATATGAACACCTCCGATGCAAAAGCCTCTAAAAGCCACCTATGTCAAAAATGAGATAATAATTTTGAGTGAATGCTCTCCGCACATAGTATACGTTTATCAAATGCTTTCACTTCAAACTCACTATATCCCAGGAAATGTAGGTACTTAGGTAGAAACCTATACATAGGAGCCTGATAAAAATGTTAATATTAAAGAAAAACGTTAGACAGACTTAGAGGCTTCATATAGGTAATGGTCACATTTACCAACATTTTCAGACAATGTTCCACAAAATGTGTCTCTACAAAATACAATGTGTTTGTACAAGGAACTGACACCACAAAAATAAAACAGTTCCAAATATATATTTATGTCAATGCTTTAATTTGTAAGCAAATAATGTTACATAATTATGTGTACACAGTCAGATGTGATTCATTTAATTGATTTTATTATTGCATTGTTAAAAAGTCAATTACAATGACCAATTACATTTGTACAGACATACGAAAAACTGTTTCAAAATAAGGAAAGGAAAGTAGTGAGACAGTGACAAAAAAATAGGTCTACACACAAGCAGGACAAAGGAAATCGTCATTGATGGGAGGCTGGCCAACACAGTTCCAATGAAACCACAGGTCACATGTGCTACATTGAATCTGAAGGAAACATTAGTGAGTGAAAGTGTTCTGTAGCCTATATATTTAGACACACGTGGAAACATCCTAATTTTTTATGCTTACCCACAGCTCATGTGTAGCATGTTCACCACAAGCCCTACAGAGCTCTGACAGGTCATCTGTGTAAGAAAGTAAGTGTTGAATTAATGGACAAAATAGCATTGCGCTCAAACGCAATTTTTTTTTTTTTACTTACCAGTGTCATGGAGGAGCCTTTTGGCTATTCCCATCCTTACTGACAGTATGCCCTGAACATTTGTTTTAAATGTTGCAGGGTCATTTAAAAGGACACTTTCAGCTAGCTGTTACAAGAACAAAATGATCTTTACAATATAAAAGTAATATATAGCTGACAACAAATACAAAACATGCAGTTAAACTTACTTTGCACACCAAAGCCCCATAAGATGTGCCATCCATCTGAATTGGATGCTCTATTGTGGCACATGCTCACTCTGATACATTGACACCCTTCTGTCTCATGAAGGCTCTATAAATTGCACATGTAAATCATTAATTGAATTCACTAATAGAAGCAAATAATGATAAAAAAAAATAAAAAATAAAAAAACACTTACCTAGTTACATCACAGCATTTCTCAATGTCCAGTGACTTGGCCCCAAATGGGTCTATGTACAGGGATCGCTTTTCCTTTGGATAAATAACCTTCATAATGCAATAGCACACATGTAAAAAAAGTGTTGATCTTAATAAGGAATAGTTGATGCTATGATGTTGTGAGGCACTTACAATGAGTGTCCAGTGCTTGTTTAAACACAAGCCTCCAACTAGCACATCATAATCCAGTGGATCCAGCTAAAACAATGCAGATGGCTGTCAAGGTATACACCTTTCCACATGGTCAATAAAGCATGATAGGGTGCTTACCTTCCTCAGCCCTTTTTTAGTTTCTTGCCAAATGGCTTTCATTTGGTAGGAGTCTACTACAAAGCCTCTTCTGGACTCTGTAGTGTACTGCTTTACCAAGCTGGTGAGGTATGCATTTACTATCTAAAACAGTAGCATATTAATAGTCATCTTTATGTATATTTCTATACAGGCAATACAAACCCATTTGATAATAAGGAAACATAATAACCTCAGTTTCTAGCTCCTTCCCATGTGCTAGATGAAACCTCAAATTTCTTGAAATTTTTTTGTAGGGCCCCATCATGCTCCACAAAACACCCTTTCCCCCCCCCAGCCCAGATAGCCTCTATCACTAAAATAAATAAAATAATATATTAATATACAATGAAATGATTGTATTAAATTTTAAAAAGGTTACCAACAAAAATTACGCCTTTCTGATGCATCACGTAGTGTACCACTTGGAGCCTGTGTGGAACAAAAATGAAACGTTCAGTTAATGTTATTTAGTGGACAATTTGAGGGTAATATCTTACATAGCATATATTCCACTTACATAAGAGTGCTGCTGAGATGTTCCTGCTGCTGTTCGTTTACACTGTACATTGCATGCAGGTGGGGACTGGAGTCACTCTGCAGGTGGGGACAGGAGTGACTCTGCAGGTGGGGACTGGAGTGACTTTGCAGGTGGGGACTGGAGTGATTCTGCAGGTGGGGACTGGAGTGATTCTGCAGGTGGGGACTGGAGTGATTCTGCAGGTGGGGACAGGAGTGACTCTGCAGGTGGGGACTGGAGTGACTTTGCAGGTGGGGACAGGAGTGACTCTGCAGGTGGGGACAGGAGTGACTCTGCAGGTGGGGACTGGAGTGACTTTGCAGGTGGGGACTGGAGTGACTCTGCAGGTGGGGACTGGAGTAACTTTGCAGGTGGGGACTGGAGTGACTCTGCAGGTGGGGACTGGAGTGATTCTGCAGGTGGGGACTGGAGTGATTCTGCAGGTGGGGACTGGAGTGACTTTGCAGGTGGGGACTGGAGTGACTTTGCAGGTGGGGACTGGAGTGATTCTGCAGGTGGGGACTGGAGTGACTTTGCAGGTGGGGACTGGAGTGACTCTGCAGGTGGAGACTGGAGTGACTTTGCAGGTGGGGACAGGAGTGACTCTGCAGGTGGGGACTGGAGTGATTCTGCAGGTGGGGACTGGAGTGACTCTGCAGGTGGGGACTGGAGTGATTCTGCAGGTGGGGACTGGAGTGACTTTGCAGGTGGGGACTGGAGTGACTCTGCAGGTGGAGACTGGAGTGACTCTGCAGGTGGGGACTGGAGTGATTCTGCAGGTGGGGACTGGAGTGACTTTGCAGGTGGGGACTGGAGTGACTCTGCAGGTGGAGACTGGAGTGACTCTGCAGGTGGGGACAGGAGTGACTCTGCAGGTGGGGACTGGAGTGACTTTGCAGGTGGGGACTGGAGTAACTTTGCAGGTGGGAACTGGAGACACTCAACTGTGCATGTAGGAGGGCACTGGACAGGAATTACCATGGTAGCCATTTTAGGCCATTTGTGTGGCAACCTGGGCTCTGGCACAATTTAACGGCTAAGGTGGTCCACATTTACCTTTAGTATGGCCTTTCCTTTCTCTGAAACTAGGTCCACACCTTTACCCTCAATGTTAGTAATGGTAAAAGGACCCAGCATGGCACTACCCATTTTTCCTCCTTTTTGCTGTTCCTATTTTTGTGCAACACTTTGTCTCCAAATCACTTTGTCTCTTTGACTTCAAATCTGTCCTCCTGCCCCTGCTGAGCCTTCCTCTTCCTCACCTTTTCTCTGACCTTTTCAGCATTCTCCAAGACCACATTGTGCACTTTTGGCAGGTCTTGGAGGCCAGTTGTCAAGGATTGGGATGCCACTGTTCTCTCCACCTTATCATCATTTATCTGAAATATACAAAACACAAACACTCCTAAAATTAGTGATATCAGCAGTGAAAGATTTAGTATACAGAAGATGCATCTGACAGTTACAAACCCACCTCATAATTTTCAGAAAGCTCTGAAGGGTATCTTGCCTCCCGACCAAACATCAGATAATATGGAGAGAACTGTGTTGTGAGCTGCTTTTTGGTCCGAACTGCAAATAAAGTAGCCTTCAGGTGTTGGTCCCAGCTCTCAGCATTTGAACCCACCAACTTTGTTAGAACTCTGAAAGGTAAATAATGTTATCCTTGTTACTATCTCTGTTAAGATTATGCAGCTTAACAATCCAGGTAAGCATCACACCTTTGAATGGTTCCATTTTCTCCACAAGGCCATTGGTTTGTGGGTGGTATGGAGAGCACAAGCTCCTTTTAATACCCAACCTCTTATGTGCTTACATAAGTCATATAGAAGGATAATATGCATTATACAATTGTGCAACATCACTGTCATTTGGTATACTCACCTCTATTGGCATTAGGGCTGCACGATTATGACAAAAATCATAATTGTCGATTATTCCCTTGAAATTGTAATTGCGATTATTAATTACGATAATCATAATTTACATTGAATATATATAATGTATGTATATATAGATATATTATTATACATGTTTACTTAAAAATTGTGAACACACACACTGTCCCCCTTTACTTAACATACACATAAATTGTAAGAATATGACTAATAGTAAAGACTACTAATAAATAAACATTAGGCCTATGCTAAAGCTATTAAATAGCAGTCCCAAACTAGCTTTTGTTAATACAATGTTGGTATGAGCCACCACAGTCATTTAAAAATATAAAAAAATAACACAAAGTGAAAATAAAGTGGCATTTTGGGGTTAATATTGAAATGACAGTTACCATGGTGAATAGGCCTACACAATATTAACAAGAACTGTTAATGAAACATGGAAACTGCTCCTGGCGAATAGAATGAAAATCATCCCTGCATGCAAATCCTTCTCAGCTAACACACGACGTACCAGTAACGTGATTTATTGGTATTTTACTTTTATTTCGTGACTTACTAATTTACAACGTAACAACGTTGCATGCTCGTAGTTTCCTTTGCACTTAAACACAGCGCGCGCCGCCGCATTTGCGCGTGCAATTGAAGAGTGTGCGCTACGAGCACAGTAGCCTATAACGGCTGACAGGACAGGAACGTCCGTTTTTCTGAGGTGAAAGGCTTTATTTCAGCGTCACTGCCTGGTAGTTCCTATTGTGCCGGGTTTTCTGAAGTAGTTGTGATTCGCCACTCATAACATGCTCTAAATGCACGCAGAGTGGATTTTTTTTTTTTTTTTTTGTAATCGCGGCTTTGAACGATTACGTAATCGTGGGATCCATAATCGTAATCGCGATTAGAAATTCGATTAATTGTGCAGCCCTAATTGGCATGTAGGCTTTTTTCTCCTTCAATGTAGACCTTCTGGCCTGGCATTCAGGGCACTGCGCTATCTACAAGGTTTAATGTATTGTGTTAAGTGATGTAGTGCTTTGGGTTTAAAATAATGTGCCAAAAATAATTAAGCTGGAATAAAACTCACCCATTTGCGGATGTCCTCTTCCAATCCAGGCCAGTAGAATCTGGTGCTGATGGCATCAAGAGTTTTCTCCATGCCACAATGACCCCCCTGATCACTGGCATGAAGGCTAACAAAAACATAATTGGTAACACTTTAGAATACTGTATCTTACTTACTGCATAACTTATAAGGAATTATTGAAGAACTAATAGGTAATTCTTCATTAACTAGTTATTCACTACTGTTAACTACTAAGGAAGATGTGTTAACTAATCAGTATGTAAAATAATTTTATGATTGTGTTAAGTAACAGTTAGTTAATCAATAACTAATTATCTCTGTCATACCGCCTGAAGAACTACTATTAATTATCTACTAATTAAGGTTCAAGAATAATAATTAAGAAGTAACTAATGAACAGTCATACAAACTACACTGAGTTGTGACCTTCCTTATTTACTAATGTTATTAATAGAAGCAGTATTATGAAAATACAATTTTAACAAATGCATACAATGTTAAAGAGGTTTTTACCTGTGTGGTTTTTTGAGTGTGTTCTGTAAGAAATCAACTTCAGAAAGGAACCCCACTCAACTTACCTCAGATTAGTTTTTTATATTTTATATACCTGTAAAGTACTGTGTGTGTCTGTTTTCCTCAGAATATGCCATTGAGTAAATTCATGTATTTGAGGCAACGACTGAGGGAAACTGAAAGGGAGCTTATTAGTAATTCATAAATAATTGTCAAATAATTCTGCAGGAATTACTTATAAACCTGATTAGTAATTAATAAAGAACTATCAAATAATTATCCAGGAATTAGGCTACTTTTAACCTGAAACCGTATTCTAAAGTGAAAATATAGGGAACTTATTAGTAATTAATAAAGAATTATTAGATCATTCTTCAGGAATTACTTAGAACCTGATACAGTATTCTAAAGTGAAAATATAGGGAACTCATTAGTAATTAATATAGAATTGTTAGATCATTCTTCAGGAATTACTTAGAACCTGATACAGTATTCTAAAGTGGAAATATAGGGAACTCATTAGTAATTAATAAAGAATTACCAGACCGCCGCCCTGCGTTTCACTCATAGCCAAAATATGCTGTTACTGACTCCATAACCTGCCCATAAACAAACAGTGCACAGCTCTAAGAACATATTTTAACATCTGATGTTTTAGGATCTTTAGAAATAAAAACATTTGTTTTATGCAAGGAATCAGGCGTTTCCATCACGCAAAAAATACAGACTCGTTAGCTAGCTAACTGACATTGTGTCCTTGTATGTTGCCTTGCATAAAATAACATGATTTACAGCACAGTAATGATTTTATAGATTCAATAAAACGTACACAAACCTGTATTTCGCTGAAGAAATGCACCATATCGGCATTGTATGTTAGTTACTTCTTAATTATTTTTCTTGAACCTTAATTAGTAGATAATTAATAATAGCTCATAGGGAGGTATGACAGAATTCATTAGTTATTGATTAACTAACTGTTACTTATCACAACAATAAAATTATATTACATACTGATTAGTTAACACAACTTCCTTAGTAGTTAACAGTAGTGAAGAAGTAGTTAATGAAGAATTACCTATTAGTACTTCAATAATTCCTTATAAGTTATGCAGTAAGTAAGATACATTATTCTAAAGTGTTACCACATAATTTGCCTCCTCTGGTGACGTGACCACTTTTGCCAAATGTTTGCCTCGCTTACGCCTCTGGCATACATAGTGAAGCACGCCATCTAATGTGGATAACACAAAGGCTCAGGTAACTTCCTGTGCTTGTGCCACTAAAATGGCAATTTCCTTTCTCTATAATTGCTTACCTTTCATTATATAGCTTTCAGCTCTTCTTTCAATAATGAACTTCTCCTGTTTGGAACATCCAGGAGGATATGTTCCATGGAGAAGAACATTTTTGAGCTCCCTCACTTTTACAGGATCCATCTAAAGTAGTACCCTTCTTTAGCAATGCCCATATTTTTCATTTATATATTTATAGTACACTGTAAATCTACATGCCTTACCTTCAGTCACCTCACAATCACTTCTTGGCACTATCAGCACTATACACGTTCTCTCATTAAATCACAACTATCCACGTTTACTCACATCCTGATTTAATGACATCCTGACAGAGAATTTAATCAAATGTTGAAACCCAGGGATGTGGTTGCCATGTAAGTGTGTAACATAGGCTTTATAAAATTTGCAATGAACATAGTGAACATAGACACCACTACAAACAACAAATTAGATATATGCAACATTTCTCTTGCAGTAATAACAATGTGTAATAATAATAGGTTGCAGTACTTTTCACTACAGTATACTGTACTTTGTATACATTTTTTCTATGGTTGTGAATATAATATTTTTTATTGGTCCTCAATATGTCTTTGTCAGTGTCTCACATTTGTCATTACAGATTTACATGCTAAGAACATCATAGTTTTGAATAAAACCAGAACCCAAATGCCCAATTCCCATTACAACCATTAAAGGTCATGACAATGTTGTTTTCCTTAATATGTGTCAGCAGCATTTTGATTGTTCATATGAAATATATTTGGATAAATAAATTACATATTTTAGTTATAACATATTGCAGAAGTTAACACAGGCACATTGCCTTGAAAGTGCTAAATGTCTTCCCAGATTTATAGCAACTGTGAACAATGATTTAACTGGGAATTTGTTGGCCAGTGCTTGCGTTACAAAAAAATTGTACTGGCACCAATGTTATAATGCAATCACCTGTAAAATGAACAACAGCTGTATATATTTTCTTACAGCAAAATTCTCAAAAATGCATAAACCATTTTAAGTGGTTTAAAGGGTTGCATGGTGAAAAACTCCCACGAGACGTGTCACTTACTCACAATTATTAGACATTTTTCATGGCCTTTAATGTTGTTTTTAATGGGCTTTATAACATACAATTGGAACCCTTACAGTGTAAAATATTTGCATTCTACATGTAGTATTGGATACATACTAACATGTAAGAACACCCTTGACAATGTACCGCTACATCACAACATATAGACTTACTGGTTATTATGGGGCGTCCTTCCTTATATACATTACCACTGTTTCATTGCTGTCCACAGTGTGTCTTTTTTGTAAATGTATGATCAAACCATATGATCCTTTAACCTAGTCATTTACATTTTTCAAGTGCTACCACCCTTAACACAGTTAATGTTGTTTTGACCGAAAATTCAGTGAATTAACAAGTTTCTAAAATGCTAAAATTGTGTTTTCACACAATTACATTTTAACTAAGATTACAATTTTAACACATAATGAAAATGTGCATGAGTTTCAGATGAATTTACAGGTTTCAATATTCATACTATGTTTACATATGACTCAGTAAAGCCCTGACATTCGGTTCTATTTATTTAATGAATCATAATGTGATTGTATTATTCAACACACTATTATTATGTTTGAGACATCAACCACTGGTCGATGACCATAATGTTTGTATAAACTGTAGGTAACAACTAGTAAAATATACATCTATGTCATAAAAACCATAATATTTTCTTCTCAGCCATGTCAACAATTATCCGTGAGCGAAATCTCCTCCCATCCATTGTCTGATTGGCCTTTCGCAAGGATTCCTGGGTAGTTAAAGTGTGTGGAGCCTGCATCCATGCAGAAGACCGCTTCAAGGGTACAAAGGGGGCGCTGCTGAGCACACTTCAGAGCGTTAAAATGCTGAATGGGACGTCCTACGGACTCGTAGATTAGGGCTGGGCGATATATTTACTATATCGCATGACATTGTTATGCGCATCTCGTCAGTAAAGCTGGTTCCTTGATTAGTAGTAAATCGGCATCACCTGCTTTCAGATGGAGCGGCATTTACTACACAGAGCCGTAGTTCACTGACAAGCTGAGCCATATCGCATTAATTATCACGGACGTATCACCTGCGATAATTAATGTGATATGGCCTATGCCATACATGGGAGCCTCACCTGATGGGACTGTCACATGCGACTGTCATGGAACTGGGATTTGTGAGATAAAGGTAATATGGCAATTCATTATAAACGTGCTAAAAAGATGTTTCACATGTAAAATAATAATTTCACTAAACTACTGTCACAGCCTGGCTCAACACTAAGTAACACGATCGGGAAACCACACAGTCTGCAAATAATATTAAATGTTTTAATTAGTAAAATAAACAAAAATATACATTTCACTGTGAATTTTAGTGTCCACACTGCAAGGAAGATGAAGGAAATCTACGCCTGTGTGCTGGAGACCAGGGATTCTGCCTCATTAAAGATGGGGATGATGTTACACTGGACAGGAGCCATGCTTACTACGAAGCCCAGGCACAGCTTCACATTGTGGATGCTGAGTATTGTGACTTTGTGGTGTGGAACTCTAATGACATTTTTATTGAAAGAATTGTACCTGATAGGGACTTTTGGGATGATGTGATTCCCAAAGCTGAGAATTTCTTCAGAAACTGTATCCTTCCAGAAGTGTTGGGACAGCAAGTTACAAAATAACATTTTGGCATGATATTTGACTAAAGGACAGTAGCCCACACAGATCAGGTCCTTCATTCAGTCTTTTTGCCAATGAAAAACACTGATTAGCATGAATGTATATTTTTTGACAATCAGATGTTTATTAACAATTATTATTAACAATGAAAAGATTAAGATTACATTATACAATGAAAGGTATTACTGGTGTATTATTTACAAGACCTAAAACAGTGTACACTTGGATTCAATTTCATTAAAATCTGAACTTTGAAGTTCCAAATTCAAACAAAGCTACTGCAGCTAATCTTGTATTTATTTCTACATGGGAATCTTTGTAGGACTCCACAGCACTTTTAGATTGGATTGAACTCCTAGGTTACACAAAAAATGCACTAAAAACACACAATGTATTGTTATGCTGCTATTCTGTTAGTATACCAACATTTAATATATAATTTATCATTAACGTCCAAAGTTTTCATTTAAACAGTTGTCAATTTATTTATATCATAGGAAAAAATGTCAAGCTGAGCATGTTTTGTTAGAGAGAAAAAGTCATTGCTAATGATCAGAAGTTTACTTCATAGTTTGTCGATTATTGCATTAGTGTGCACTACTCCTACTGGCTTTGTTCCTTTTTACACTGAAATGACAAATTAACCACAGGTATTACTTTTACCAACCATGACCTGTTTATATGCCATGTTCTGGTAGTTTTTGTAATGTTTTAGTCCAGTGGGACCACGGACTCTGACAAATTTGACAAGGCACAGCAAATAACTCCAATGTCAGCGACCTGCCTGGTTTTGTTGCCATGTGTTCGATGGGCATGGCCCTACTTTGCAAAATCTGATATTTCCTTCTAACCAATCCAATAACCCTTTCCACATGAATGCGCACATTAGCTATTTTTCTAGTTTCTTCCACCTCGTATGCTGACAGCTGTCTCTTCCCCTTTGTGAATGCAGGTATCTGTAGTGAAGCACAGTAGAATCCTACACTATCCCCAATGTTAAACCCACGGTCTGCTAGAACAATATCTCCAGGTAAAAGGTTTTTTAGGAGGTCACTCTCTTCAGTAATCTGCTTATCACTAACTCTTCCTCCCCAGCCTGGAGATATGTAAGAGACATACCCTTGGGGAGCAACACCAATCAGAAACTTCACAGTGTGGTGATGTTTATAGTTTGACCAGGTTTGTGCTCTAGCAAGCAAATTAAAGGTTGTTCAATAAATACTTCAAAGCAGTCTATGATCACAGCAACTCCACATCCAAATGCTTGCCTGAATGCCATGGCATTGTGGCTTGAAGTGCATGTCGCTCTGGCCACTCAATTAAAAACTTCAATCTCTCATGAAGAATGCCAATTAACTAATAAACTGTGGAGCAAGAGACATTGAACCTGAAAGCCAAATCTTTCAGAGGAAGGTTTAGTCTCAACCTCAGCAAAACTAAAATGACCTGTTCATATTGAGAAAGCACAGACAAATGGCCACAGGTGATATAAGGCTCACACAGTTGAAAAACCTGCATTAAAACTAAGAAGTTGGGGAGTCCAGTGTTTGTCTTGTCTTCATTCTTCTGAAAAGACTCTTGGCTAAGCTGTGTGTCCAGTGCTTTATTTCGAAGATCACCCAGCTCTGCTGTGGTTTGCTTCAGAACATCTTCCATCCTCTCAATGTCATCCATGGTTAGGTCCGTCTGGCATCCGGCATCTGCACACAATATATAGCAGTAGGGAGAGGGATTCGTTATTCACATTACTCTCCACATTATTAATGACGTGAATTGTTTAGTTGCTTAGTTGTCCACATTCTTATAAAGCGCCAAAGTTATTATTATTTTTTTTTTTTACAGCTTGGCAAAAATGGATTTATTTATTTATTTTTATTATTTTATTTATGATTTTTGACAGCTTACAACAACATAGCACAATGAAACTTCTCTCTGCTGTGCCTTTTTTTCAAACAACAACAACAAAAACCTCAACATAGAAAACAACATAATTAGACATTTAAGGTTAGAAAATTAAGCAGTTTAAATACCATTAAACCAGACCAAAAAAAGACAAACAAGACAAAAAAATTAAATAACTAAAAATAAAATAATAATAATAATAATAAATAAAATAAAATAATGAGTTTAACAAATAGGATCAGATTTTCAGCAGTTAAGCCATCACATTTAAGACGTGGCTGTTTTTTCATGACATGATATAGTGCACATTTTAAAAGTTTCCATATATTTTAAGAATGGCTGCCATGCTTTATTAAATTTAGACAATGAACCAGTTAGAGTACATCTCATCTTTTCCATGTTTAAAAACCTCATAATGTCAGCGATCCATTGGTCATGTGTTGGGGGATGTTCCTGTTTCCACCTTAAGAGTATGAGACGCCGCGCAAGCAAAGAGGCAAAAGCTATAGCATTTGAATAATGTTTAGTTAAAGAAATGTTAGAGGGTACCACCAGTGGTGTAGTGGTAAAAAAAAGAGGTGGGTAAACTATAAATTCTGGTGGACCACGACGTGGGCACCCGGTAAGGTGGGCCACTGCCTACCGGTGTATGTGTATCCTGATGACATCGCTATAGGCTATCATTTGATGGTACTACCAAGGGTATCACTGGTTGTTCCCTCATCATAGGTCACACAATCACTATTCAATTCATACATTAATCTAAGTTCTTGTTAAAGAGATTCAAAAAGGAATAATATGGTTGAAATCTATAAAGTTTACTAAATGACAAAACAGAGAGATCAAAAATATTTATGAGAGATTGAGAGGGAGGCTTATATCCAGGGCTTCCAATGCAATGCACTTGTGCATAATGATTAGTGATTTGGGATTATTTTCATAGTCGATTAATCTGTTGAATATTTCCTCGATTAATTGATGAATTTTTTGGTCTATCAGAAAAATGTGGATCAGTGTTTCCCTGTAGAGGGAAAAGTCTTAAACCTGGTGTGCAGGATTCCCTCTGAATCTCTTGTACAGTTGGGTTTTGACATGCTCCCTTCATTAACCAGCTGCCTGTAATGAATTAAAAAATCCCTTTTTTGCATTGTTTTAATGATTTCCTGTTGCGGCTGCGATCGAGTTTCATCCTCGCGCAGCTTGTTTAGTAACTTCACGAGCGTGTGTTTTTTGTTACGTGTGTGCGCCGTTCTCTTTGTTCCGTGTGTGTGTGTGTGTCGGCGCGCTGCGCTCTCTGCTCCGTGTTTGCACTCCGCGTTCTGCTCTGTCGTTAACGGCTCAAATGCTCGAATCATGTACCGATCGGCGATAACGCACTGGAAAAACAAAGTCTGCTCAAATAACGTGAAATTTAGAGGTGGATAAACGCACTTTGGAGGTGGGCAAACGCTATTTCCGAATTTTGGGAGGTGCGTAAACGGCGTTTACGTGCGTTTAGCCTCCACTACATCCCTGGGTACCACCCCAAAAAGTGCAGTCAAAACAGAGGGAGTGAAATTAACTCTATACACCTCAGAAAAAGTGTTGAATATAGATGTCCAATATTTATTGAGATTAGGACATGTCCAGAAGGTATGTAAAAGTGAACCAATATCTGCTTTACAGCGATTACACATTGGATCACTATCTGGATAAAACTTAGCCAACTTCTCCTTAGAAATATGCAAACGATGAAGGACCTTAAATTGAAGGAGTCCATGTCTGGCGCAAATAGAGGATGAATGCACCCTCTTCAGCATAGAGTCCCCAAAGATCATCTGATAAATTTATCGCCAAATCTTTTTCCCAGTGAGCTTTAATAATGGAGAGAGAAGGGGTGTGTATTTCTAACAGTAAACAGTAAATTTATTTAATCACTCCCTTCTTACGAGCATTGATGTCAAGAATATTATCCAGAGGAGTTATCTCTGGCAAGTTAGGAAAGGTTGTGTATCTACTAGCTATAAAATGGCGTATCTGCAGATAACGGTAAAGTGAGTACCAGGTATATTACAGTTTTTTACGATTGCTATGACAGATTTTTCAATACTTTTAACAATTTTCCAAAACTCTTAACACAGTTAGCACTACATCCGTCTGTGTAAGCTATACTATTAACACATTTCTTGTTGCTTTAACACAAAATGCATACAATTAACACAAATTTAAAATGCTTGAACTTCTTTTACACACAAGCTCAAACAAGACCAAAACAATGTATTTATACTGCCAAATTTACCAATGCTTTAACACTGTATGTCAGAACAGATAACACCATGTTCTAAACCCAACCTTACAGGCTAAACTCAAGGTAAACAGCTGCTTATATTGTGAACTGAAACACAAATATATCCCCTGTATTTGATTCTATTCTTACTGAGAAACAGCTGATATAATTATGCAAATAATAATAAGATGACTCTTTTTTTTTTATTCTTCTGGTGCTTTTTCTGTTCATATATTTTGTATTTTCACATTATTCCATTGCTAGTGAGAAACAGCTGATTGAAGTTATGCAAATATGGGACAATGTGGCATTCCACCATTCCCGTGCAGTCACAGTCTGGTTTGACGCCCATCAGAGGATTGCCCCTTACTTCCCTTTCCTCAACCCCCATTGAGGAGTTTTCTCAGCCTGGAGATGAAAGGTTTTTGACCATAGTCCACAGGACCAAATGTCCCTCCTGTATGCAAAAGATGATAATGCCGTTTCTATAATTTCAGCTGATGTTAGTGTTTTTTTGTCATTGTGTTATGATTGACTAAATGTTCCTGTTGGAAGAGAACATATGTTAGTGTTTTGAATAATTATTTGATTTTGAAACATGTTTGCAGTGTTTTGTTAGACATTGTGTATTGTGTTAGTGTATTATTGTATTTTGTAAATTAGTTTTGGAGTTTAGTTTACAATGTGTGATTTTGAGCATGAAATTAACCGTTTTGCCAATTGTGTGTTTTAGGTGTGTTGGTGCGTTAAGAGTTTAGGAAATTTGTTAAAAGTATTGAAAAAATTGTCATAGCGATTGTAAAAAACTGTAAATTGGTCAGTCAACTGTGAGAATGAAGCAAAAATTCCATCTATAAAAAGGTCTTTTAAAGTCTGTAAACCTTTACTGCTCCAAGTCTCAAAAGCCGAATCATTCATGGAGGGTGGAAACATGTGATTTGAACACAGAGGTGCTTTCCTTGATATTCCAAATAGACCAAATTTCTTCCTATATTGTACCTAGATTCTAAGGGAGTCATAAAGCAGAGGGTTGTGTTTATATGCGTGCAATTCTAAGGGAAGTGCTGAGCTCAGCAGAGCAGGTAAAGATGTTTTCCCACAATTAGATGCTTCAATGTGCACCCAAGAGGGAGTTTCGAAATTTGAATCACTAAACCAGTAAAGCATGTTGTGTATATTAGCTGCCCAATAGTAAAGTTGAAAATTTGGTAAGGCCAGACCACCTAGTGATCTAGGCCTTTGCATAAAATCTTTGCGTATACGTGCAGGTTTAGCATTCAAAATAAATTTTAAAATAAGTTTATCTAAAGTAACAAAAAACTTTTTTGGTAAATAGAGTGGAATACACTGGAATAAATATAAATACTTTGGTAATATGTTCATTTTTACAGAATTGACGCGGCCAATCAGTGATAATGGCAAGTTATTCCATCTCTCTAAATCAGATTTTGTTCTTTCAGAAAGTGGGACAAAGTTTTTTTCATAGAGTAATTTATATGAGCGGGTTACATTGACTCCCAGGTAAGTTATATAGTCTGATTTAACCTTAAAGTGGAAATTGACAAATAAAATGTTTTTTGCCTTAGAGTTAATTTTGAGTAACTCACTTTTGTGAATATTTAACTTGTAGCCTGATATACTGCCAAAGTTGTTAAAGATAGTGAAAGCATGAGGAAGAGACCCAAGAGGATCCGACACATATAACAGGAGGTCATCCGCGTACAATGAGAGTTTGTGTACTTGGCCTGCTCTATGGATGCCTTGGATCCTGTTTTCTGCTCTTAACTTGATTGCTAGGGGCTCAATAGACAAAGCGAAAAGAAGAGGGGATAAGGGACACCCCTGCCTAGTTCCGCGGTGAAGTGGAAAATAGGGAGAATAACAAGAGTTTGTCCTAACACGAGCCAATGGGGAAGAGTGGAGTAAGCAGATCCAGGAGATGAATTTAGGTCCAAAACCAAATTTATTAAGAGTATAAAACAAATAGTCCCACTCCACTCTATCGAACGCCTTCTCAGCGTCAAGTGATAAGGCAATTTCTGGAGTTGATGTTGACGGTGTGTTCAGTATGTTGAAAAAACGACGCAAATTGAACAATCCAAGCCTACCTTTAATAAAGCCAGTTTGATCCGGAGCTATCAAGGAAGGTAATTGCTGCTCAAGTCGAATAGCCAGAGTTTTAGACAATATTTTAAAGTCCACATTCAACAAAGATATAGGACGGTAGGAGGAGCAGTCTAATGGATCTTTGTTCGGCTTCAGTAGTAGCGACACCGTTGCCTGTCATAACGTCGGTGGCAGGGATTTTGCATTTAGAGATTCTATGAACATGTTGCGCAATAAAGGAGCAAGGCTATCTTTGAAAATTTTAAAGAATTCAACCGGAAAGCCATCGGGCCCCGGTGACTTCCCCCCCTGCATTGAACTTATTGCCATTTTGACTTCTTCAGTAGAGATGCATGCGTCCAACTTTTCTTTAAATGTAAGATTTAAGGTTGGGACAACCAATTCGTCAAAAAAAATTATCGAACAACTCGGGTGAATGCAAGGATTCTGATTGATAGAGCCCAGAATAAAAAGATTGAAAACTTTATTTATTTTTTGAGGGTTAGTGGTAACTTGGCCATTCTCGGTTCTAATTTCAGATATGAACTGTGTGGCTTTTGACTTCCGTAATTGGTGTGCTAATATTTTTGATGCCCTTTCTCCATGCTCATACCATAACCTTCTTGACTTGAAAAATCATCTGCTCAGCCTGTTGGGACGAAATCAAATTAAATTCAGTTTGCAATACCATCCGCTGTTTATACAAATCCGGAGAAGGGTTTGAAGAGTGCTGATTGTCTAAATGTGCTATTAGATCTGTCAATTCAATTAAACGTTTCTGCTTTTTAGCATTGGCGCAGTATGATATTATATGACCTCGTAAAAAAGCTATAAGCTATAAGCTATAAGACTATAAGTCACATCTGAGGTGACATTTGTTTCCAGGAATAGTTCAATTTGTTTGGAGATGTAATCTGTAAATGAATCGTCAGACAATAAGAGAGGGTTAAGTCTCCAGACATATGCATGTGATTGTTCCGGAAACTTGAATTCTAAAATAAGTGGACTGTGATCTGATACAACTATGCTGCTATAATTACATGTTTTAACCTTATGGAGAATTTTTTTATCGACAAAAAAATAATCTATACGTGAATATGTTTGATGTACCGTTGAAAAAAAAGGAGTACTGTTTAGCTAAGGGATTGAGAAGTCGCCAAACGTCCACAAGCCCATACGTCTGTAAGTAAGACTGTAAAACTTGTGCAGATTTTGAAATTGAAAAATGCTTTGCCGAAGAACGTTCAAGCACAGGGTCCATAACCGTATTCATATCCCCGCCAAGTATCAGGAAGTGACTATCAACCTGGGGCAAAGAATTTAACAACTTAGTAAAAAACATGTAATCATCCCAGTTTGGGGCATATATATTCGCCAAAATAAGTGGGGTATTGAACAATGAGCCAATCACGATTATGTATCGACCATTAGAATCAGCTATTGTATCGGAAACTATGAGGGGAGTATTTTTATTGATAAGAATCGCTGTTCCTCTAGCTTTAGCATTAAATCTAGAATGAAAAATTTGGCCAACCCAACTCCTTTTTAATCTTTGATGGTCAGAGTTCTTAAGGTGTGTTTCTTGAATAAACACCACATCTTCCTTAAGATTAGAAAGATGAGAGAGTACCTTATTACATTTTATTGGGTGATTCATCCCCCTCACATTCCAGCTTATGAAATTGACATGGGAGCCATTCTTAGTTAAAGAAGAAAGATTATCGGAGGGGAGAGTCATCGTCAAAACCTACTGGAAGTAAAATATTACATACCACAATTAAAAAATGTTTTGGTAAATATAAAAAACACAACTGCAATCTGAAATCGTACATAAGAAAGAAAAATAACAAGGACATAAAAAAACCAACATGCAACATACACATAACCCCCCTTCCCCAAAAGTGCTGTCCCCAAACGACAAACACCAAATCCCTGAAGCTTCTCTACTTCCTCTAAGAGATCCATTCTCCTTACGAAGGTCCCAAACCTGTAAGAATAATAACCTACCCAACTCGTTCTAATTATATGATAAGCTAAAAAATAAAAAAATATTAAATAATAGTTAGCAAACGTCTACTCTTTGAATAAAACAAAATAAAACCAAATCAATACCTATCTTGTTTGATTTTGTGAGTAGTAACTCAGCAAATTTAAGTAACTAAGTCAAATAATAATAAAATTACAGGGAAGAGAGAGAAAAAAAAAAAAAATATATATATATATATATACACACATATATACATACATACACATACACACACATATATACATATATATACATACATACACATACACATAATAAATAAATAAAAACTTCCCGTGAAGACAATGTTATGACCAAAAGTGGTCACAAAACCTTGATAGATAAACGATGTTACTATGGTTTAGATTTTTCCTAACAGTGTAAACGAACATTACAAGAATATGTAATCACGAAAGAGGCTTATCAAAGAACAAATATAAAATATAAACAAACGCCTTGTAAATATAACTCGTACCTTTCACATGCCTTTCCCAAGTGAACTCACAGACCGGTATATCTGGCAGCACAGTTACTCATCGTCCCCAAACTTAGAGGAATAGAAGTCTTTTGCAGCTGTAGGAGAATCAAACATCTTGGTTTCTCCATTGAAGGACACCTGAAGCTTAGCTGGGTAAAAAAGCCTGTAGCGCACTCCTTTCTCCCGGAGCATCTTCTTCACCTCGTTGAAGGCTGCACGGCGTTTATTTAGATCAGCACTATAGTCCGGAAAGATAAAGATCTGCTTTCCCCGATACTCCAAACGACCCTTCTCTCTGGCAAGGCGTTGTATTTGCTCCTTTTCATGGTAGTAGTGGACACATATGATGAACGGCCGTGGTCGTCCTCCCTCTGTGGGTCTACCCGCTGCTCGATGCGCTCTATCCAGGATAGGAGGTTTCTCCAGACCATTGGGACCACCCAGAACCTCGTGCAGCAACCCAGCGATGAATCTGGTCGGATTGCGCTGCTCCAGGTCCTCCGGGATCCCCAGTAAGCGAAGGTTACATCGTCTCCCTCTGTTCTCCAGATCATCCACTTTTTCCTGTAGTTTATCGTACTTGCTGCTGAGCGCTGCATATCGGGTCTCCATCTCCAATAAGCGGGCATCCTGGTTGTTGAGTTCGTCCTCGTGTTCGCGTATCTTCACCTTACATTCATCAAGCACTGTGGTTATGGGATCAACAGACCGCTTAATTTCTTCCCGTAGACTGTCAGCCTCTTCTTTGATAACTTCTTTTACGATGTCACGGAAGGCTTGTAAAGTGCTAGCATCAATAGCACCTTTGCTAGCAGTAACGTTAGCTGTGCGACTGTTAGCCTCCAACTCCGGGATAGTAGTCTGAACTGTTTTTGCTGTTCCTTTTGGAGGCATTTTGGACAAAAGTTGTTTCTCTGTTCCTTAAATCATCCGATACACTGTCTCTAAACCGAGTTGAGTAAGCTAGTGGGTATTTTTAAGCGAAATGTTGGGACCTCGTGGTTCGCACGTCTACTCCATAACGCGCCCCTAGCGGTCTCCGCGCCAAAGTTATTTGCATTCATATTTTTATACAGTTGTTTAACCAGGGTAGTTCGTAGAGAATTTAGTAATCTATTGTGCAAGCCTAATTCAAAGTTTACAATTCAATTCAATCTAGATTTATTGGCATGAACGTAAAACAACAGTATTGCCAAAGCTACAAATAAATTACAAAAGAACAATTCATTTTATACAGTTCATTAATCACTATAAAAAATAAAATTAAAAAATCTATATATTAAAAATAAAGTAAATAAAACTGTAAAAAAGTGTGTGTTAAAAAATAAATAAATAAATATTTAAATTAAAATAAATCAACATGAATTGTTTTAGTTTACATGCATTATTTGTTGTCAGAATCACATGTCTGCTTTATACAACTAGAATACTGGCAGCACCTATTACAGTTTTTCTCCATTGGTTTGGCTCATTTCTTGAAACAGAAATTACATTCTCAAAACTCTAAGATCATTTGGCAAAACAGTCTTACAGTTCAGCACAACACTATAGCTCACTTGCAAAAGCTCATATCTCTCCCAAAACTGTTCACTCATGCTTCAAAACTAAATTTGTTTCCCATATAAAGAGTCAGTGCCACGAAAACGGCAAAGATCCTTCTCAATTGCTTTGGCTCATTTCTTGAAACAGACCAGACGTTCTCAACACTCTTGGTGCTTTTGCCAAAATAACGTGGATGGTTCGGCACAACACCATGGTTCACCTGCAAAACAGTTCACTCATGTGTCAAAACTAAATTTCCTTCTCATTTAAACAGTCAGTGCCCCCAAAATGCTTCGTCCCTTTGGCATTGTGTAAGCACTGCAAGTCAAAATGTTTAGATGTTTTGTCACTATGGCAGAGGACCATTGAAATATCCCTCATGTCCACCTTTCAGTCTTAGCCCAGTCCTTCATTGACAATGGTTACTGTACTGTTTTTTCCCACATGGAAAGAACCTACATGAGGATATATGCGCATATATGAAACCTATATGCAGTTTATATTGTAAGGCCCGTGAAATTGGTCCAATATGCCGGTCCGCCAATACACAGGGAAGGTTATCACGTGTTCTGTCCTTACTCGTGCAAAGTATTGGTTGGTTAAATTTACAATACATTTAGTTATGTATTCTCTCGTTAATTCATCTGACTCCATAAATGAAAGGTTTTAATAATATCTGTGCCTCACTAAAAGTGAGCGAATGTTTGATTATTCCTTTTAACCATTCAATGAAAATAATATCAAAGTCAGTTAGAATAATCAAATGTAACAATTTATTACGTCAGGTAAATGTATCATGCCAATTTCATAATCAATTCAAAGATAATCGATACAAAACATCAAATTCTCTGGAATAAAGAAAAGAGATGCATACCCAACATTAAGAAATACGTGAGGCTGAGAGGTCATGCTCTCAACCTCACGGACCGATCTGAGGTACAGAAAAGGCCCCGATCTCCCTGCTGCACTTCCTTAAATAGACAGACCTTTTCACCTGGAACCATGTGCTAACAATAGAAATTTGCATTCAGAGGTACACTGTAGCACCTCTTGGGGGTGCGTGACCATTTGCTTGAGAGACCAACCCCTCCTTGTATGCTAGTTATCCATAAACCTTCAAAAACCTTATTACCTTGTGTTTTACTTATTCTGGAAATAGGACATTTGTACCAGTCGCACTGTGACATTTTAAATGATACCAAACATGAAAATACTCTGTGATAATCATTTACATTAAACTATACATTTTCTTAGGAGAAACCAGGTGATCATCTGAGCATGAGAGAGAGGGGGTGAGGGGAGAGGGAAGGAGATGTATTAGGATGACTCGGAGGTGAGACTTTCGTCTCAATGGTGCACGAGGGCCAGTTCAAATGCTAATCTCCAGAGAGGTCCTTTTGTCCTCTCAGGGCCTGGCCACCCCCAAAACAGACTGTCTGGAATTTCCTAATTTATCAATTCTTACAATATGCACATATATGCTGCATATATACAGCATATATGCACATATATGATAATATATATGCTGCATATATGCGTATATATGCCACATATAGGCAAAATTGAGGTGCATATATATGCATATACAGGCCATATAGGTCTCCTGTATTGCTTCTTTATATCCACATATAAGCCCTATATGTACATACAAGATATGTCATATAGCTCATGGCAGTATCTGGTCATTTTGTAGCTCATATCTCACTTTGGCAACTGTCATACATGATGCCTAGCTCAGATAGGCACATCTATCAATTCATAGCTCACGGAGCTGAGAAGATCAAAAAGATAAATTGTTTTTTTTTTTTCTGTTCAGTTTTTTGTCTTTTTTTTGTTTGTTCTTGTACTATTTGATTGTTCTTAAGTAAATAAATAATGTAAATTTCTACATTTTGGGCTTTTATTTATGTTGCCTATATCACTGTAAAAAAAAGTGTAATTTTACAGGTAATGGTCTGTATTTTTTTTACCGAATTTTACCGTTTTGTCATTACAGTGAATGCCTGTTATTTTACAGATATTTGCTGTAATTTAAAGGTCCACTATTAAATTTACAGGTAATTGCTTGTATTTTGGTTTTACATCAATTTTACGTTTTTAAAAGGAACTTGTCTGTATTTTTACAAAGTAATATTTTACAGATTTTTTCTGTGAAATTAGAAAAAGAAAAGGTATAACTGCAGAAATCTGCATCTATTCAATATGCTGTCCTTACAGATTATTAAGCATGTGGGGGTTAAAGTGAGTTTTTTTAAGGTTAAATAATGTAGCCTACATAGGCTAGGCCTGTATTGAATTCTTTTTTATGGCATAGGCTATAGTCTTTTAATCTTGTCTTGAAAATAGATGCTCATTTTGATCATTATTTCATTGTCTTATTCTCCCATAATTTAATTTTATTAATATTTTTCCAAATCTCCGTTGCTGCACATTCAGGGCTTTGTGTGTTGTGTGTGTGTGTGTGTGTGTGTGTGTGTGTGTGTGTGTGTGTGTGTGTGTGTGTGTGTGTGTGTGTGTGTGTGTGTGTGTGTGTGTGTGTGTGTGTGTGTGTGTGTGTGTGTGTGTGTGTGTGTGTGTGCGCGATGACACAGATTCAAATTCGCCGCCATTACGTTTCCGCTGTTGTTTAGTCCCGCCCACAACGGTTAGCTGTCTGATCAGTCGACTTTGGACAAAAAAGAGGTTAAAAGTAAAATTAAAGAATTCATAAACAACAAATGGCAAGAAGAATGGAATAGTGATAACAAGGGTAGACATATGTACAGTATACAGAAACAAGTAGGAAATGGAAGAAGTGTTTTTAGGAATAGAAAAGAAGATACAATTATTTCTCGCATTCGAATAGGGCACACTAGACTAAATCATTCATTGTTCAAAATAGGAAAACATAAAACGGGTAAATGTAATTATTGTGATCAGGCAAAAACAATTGAACATGTGTTAATAAAATGTATAAAATATGTAGAAGAAAGAGTAGAACTTATGAAGGAAGTAAGAAAATTGGGGGTTGTATCATTTAATATGAAAAGCCTATTGAAAATACATTAAAATATTTCATTATAACACTATATATTTTAAGCAATAAGAGTATACTGGAGAATATAAAGTAATGGGTATAAATAATATAACATTTAAATATATATAATCTTTACTAATTTATTTATTTATTTTTAATTTCTCAACCTTATTGTTTACGTTGTTAATTTTTAAACGATTATTAGTGCTTCACACTCCAGTCCAGTTGGTGGCGGTAATGCACCGAAAGTTGGTTTGCCAACCGCCATAAAACTCCATAAGAAGAAGAAGAAGAAGAAGTCGACTTTCTGTGTTAGCAGACTTGGATGTTATACAAGCTCGGGCTTTAAGAGTGTGTATAGGAGCGGTTAAAACCTCCCCAGTATGTGCTCTCCAAGTTGAAGCAGGTGAAATGCCATTGTGGTTGAGGAGGAAGCAGCTGGGGGCTAATTATTGGGTCAATTTAAGAGGACATGGAGATAACCATCCAACAAAAAGGGTGCTTCAGGCATGCTGGGAGAAGGAGACATCACAAAAAACAGGTTTTGGGTGGACAGGGGATCAACTGGCAAAAGATACAGGAGTATATGATAAAGAGTTTGGCATAAATGTGGTGTGGCCTATTAGACCTGTCTGGGAATTAGAAATACCATGCGTAGATTTGGAAATACTTGAAATTAAACGCCATAATAAGAATGCTGATTTAACTAGTGTATATTATAGTTATGGAGAATGTAAGTATAAGGAAGGTATTCAGATTTTCACAGATGGGTCAAAGGACATGCAAACAGAAGCAACAGGATCTGCAGTTGTTGTTCCTAGGTATCAGGTGGAGATTAGTAAAAGAACATCTGATTGTTTGAGTGTGTTTGCAGTTGAACTGTTTGCCATATTGATGGCGTTGGAATGGGCAGAACATATTAGTGAGAAGGAGATCTTAATATGTAGTGACTCTGTAGCAGCTCTTATAAGCATAAAGACGGGTATAACTAGAAGTCATCTAGATCTACTGTATGAAGTGTTATTTGCGAATTCAAGAATAGTTAGGCAGGGGAAAAATGTAATATATCTGTGGGTACCTGCACATGTGGGAATTCAGGGAAATGAGAAGGCAGATAAGGTGGCAAAAGAAGCAGTTAAAAAAGGAGATGTTGAAGTCAACATTAAATTATCAAAATCAGAGGGGAAAGGCATAGTGTGGAGAAGTATAAATCAACAATGGCAACAGAGCTGGGATAATGCAACAAAAGGGAGACATTTATACGAAATCCAAAGTAAAGTAGGTATATCAAGAAGTAGGGGAACAAAGAGGAAAGAGCAGGTGATAATGAGCAGGCTGAGAATTGGGCATAGCAATCTTAATGGCACACTTTTTATTACAGGAAATCATCCTACAGGAATGTGTGAACAGTGTCAGGAGGCTGAAACAGTAGAACATATTCTTATAACATGCAGGAAATTTATTCAGGAAAGACAAGAAATGGTAACACAGTTTAAAAAAATAAGACGGGTAGATAATACAGTAAAAAGTTTATTGGAGTATGGAGAGAGTGGGGAGGGTAGGAAAGTGATATTTGGTTTTCTGAGGATGACTGGATTAGATAGGAGGATTTAGTATGAATGAGAACTAAGGGTAAATATAACCGAAAGGTGGCAGTAATGCAACTTAAAGGATGCCAGCTGCCTTAAAAACTCAAAAAGAAGAAGAAGAAGAAGAAGTCGACTTTCTGTATCAAGGGCAAGCGGGAGATTTGAATTCAGTCTACTCTCGTGAAGTGGATTGTGATATTAACAGTGGTTCAAAGCAATCGTATTCGTTGAGAGCAGCCGTGAGCAGGAGCCCTGTTGTCAGTCAGTCCGTTTGGATCACTGATCTATATAGCTTCGGAAATAACGCCCTTTTCAGTGAGCCTGGTTCGTCACAGCGGACATCATGCCAACCGATCACCGGCTGAGGTAAGAGTCTACATGTGAACGATATTTTATATTACATTTGTGTTAAGTTTACGTTACAGTTTTCAAGCTAACGTTAGCATTTTAAATGATGTTCAGTTAACTGGCGAGAGCTGGAGGCAAAACATTGAAAATGTAGCATGCGTCTTTACATTTTCCATCTGTTTTAAGAAAGATCAGTGGAACCCACACATCAAAAGACCTAAAACAAGCTTTCGTAGACTTGTTATACATATCAAAGTCCGTTTAATTGTGTATAAGATCTTTGTTAATACGCGATAGTATCTGTCAGTAAATCAATCTCTTAAATGGCGGGACATTTTGAAACACTGCCTGGAAGCTGCAAACTCTTCTCTTAAAAAATAGTAACCACGTTTTTGGCGGATTTTTATTACAATTTTTAATAACCACAGTTATACTACAAATAGGCCTAACGTTACCAAGGTTTTTTTGTTAAACCATAGTTCATTTTCGTAAGGGTCAACGTGGCTATCAAGACCGTTAAGAAAACTAATTCAGTAAATACTGTACTTGTTGATGATACAGGAAAGCACATGAGACTAGAATAAGAACACCACATGATAAATTGCATATTCTGGCTGCATCTGCTTGCCAACACGTAGCTATATAATGCATATATATATATTAGGCTTAAAGTAAGTTGAGGTTTTGCATTGTCCTAGTTGAACATATTCTGACATGTGTAAATGTAATACTGAGTTGTAAATATATATATATATATATATATATATATATATATATATATATATATATATTGTGATTTCAGGTCAAGTGGAAAGCAGAATGATCATGGCAAACGAGGTATGGGAAGAAGTAATTTAAAATATTGTAATGGCAGAGTCTTTTGATTCCATATGATTGCACTAAAAGTGGCAGAAAATTTTATTTGTTTTATACTATATTTTCCCATGTGAATATTCATTTGATCCTTGTGAGGCCACTGGAGCTGCACAAGGTTTGGTTTTGCTACAGTAAGACCACAATTGTGTTAGATTCCACCCATCTATATATATATATCTCTCTCTCTCTCTCTCTCTCTCTATAAATTATATATATATAATTATTATTTTTTTGTAGTGTAACTAGGCTCTGTCATTTAGAAACATGGGTTTTCCTATCACTTAGTGACATATATCTCTACCTTTCATTCCAGCCAGAGGATCTGACGGTTGCTGCTCGCATCTCAGCCTACCTGATGGAAAATTCTTGCTGGATGAATGACCTTCAACTCAACCTTGCCAAGACAAAACTGCTTATGGTTTCACTTTCACCCAAACCATGCGATCCTGCTGATTTGCCTTATACAACATCAGAAAGATCCGGCCCTTCCTATCGGAGCCACACAACTCCTTGTCTAAGCTCTTGTTCTATCCAGACTGGACTATTGCAGCTCTTCCAGCATCAGTCAAACCTCTGCAACTGATCCAGATGCTGCAGCAAGACCTAAACTCACTGCTTCAGATCTATGTGTCTTCAGAAGCTTGTGTTCTGCAAGTGAACGGCGCCTTGTGGTGCCATCATCCCAAAGAGACACAAAATCACTTTCACTGACCTTTACCTGGACTGTTCCTGCTGGTGGGATGACCTGCCCAACTCAACACATTTTCAAGAAACCGCTAAAGATCCATCTTTTCATAAACACTTGACCCAATAATAATACTAAATCTTTGTTTTTAAAAAAAACAACAACAATAATAATTGCTATGAGTACTGTGCTACACTAACTGGGACTTGTCACTGCACTTGTTGCTTCTATTGTTCTCTTAATTTTTAAGTCACTTTGGATAAAATGTAAATGTGTAAAATAAGTTATATTAGAGTATAAAGGTATACGGCAATTGCCTTTTAATGTGGATATTTTTACATATTCTAAATTATATACTAAGCTTGTATTTCCTATCATTCACGTATCTTGATGTTATGTGTTTATGTTTAATGAGTAAAACTGTAAATGTGCAGGTATTCTGAACTTATACATTTAGTTAATTTAACAGAAATTGACTGTACATTTGCTATTATTAAGTACTTAATTAGAGATTGGTCAAAGTTTTAAAATTGGAAATGCAAAAATTAAATATACAATATATGTAAATATACAAACTTTTGAATGTATGTACTTATTGCATTTTTATACATAACTTCACAGTTATTATACACAGAAAAACTATATTAAAAGATAATTACTGTAGATAGACAGCATTATTATAAAATAACTTTATAAAACCCTAAATTTACAGTTTAACCTAAAAGTGTAATTTAACGGATGACCCCGGGGAAGACCTAGGACACGCTGGAGAGACTATGTCTCCCGGCTGGCCTGGGAATGCTTCGGTGTCCCCCCAGAAGAGCTGGAGGAAGTGTCTAGGGAGAGGGAAGTCTGGGGATCTCTGCTTAGACTGCTGCCCCCGCGACCCGGCCCCGGATAAGCGGAAGAAGATGGATGGATGGATGGATACAGAATTTATTTTATTTTTTTCAGTGTGGTAGCTATGGATTTCAATATTTTTTGTAATATATAGGTGAACATATAGGTGCATATATAGGTGAACATATAGGTGAACATATAGGTGCATATATACAGTGAGGAAAATAAGTATTTGAACACCCTGCTATTTTGCAAGTTCTCTCACTTAGAAATCATGGAGGGGTCTGAAATTGTCATCGTAGGTGCATGTCCACTGTGAGAGACATAATCTAAAAAAAAAAAATCCAGAAATCACAATGTATGATTTTTAACTATTTATTTGTATGATACAGCTGCAAATAAGTATTTGAACACCTGAGAAAATCAATGTTAATATTTGGTACAGTAGCCTTTGTTTGCAATTACAGAGGTCAAACGTTTCCTGTAGTTTTTCACCAGGTTTGCACACACTGCAGGAGGGATTTTGGCCCACTCCTCCACACAGATCTTCTCTAGATCAGTCAGGTTTCTGGGCTGTCGCTGAGAAACACAGAGTTTGAGCTCCCTCCAAAGATTCTCTATTTGGTTTAGGTCTGGAGACTGGCTAGGCCACGCCAGAACCTTGATATGCTTCTTACAGAGCCACTCCTTGGTTATCCTGGCTGTGTGCTTCGGGTCATTGTCATGTTGGAAGACCCAGCCTCGACCCATCTTCAATGCTCTAACTGAGGGAAGGAAGTTGTTCCCAAAATCTCGCAATACATGGCCCCGGTCATCCTCTCCTTAATACAGTGCAGTCGCCCTGTCCCATGTGCAGAAAAACACCCCCAAAGCATGATGCTACCACCCCCATGCTTCACAGTAGGGATGGTGTTCTTGGGATGGTACTCATCATTCTTCTTCCTCCAAACACGTTTAGTGGAATTATGACCAAAAAGTTCTATTTTGGTCTCATCTGACCACATGACTTCCTCCCATGACTCCTCTGGATCATCCAAATGGTCATTGGCAAACTTAAGACGGGCCTTGACATGTGCTGGTTTAAGCAGGGGAACCTTCCGTGCCATGCATGATTTCAAACCATGACGTCTTAGTGTATTACCAACAGTAACCTTGGAAACGGTGGTCCCAGCTCTTTTCAGGTCATTGACCAGCTCCTCCCGTGTAGTTCTGGGCTGATTTCTCACCTTTCTTAGGATCATTGAGACCCCACGAGGTGAGATCTTGCATGGAGCCCCAGTCCGAGGGAGATTGACAGTCATGTTTAGCTTCTTCCATTTTCTAATGATTGCTCCAGCAGTGGACCTTTTTTCACCAAGCTGCTTGGCAATTTCCCCGTAGCCCTTTCCAGCCTTGTGGAGGTGTACAATTTTGTCTCTAGTGTCTTTGGACAGCTCTTTGGTCTTGGCCATGTTAGTAGTTGGATTCTTACTGTTTGTATGGGGTGGACAGGTGTCTTTATGCAGCTAACGACCTCAAACAGGTGCATCTAATTTAGGATAATAAATGGAGTGGAGGTGGACATTTTAAAGGCAGACTAACAGGTCTTTGAGGGTCAGAATTCTAGCTGATAGACAGGTGTTCAAATACTTATTTGCAGCTGTATCATACAAATAAATAGTTAAAAAATCATATATTGTGATTTCTGGATTTTTTTTTCCGATTATGTCTCTCACAGTGGACATGCACCTACGATGACAATTTCAGACCCCTCCATGATTTCCAAGTGGGAGAACTTGCAAAATAGCAGGGTGTTCAAATACTTATTTTCCTCACTGTAGGTGAGCATATAGGTGCATATAGGTGAACATATAGGTACATATAGGTGCATATGTAGGTGCATATATAGGTGAACATATAGGTGCATATATGTGCATATATGTACATATAATATAGGAAAACGGCCAATTTTATATATGTCACATATATTAAAAACCTATATCAAAACCTATATTAAAACATATGTTTATATAGTTTTTTTCCGTGTGGGTTGTCTAGCTAACAGAATACAATTGTGTATAAAACTGAAAAAAAGAAATAGGATTTTATGGTAAGAGTAGCCTCCAAGGTTTGACATCACACATTGCACTCATACTGCCAAGGAAATTGTAACCATTATCATTCACACACATTAAGTAACTTCCATACATCAGAGTAAAAAGAAAATGTATACGGCATAATATACTCTAATATAAACACACAAACAAAAAACAATGAAAATTATATGCAGCCTACAGTGCTGTAAATAAAGCTGGAGTTTCACAACTAACAGTTCTTCACTGGTCGCTGTCCTCACCTTCCCTCTCCTGGCCACCATCCTCACCCTCCTGGCCATCCACATGCTGCTGTCTGTCTGGCCACAGATTCTCGTCCACATCACAGCGTATATTCTCCCTTGCGATGCAACGAGGGAAGAAACGGCGTGCATGTCGCAACCATCCCCTACACTGATCTCCTGTAATATCCTCACACGCAGCGTCCATTGCATTGAGCAGGGACCTCTGATCTTGAACCTGATGCTCATACACTCTCCACCTCCAAGCGGAGAAATACTCCTCAATAGGATTGAGGAAAGGAGAGTAAGGTGGTAGGAACACCATGACCATCCTTGGATGAGTAGTGAACAAGGCCCTGATGAGCGGGCCACGGTGGAAATTCACACATTGTCCCATACAATGACATATTGTGGTAGGTGAGGCCCTACGAGACCTCTCTCATTTTCAGGGATCAAATCAAAATGAAGGCGGTCCAAGAAGATGAGGAGCTTCTGTGTATTGTATGGGCCAAGACTAGGGATGTGAGTGGCCACACCATTCTCAGATATGGTATACATATATATGAAGAGTTGGGTTGCAAAACGCGATAAACGCCATTTTTTGACATTTGCATTTTATTATTGGAAATCACTGTTCAGATGTACCTTAATCTATGTGTGAATTGCTGCCATTAATAAGATTTAAAAATGTACATTTTAAGCCTACTACAAAATGTATTTTTTCACAAAACGCGATATCCGCCAGCCCAGTTTCTTTACAAAGTGCGATATAACGGTTAGGCTATAGAGCGTTCTGGATGCTGCGCGAGCTCAGGATGTCACGCGAGGAGAGAGTCACCGCCGGTGAAGTGCTCCGAGTTTGCTCAGTGATTTAACGATAATATCAAAACAAAAAACATATTTTTTAAAAGAGGATTCAATAAAAAACGTTTACCATTTAATTGTTTATACTGTAGGCGAGCTGTCAGTCACGTACTAGGCTACGTCACTGATCAACAGCTGTCTGTCAGTCAGAGAATCAAAGCTTCAGAGTCAAGCTAACGTTATGGATTTCGATGACGGATTGGAGCCGGTCATTCCAGCTGCTGTTGGGAGAAAGAGGAAGGCATCTAAAGAAAATCATCAAAGGGAGAAGACCAAACGGGCAAGGCATTCAGGGGAGGGAAAACATCCAAAGATTAATTGTGGTCATCGTGCGACTGCGAGTAATGTTGGTCTGTGCCATGCCGACAAACTGTCAGATGAAGATGTAGCCTTCAACTTCACAAAAATGTATAAAAACGCTACAAAAGTGGACCAGGATAAAATACTCCTGCGTCTGTCAACAATAAACAAATGCAGCAGGGAACGAGTCTCCGCTGATGTCAAGAAGAAAGCCAGGGAGGTTACAGTGAAATACTGCCTTTTGTCCTGCGCTCCTCCCCATCACAAGATACCTGTCTGCAAGGCTACATTTCTAAGTTTATTTTTTAAATAATTTCTTACATGTAGCCGAGTAGCCTATCTGAAGATTTATTTATGCGGTTGCACCTATTATTTATAGCCTAAAACCTCACGTTAATTCTTGTTGTTGTTGATTTATTATAAGGGATCATAGAGGGCAAAGGTTGTTATGGAGAAAAATAAACGTTTTTTTTTTTTTCACAACAACCAATAAACTCTATAAGCTATTATTATTATTATTATTATTATTATTACAGTGAAATATGATTATGAAATAAATATGACGGGGCGAGGCGAGCTTGTGTCGCGGACTCGGTGCAACAGAGACAAGAACTGTGACATCACGGCTCCGCCCGCTCTGATCATACAGGTTTGGTTTTCAGCAGCGGTGTGGAAGGAGCCTCCACTCTTTCTGTAACAAGCTACAAGTCGTTTATCTAACTAACTTTATCTTACTTATCTAAATTGTAAGACACACACACACACACACAAAACATTGATTCACTAGCTTTTCTTAATGGTATTACAGTAGTAGAATATAGCCTAAGGTGGATATATAGCGTTTTGCAAAAAAATAAAAAAATAAATGTTGTTATGTTGTGTATGTTCTGGCCAAAACTAACTCAGAATCTTATTATTATTAATTAATCTTTGTATATACTATTCCATATATTTATGATGTATTGTTTTTTTAACCAATTTAAGATGTTTTACAATGTTAAGATAAATATGTTGCATTTTGGCATGGTTTTTGACTTATATATGAACTATTTATGGACATAAAATTAAATAAAAAATATCCTGGATTTGAAGAATATTGTGTCCCTGGCCTTCACTGAGCTCAAGTAATAGTTTAATGTACAAAAAATTGTGAATGAACTTGACTGTTGATGTCTTACAGTTTTTCTCAATTGCTTTGGCTCAGTTCTCAAATGATTTTTTTATTTCCCAAAACATTAAGTTCAGATCTCTGAACAATTCGCTTCTTTTTCACATCAGATTGGAATTTCTTATTGATTTGAGCAAATTGCAAATGCTTTGGCACATGTGTGCAAAGAGTACATACAACTGTCTGCAGTTTGGACAACAAATAATTGCATATGGCTTGTTGATCAAAACTGATGACTCGATTCTCACTTACACTGTCAAACACTTCAGAACTTCTCAGACATTTTTTATTGTGTAAGCCATCACATTCAAAACGATCTATTCAATTATCATAATTAGTACATGAATGTATATTCTAAAATATATCTGACATTGACATTGTTTGTAATGTCTGCTAAATTGGCACATGACCTCTAATTGCATTCGCAATCTAATTGCAAATTACCTCTAATATGAATCAACCATTTAACCAATCAACTTTGGGAGTATATATATATATGTATGTATATATATGTAGATTGCCCACAGCACAATCACTGCTGTAGAAGTTTTTGAGAATAGAGGACGTTCACAACCCTGAACTGCAGCAACATGCTCGTGGAAGAGCAATTGGAAGGCGTGTAAGAATACGTGGTGGTGGTAGAGGAAGAAATAATCGAGGAAGAGGTGGAAATAGAAGAGTCAGAGTCTCTGATGAAATCAGAGCCACACTTGTGGATCATGTCATAAATCATGGTTTTACAATGGAAGAGGCTGGTCGAAGAGTACAGCCTAATGTAAACAGGTCCACAGTGTCATCAATTGTGCAAACCTTTCGTAGGGAAAACAGGTAAATATGTTTTGTTTTGTTTTACAGTATGTAAAGTATTTTTACAGTATAAACAACAATATTGTAAAGGTAAATGCAAGTCTATTTGTTTATTCTATAGAACTGCACGAGAACCTCGCGCTGGTGGCAGAGCAGCAGTATTTAACCAACTGCAAGAACAAGAAATTTGCAACATGGTCATAGCCAACAATTCCATCAGGCTAAGAGAGATCCAAAGTGCAATCATAAATGACAATAATGTCTTTGCAAATATAAATTCTGTCAGCATTTCCACCATAGACAGAGTTTTAAAAAGACATCAGATGACTATGAAACAGCTCTATAAGGTGCCATTTGAGAGGAACAGTGAAAGAGTCAAGGCGTTGCGGTACCAGTATGTCCAGGTAAACCATTGGTGTGCACTTAGTGAGTTTTCCTGTTTTTCTAAGATGCCTGTATTACTTTACTGTAAGTTTCAGAAACCCATAAGAAAATACATTTACTGTTACATTTTTTTCTGTATTTCTTCATAGAGAATCATGGAGTTAGAAGTACATGAAACGACCCACATTCTTGTTTTTGTGGACGAGGCTGGGTTTAATCTGTCCAAAGGCCGGAGACGTGGTCGCAATCTCATTGGACACCGAGCCACAATTGACACACCAGGCCAACGTGGGGCCAATATTACAATGTGTGCTGCCATTTCAGAGAACGGTGTGAGCACATATTCCACACATTGGGCCCTATAATACCCAACTTCTCCTGGCCTTCCTAAATGCACTTTACAGAGACCTGATTCCAGAACAAGAAAGAGGTTTAGTTAGACCACATGTGCCTAATTATGTTGTTGTCTGGGATAATGTCAGCTTCCACCGAACCAACAGTGTTAGGGACTGGTTTGCTGCACATGAAAGGATAACAGTGGAATTCCTCCCACCATACTCTCCATTCCTAAATCCAATAGAAGAGTTTTTTTCAGCATGGAGGTGGAAAGTGTATGATCATAGACCACAAAATCAGATGTCTTTGTTGGATGCCATGAATGCTGCATGTGAGGACATCACAGCTGACCATTGCAGGGGATGGGTGCGGCATTCAAGGAGATTTTTTCCACGGTGTGTGGCAATGGAAAACATCAGATGTGATGTTGATGAAAATCTTTGGCCTGACCAACGTGAGCGACAAGATGTCTACCAAGAATAATTTGTTTTTTTTTGTTTTTTTTCATGAATGTTATTTGTTGTTTGTGTATTTGTGGTAATACACAAATATGAAATGTAAAGTGAAATCTTGTTACTCTTGTCAGTTACTTTACATGTACAGTAAATACACTTGTATTGTGTATATACACATGAAGTACAAAAATAAACACTGTAAAAATACAAATGTTCATAGACTTTTTTTTTTTTTTTCCTACATACTATTGACTTTTCTCAACAAATATGAGATTTTTGTTTAAACCCTTAATTTTCATGGTTGACTGTTGTGGTGAAAAAACAACTAAACATTTTGACCAGTGTGGCTCACACAATGACAAAAATACTTTAGATTTTGGTGGCCTTGGCCAAATTATTGACACAATAACTAGGTTTTGAAGCATGAATTAAATGTTTTGGGTGAGTAACTACATTTTGCAGACATGCTATAAAGTTTTAAAGTTTTTGAACAGTTGTGACATTTGCACTCACAGTTTAGAGAATGTTAAGACTGTTTAAAAATGTGCCAAAGCAATTGAGAAAAACTGTAAATAATAATGTCAAATAACCAACATTTCTCAAAATGGATATATCTCGTTTTGCAACGAAACTCTTCATATATACATGTATACATATATATATATATATATATACATATATACATATATGTATACACACACATATGGTATTCATGGTATTATGTTCTTGACTAATTTTGACAATTGAACAGACTATTGTGCATGTGATGACTTATACAATGAAATGACGCTGACATGTTTTGGAGTGAACAACCATTAGACTGAGAATCAACAATCAGTTTAGATCAACAAGATCTATTCACTTGGAAATTGTGCTAAATGTAGGCTACCTGTACTTAATCATTTGCAAAGATGTACTGAGACATTGAGACATGTACTTAGACATTTGCAATTTGATGAAATGAATGAGAAATTCAGTTCTGTTGTGAACAATTGCCAAGTGGTTTGGAGGTTTGTCCATGTTGTTTTGAGAATGTCATTTCTGTTTCAAGAAATGAGCCAAACCAATGGAGAAAAACGGTAATACAATTCCTTCACCTTGTCGATCATGTGACATCTCTGTGGTGTCCTCTGGGTCCTCAGCGGACTCATGGAGATCCAGCAAGGCCTCTGCACCTTCTGCGTGTCTATGCTGATCATCCCTAGACTTCATCCTCTCCTCTCGTATTCGCGATGCTTCTGTCACGGCCTTCCCTTTCTGATTACCAAGGTTAACTGTAGGAGCCCAGTCTACAGACTCAACGTCATTTAAAGAACCAGGGCAGCCTAAAGAGATCAACACAAATTAAATGATTGTGGCAATAAGGCTGCACCCTCAAAACACTTGTGGGTAGCTTTGCCAACGTTACGTGTTTGTCTTCAGTTACAGGGGTAACTTACAAACTCAAAGAAAAGAAGAAACAATTACTTTGACTTTACAAAGTTTGGAAACTGGTACGTTACACAAACATAAGTTGTATTAACTCTCCTTTGACAAAGTGATCACTGCACACACAGACATTTTCCGATTCGGCTCCTGCCGACCGCAGACGTAGGTTTGTAAGCCATTTTTCCAGGGTTTTTCGGCCAATTTCTTGCATTTTTCCCCCTTATGAACAACAACTTTTGGCACACGATAAAAACTCCTCGTGGTTGCAGGGGATCCAAAAATAATATCAAAATATTTTAAACACGTTAATGACTTTTTGTTTTTTAACACTTTCAGTGAAAACATGAAACAATCAAATTCTAATTTAAACATCTTAAATATTGGGGATGAATTGAAATATTTTTGTTTATGAATATACAATTTTGCCAACAGTATAAATAAATCAACAATGTATTCAAGACGTTTGTTAACTTTGTTTTCATAATACACAATAATATCTTTTAATGTAAAATAGTATTTAATCTTTGCTAAATTAAAGATAAATTCTGCCAATTCCTTCCAGAAATTTTGGATAATTTTGCATTCGAAAAACAAATGCATCAACACCTCTTCCCCACTTTTACAAAAAGAACATAAATCGTCAATATCAGAGTATATTGCAATTGATGATTTAACAGGGTAAATGGTATGCAACATTTTAAAATGTATTTCTTTGGTTTTATTATTAATGCAATATTTAAAGGGGATTAACCAAGCATTCTTCCAATTAATATTATCAATAATAGAGTTAAAAAAAATATATATATTTTTTTTAAATCCTCTAGGTGCTATTTTATTTTGTATTTGAAATATTGTACAAATATGTTTATTATTGCATTTTTTATCAATCAATTCAATGCCGTTTAATATTAATTTTGGATTTGTCATTAATGTGGAGTTATACTGAATATGACTTTTGATAAGATGAATCAGAGTAGGGGAAATAGCTTTAATGACAGAATTAAATTCCTTAAAAAGCACAAGGGAAACTATGGATTCGCATGAATTGTTCGTATGTTAAAAGATTTCCATAATTATCAAACATATTCATAAGATGATTAATATCCCTGTTAAACCAATTCCTTAAAAATAAGGATTTACTGGCAACCAATATATTGGCATTATTCCAAATAAAGGAAGTGTGAGGAGAGAAATTGTGTGCGTAGCAAATTTTCCAGGCTAAAATAACTTACTGGTGGAATTTGGACAATTTAAGAGGGAATTTAGAAATATTAAAGTCACAAGTTAACAGAAATACTAGACCACCTATTTAGTTAAAGATACGATGTGGGATATGGTTCCAGAGAGAGTGACCACTGATCTAACATCTTCTCCATCTGACTTTCGCGCCATGGCAACGCAGTGACGTGACGTCATATGCAAACAAGCTATTGTGCAGGTCAGCAGCGATTATCAGACTAACGGACGAAAGTGTTACAAACGCAGTCTACAGCTTTAAAGAACAGGCAAACAGAGTCTACACAGCTCGTCGAGATTCAGAATCGGACAGAATACGGTGTCATTTAATATATATATACAATATAAATTGAGTTACTTTGACGGAATCTTCAGCTCAGGTGATCATAACAGTAGTTCAGTAGAGTCACTAGCGGACGAAGTGTACAAACGCAGTCTACAGCTTTAAAGAACAGGCAGAGACAGTGTCAATCTGATATCATGTCTGTAAACTTCCCACTGGAGCTGGAGAGCTTGTCCGAGGACGCTCAGCCGCTGAGAGGCGCTGTTGTGTCCGCTAGGATAAAGCCGAAACGAAGCACAACTGAGGCGACTGACCCAAGAGTCACTTGGGAGGACCACACAACAGGTACTGAGTTAATACACATCAGAACTGACACATAATTAATCCGACATAAATGGACTTGTATGTAACTGTGATAAGGTTCAACGCTGTCAAAGAAGGGAAGGAAGAAGACAGGGGTCGGCGAGACTGGGACACTCGTTTTATTCAAAGAAAAAGCTCAAAACAAAAGGGTGCGCACAGAGCGCGTTCACCGTGCTACCAGCACAGCACATATAAAACAATAATCCAGATTATCTCTCGTTGGTTTCTCTGTGAAAGCAGCAGCAGCACGAGGTCCCAGTCCAACTCTCTCTCTCTCTCTCTCTCTCTCTCTCTCTCTCTCTCATTCCCGCCGGCTTATATCCGGTCTCTCCACGCCAATTACTGCAATCAGACACAGGTGTTCATCATCTGCACTTGAACAACTTACTCACCACTCGGCTCCCTCCTCTCTCTCCCGCTACAGACTTTGCAAAACCACGCCCCCCTCGCCACAGTAACGTTAGCACAGCATATATCAGCAGAACTGTGCTTGTAATGGGCTCTCGGTGCACAAGATGGCACCAGTGAGCTTCAGCGATGCACGCGTGTGCATGTTTACTTCCGACTCATCCAGCGACTTTCCCATGTACAGTAAAGGAGAAACTTATATTTGAAACGTGGCTGGATATGAAGAATGTTTTTTACATTATACAGAAGATGGTGCTCTAGAAAACATCATTGTTATATTGTCCCAGCTGCATACGACCAGCGGGCCAGTGCGCTTTTTACCATCTGCTTACCACAGCATTTGCAGTAAAACCATAGTAACTAACACAATGGACCGTGGTTTTACTACAACAATAATGGAAGAACTGATGTATGCTGGAACCGAGCTATCCCTCTCTTTTGCTGCAAGCCCCCAGATATCAACCAAAAAACGGCAGGCACCGCAACCACCAAAGCCTGCTGGCCCAGCTCGCCCTCCCCTTCCTCCTGTGAGAGCTCTTCGGCCTCTGCCACATTCGCCAGGTGACTGCGCCATTGACTTACTACCAGGGTCCACACCTCCCACAGGTCGTATATTTCCTCTCTCCCAACCTGAATCCGAGTCCATGAAGAAATATATTGAGGAGGAACTTACAAAGGGCTTCATTCGACCTTCCACGTCTCCGGTGTCTGCCGGTTTCTTCTTTGTCCAGAAGAAGGACGGAGGACTCCGACCCTGCATTGACTATCGTGCCCTGAATGACATTACTGTCAAGTTCCGCTATCCACTCCCTTTGGTACCAGCCGCCCTGGAATTGCTCCGCACCGCGAGGTACTACACCAAGCTTGATTTACGCTGTGCATACAAACTCATCCGCATCAGGGAGGGGGATGAGTGGAAGACGGCCTTCTCCACCAGCACAGGGCACTACGAATATCTGGTCATGCCTTTCGGCCTGGCGAACAGTCCTTCCATTTTCCAGTCGTTCATAAATGATGAGTTCAGAGACATGCTTCAAAGAACAGTTATAGTATACATCGACGACATCTTGATTTACTCCCTGACTGACCATGTATAGCACGTTCGGGCCGTCCTCCAGAGGCTCATCCAGCACCAGCTATACGCGAAACTGGAGAAATGCGAATTTCATCAGACTTCCACTACATTCTTGGGGTATGTCATCAGCCCAGAAGGAGTCTCCATGGATGAGGGCAAGGTCAGAGCAGTCCTAGAATGGCCACAACCTACCACCCTGAAAGAACTGCAAAGCTTCCTCGGATTTGCCAACTTCTATCGCCGCTTCATAAGAAACTTCAGTTCAGTGGCAAGCCCACTCACATCCCTGGTGAAGAAAGGAACACATCATCTTCCATGGAATGAGTCGGCCACCCAAGCCTTCAATCAGCTCAAGCAACGTTTCACTACAGCACCCATCCTGCACCATCCTGACCCTGAATTACCATTCGTGGTCGAAGTGGACGCTTCCAACACCGGTTTAGGAGCCATCCTTTCTCAACGTCAGGAGTCACCGCCCAAACTGCATCCCTGTGCGTTTTACTCCCGCAAACTAAATGCTGCCGAAAGGAATTACGATGTGAGAGATCGAGAACTTCTAGCCATGAAGGCCGCCTTCGAGGAGTGGCGGCATTGGTTAGAGGCTGCTATTCAAGCTAGACAAGCTAGTTGGTCACTGTTCTTTACCCGATTCCACTTCACAGTCACCTATCGTCCAGTTTCCAAGAACACCAAGGCAGATGCTCTATCACGTCAATGTGACCACGAGCTCACATCACAAGATCCCAAGACAATTCTGGCTCCAGATCTCATTGTCGTTCCCATTCAGTGGGACATTGAAACCGAAATCGAGCAAATCAACTCCCGGTCTGAGATTCCGTCAACCTGTCCACCCAACCGGGTTTATGTCCCTGATGCGCTCCGGGACCAGGTCATGGAGCACGTTCATGGTTTTCCCAGCTCTGGACATCCGGGAATTACCACCACCATCCAGCTGCAACAAAATCGCTATTGATGACCCTCATTAGCTCAAGATACCACTACCTTCGTCCGACACTGCCAAATCTGCAATACCCAGAAATCATCACGCCAACTACCTGCCGGTCTGTTACATCCTCTTCCTATTCCACAGCGCCCTTGGTCACATATAGCCATCGATTTCATCACCGATCTGCCTGTCTCCGAGGGAAACACCACCATCCTTACAGTGGTGGACACGTTCTCTAAGGCCTGCCGCCTGATACCCCTGGCTAAGCTTCCTACTGCTTTACAAACAGCAGAGCACCTCTGCAACCTGGTATTCCGTTTTTACGGTCTACCCGAGGACATCGTCTCCGATAGAGGACCCCAATTCACATCTCAAGTCTGGTCAGCCTTCTTCAAGACCCTTCAGATCAACGTCAGTCTCACATCAGGGTACCATCCTCAATCAAATGGGCAGGCCGAACGCATGAATCAAGAGGTCATACGATTCCTACGCTCCTACTGTCATCAACATCAGGAGGATTGGAGCCGCTATTTGATATGGGCTGAGTATGCCCAGAACTCCATCCAGAAACATTCCACCAGCATGACCCCTTTCCAGTGTATCCTGGGGTTTCAACCGCCCCTCTTTCCATGGTCAGGAGAACCCACGAACGTCCCAGCCGTGAATGACTGGCTACAACGCAGTGAAGACACATGGAATCAAGCCCATACTCACCTTCAACGAGCCGTTCGTCGCCAAAGAGAACAAGCCGATCGACAATGTCGTCCATGCCCGGTGTACCACCCAGGCCAATGGGTCTGGTTATCCACCCGAGACCTACGCTTGCGGCTCCCCTGTAAAAAGCTCAGTCCCAGGTATGTGGGTCCATTCAAAATAACACGACAAATCACACCAGTCTCTTTCCGTCTTGCCCTGCCTAACCATTACCGCATTGCTCCTACCTTCCATGTCTCACTGCTCAAACCCGCTGATGGTCCTAATGAGAGGGAGGAGGAGAGGTCCCAGGAGCAGAGCCCCCAACCCATTCTAGTGGAAGGCAAGGAGGCCTATCGAGTCCAGGAACTCCTAGACTCCAGATGTCGGGGCAACACCCTACAGTACCTTGTCGATTGGGAGGGATACTGCTCCCCGACCACGTGGGAGACCCCGACGTCGTCAGCCACCTCACGCCAGGAGTCGTTCGCAGGGAGGGGGCTCTGTCACAATCACAGACCCGGTAACCTCCCCCCTGTCTGCTGCCTGCCTACGTTACCTCTGCCTTGATCTCTGACTCTGGCTGTTTGCTGCCTGCCCTGATCTTCTGCCTGGTATTGTACTACGATTTAGCCCTGTCTTCACTGCTGTATCTGCTGGTTCTGACCATTGCCTGTTTGACTATTCTGCTCAATAAATCACGCTGCAAATGGATCTCTCTGACTCTGATGCTTCACAACACAAATACTCATGTCATGCAATAAAATGCAAATTAATTACTTAAAAATCATACAATGTGATTTTCTGGATTTTTGTTTTAGATTCCGTCACTCACAGTTGAAGAGTACCTATGATAAAAATTACAGACTTCTACATGCTTTGTAAGTGGGAAAACCTGCAAAATCGGCAGTGTATCAAATACTTGTTCTCCCCACTGTGTGTGTATATATATATATATATATATATATATATATATATATATATATATATACATATAAAATAGTTCACTGTTCGTACAAATAATAATCTATATGTATGTATACTATGTAGACTATAACTTGTATATGATCGTTTGTTTAAACATTAACCAAATTTTATTTATTTATTTAATAATAAAAGTATTACTTTATAACATGCAATTTCAGCTCCACCAAATCTTAAGTTGTTTCATTATTGTACAGTGAATGTCAATAGCTCTTGTTTTGATTTTTCATGTTTGTTGTAGGCTTATTTGGAAATCACCATAGTTGTAGTATTTCATCCTTACAGTTAATTGACATTAGCGCCACTTATGTTTCAAAATGCGGCAATTGCTGCTGTTTTGCTAAATGTCCCTTTGCGCCACCTGGCGGTCATATCGCAAATGGCTTTAAAATGCGATTGGTTTATTTTTGTAAACCAAAATTTTATTTTTATTTCAAACGTGGTGGTAATAGGCATTCTGGTTGAGTACCAACTGTATCTCTCATATGTTTCATTTTTCTTCTGTGAGCAGTGCTTGTCACATTTCTTCATGACCTCATATTTTCCTCTGTCTGAAGCGGCCGCGAACGTAAAATTATTGTACACTTCAATTGCCTGAGGTCCAGCAACTGTCAAGAACAATGCTGTTTTCCGTGAATCCGGCTCGCTATCCAGATCAACAGCTTGTATTTATAGAGTGAATTGCTGCTTGAATGTCCGCCAGCTGCTATCAACGTTCCCGGGAAATTACACAGATTCGGGTTGCTCAGTCCATCTCAGCTGTATCACAGGACAGTGTACTCCTGGTACCATGTGGTGTTCATTGAATAAACACTCTGAAAAATAAATGTATGAGCTGGCGTGTAGCCTCTTTATTTCTTAGGCACACAAATTTAATGTGCTTATCTTCTAATAATCTTTTATTCTACCCCTATAACCTTGGCTATCTGCCACTTGTATATTTGGTACTACTGCTATCTAGGGGACAATAATAGAAACAACAACTAATCACCACAAGACAGACCCTGAGTGTGACAACTAAGGTGATGGAGAACCCTGAGGTTCCTCCAACAAATGTTAAAGGTGCTCTAGGTAACTTTTTAACCTTAACTGAACAGCTTCGGAGTCAGTTGAATGGTTATATTACTTATTTTGGGTTGAATGGTTGTGGTTTCGCACACCCCCCTGGTGCCCGAGAGCGGAAAAAACTCACTTGCAACTTTGGGCCGGCGGGTCGGCGGCCTCGCCGTCAGGAAGTAACGCGTGATATCAGGTCTCGCGATGTAACGAATTGCTTGACGGCACTGCACACGTACACGCCCCCATTCAAGCACCGGCTAGCTATAAGCAAAGGGCAACGATAGATTGAGTTATGGCTGAGCCTGTAAAAAAGAAGCAGAAAGCTAGGAAATCTTTGTCGGAGGACCAACGAAAGAGGAAACGGGAGACTGACCGAGCAAGAAGTCAGACTCGAGTAAATATCGGACTGGCTTGTTCAGAATGGAAACAGAAGCCTGCAAAACGGATGCTGACCTGGCCTTCTTGCTGTTGCACTTGTAACTTTAAGTATCTTTGGAATAAACTGTGTTTAATATTTAAACTTCAAGTAATTGTGACCTCAGGATGTTTGCTATTGTCTATAAAGGTTTTTATTATGATCGCTGTCTGTTACGGGCTTACTACGCTAGATACTATAACTTTGATGTTAGCATTGTCATTATCAAACACGTTTGATTTTTGTAGTTGTTTGGCCGTTCCTCTGTCGGTTTTATTTGTGTAACTTACACTTTTATTTTATGTCACTAAGTCAACGCATCTGATAATAGGCAATAAACATGTTGCACATATCATGATTGAGCTAGAAAAAACGTTCTGATGTTTTCTTAGACAAGCAAAGGTAAACCGGTACTACTTTTTTATGCTCATGCCCACTCTCCCAAAAACAAACAAACACGAAAGCAGTAGTTCGCCTCGTTCATATTGTTTGTTCCCGGTAAAAATACTAGTAGGCTATGCATGACAACACAATAAAAAAAAAAATCGCCATCAGTTGGAAAGAAAATATTGCTTTACTTGCCTCGGTAGACATAACTGGTTTTGAAATAGCCGGTTCCTCTGCTCAGCTGGGTTGACAGCTGATCAGCTGGGTTGCTCATGGCGAGGGACAACAGTTCGTTTTTACGACAGTGTTTGAAAGCATTTACTACCAGACACTAGGGGGAGCTTCGTAGAGAAAAAACACTCAGACTTGCCTGGTGTCCCTTTAACAACCACAATAACTCAATCCGTGACCTAAAGAAGCATCCAGAAAAAAAAGAAAGAATCAAGAACAGGGAATCAAACTTGACATTCTTACAATGTCCAACTTCCAGTCTTCAAGTTTTTCTTCAAAGGTCTCCTTCAAACTTTCAGCAGTGTGATCTGTGTTGAGACCACAACAGCCAAGACACCAGGATTGCAATTCCCACGATTTAGTAATGTACTGCAGAGTTACAGACATGAAAGTGTCTATAGTTCTACTTGTCCAAAGATTTGTTGTGCAGCTGTAAAACGGTTTCTGTCCGAGATGCTGGATTATGAGGTCTCTGATGTCATTGTAGATGCGGGGAATCTCAGTGTACATAAAAAAGTTTCGACTTGGAAGCTGGTATTTTGGGTTGAAGTGATGAAGCAGTTGCTGGAATCCACATTTTTGAATGGTATAAATGGGCACTTTATCCATACATATGAATTCAGCAACAGCTCGGTTCAGCTTTCTTGCCTCAGGTGTTTTTTTGTCATATTTCTGCTGCCGCCGAAAAGCTTCTGTAAGTGTTGGCCGTTTTTGAGTTTGCTGGGGTGTTACATGATCTTCCTCAGCCTGCAGCTGTAAAAGGAAAATATAATAAATATACTTTATAAGTATAGAAGTAAAACAATGGGCTGAGTCTGACCAAATGAAACATTAGATCATTGACACCAGCTAAAATAAAACTTTCTGTAAATAACAAACCTCAGCTTTTATAATAAACCTAGATAAGATTACAAAATGTATAATTTCAAAATTTACTAATACATTTTTAAAAATAAAAGTTTTATCTGTTAACAATTTAATGCACAATGAATAAATGTGAACGATCACGTTTGTATTAAATAACATTCACAAACATTAATTAATGTTGAAAAATATATTGTTCACTCACTGTAAGCTGATGTTAGATAATGCATGAAGTAGCCTAATGTTAGTGAATGGTACTATCATATTGTAAAGTGTTAACAAACTATACAGGAGATAAAACGTGTTTTATTTGAATGCACTTTTATTTAATCAAACTGTGTTTATATTTAATTTGAATTATTTTTTTTTATTATTTTTTTTAAACCTGCTAGTTATCCAGCCAAGAATAAGCCTAGAACTGCTTTTTTGACTGACTGATTTTTAAACCTGCTAGTTATCCAGCCAAGAATAAGCCTAGAACTGATTTTAAGGACATAAACACTGTTAACCATACATTTACATTCTTTATACAGGTCATTAAAAGACCTCTGGTGTGTAAAAGAAGTAAACACCTTCATGTCCTCCTGTTTTTTTGTTTTTTTTTACCCTAATAAAATTTATAAAAGCATTAAATAGTAAAATAAAGAAGCTTAATTCTAACACTCATTATATTAGTGTTGGCCGCACCACGTATGCTAACGATTTACTACACAAACGGCTAACGTTATGTTTATTTCAATTTGACATTCAAATAAAAAAATATGGTATATAATTCATAACAGCAGCTCTACATTTGAAATTAATTTGAAACTTACCTGCTTGAACTCTTTCATTAGATCCAGGTGTCGGTCTTTAAGATGTTTTATTAAGTTTGATGTGTTTCCTCCTTTTGAGAGAAAACTTCGACGACATCATTTGTAAATTGGTTTTTGATGATCTATGATGTTCCCCTCGTCATCAGCTACAAATGGCACAATCACTTACCTCACAATCAAAAAAAGGCTAATGCGATGGGCTTTTGTGGTTCAAAATTACAATATTGAGATTCGGCACAAAAAGGGAGTGGATAATGTGGTCGCAGATACCCTTTCTAGAGCGTAACTCCGGTGAGGGGTTGTTTTGTGTACATTATAAACATTATATGTATAATGTTTGATTTTAAGGGTGGGGGTGTTACGTGCTAGCATTCTGAATCTGGACAGTGACATGGGGATATATCCACTTTGGAGCAGGGTTCTACTAGGAGATCTGAAAAGATATGCATGTGACATGAGCGTCTCCAAAACAAGAGACACAAACTCATGTGGAAAAATGGTTTGGCATTGTAAAAACATCAATTCTTTAAAAAACAACAACAAAAAACCTCCTCCGGCCAGCGCACTTCATTCAGAAAATGCACACATCCTTGAAGGGTCGTTACAGGGAATACATCATGAGGAACAATCTTCCAGAAGATATCCTCATTAGACCTCATAAGCCGTCAGGTCATGTGGCTTCTGCGGAGGAGAGGTGGGGAAAACGGGCAACAACAAAAAAAATAAACGTGCTGGTAAATCACACTTTTACAGCCCACACATGGGGTCCAAAAGAACAGCACAAACAACTTTTACTGGCCCTGTAATACAGACATTACATGTAGAACTAAGCCTAAAAATTATAATATATATTCAGTTGCAATCGAAATTATTCAACCCCCATTGCAATTCAGGTTTATTGGCAAAATGTACAGACTTTCAGCTGTTTGCAATGAACAAATCAAACAAAGTAATTGAAATAGCTCAACACAACAAATGTTTGAAGTGTTTTCCCAAGTTCAACTGAAAATGCAACTTTTAATGATTTCTGCAGTCTCAAAATTATTCAATCCCCTTCATTGCAAGCATTTTTAGTACTTAGTAGAGCATCCTTTTGCTTTTATGACCTGCTGCAAACAAGATGTATAACCAGACAGCAGCTTCTGGGAGCGTTTCTGAGGAATCTGAGCCCATTCCCAGAGCCGATCCTGACCTCCCTGGGGCCCTAAGCAAAATTCTGTTAAGGGGCCATACCTGACCCGTGCCATTGCCACAGTCACACCTGAAACCCCAGGGCTCCCACTACAATCCCTGATTTAACTAGTACTAATGACAGTGTAATTCCTGATATCAGAAATAGACATTGCTACTAGAAAAAGTATATTCTTAATATCAATAATTCACAATTTAAATTATTGATATCAAAAATGCATATCCTGTGAATGAATAAAAGCTAAAATGACTTGCCATAGCATGTCACTGTGTTTTAAATGATAAAAGCAATACTTGATGGTTATTATTTACTGAGGGATGTGCATCCATATTGACCAGTATGTCCAGCCAATCAACATTTTAAATGCAATATAGCCTATAAATCAATAGTCAATGTCAATACATTGCTTTCCATCTTGCTCTATTGCAGAGTTGTAACTAAACTGACTTGGAAACTAGATAATCATTGTATTGTAAACTTTGATTGACGCGCTTTGACACGAGGGCGAGGTGGGGCCTTAAGTAATTTGCAACTTGCATAGTGTGCGTATAGGGCTGATCGGCTCTGCCCATTCCTCATGAGCAATGGCCTCCAGTTCAGTAATATTCTTGGGTTTGCATTCTGCAACCGCCTTCTTCAAATCCCACCAGAGATTTAATCTGGGGGTCAAGTCGTGTGACTGTGGATGGCCACTGTAGACTCTTCCAGGACTTCTTCTGCAACCAAGCCTATGCTTCAGCATATGCTTCATTCTCCTTCCTCCAGACACACCGCTGATCCAGAGGGCCAAAAAGTTCCAGTTTTGTTTCATCGCGCCACATAACAGAATCCCAAAACTTCTGTGGCTTATTTATATGATTTTAAGCACTTTTCTTGTGCTTTTGGGTCAGTAGTGGTGTACGTCTTGGAGTTCTGGCATGTGTTTAATACACGCCTTACTGTGCAAGCTGAAACCTCAGTGCCTGTTGCCACCAAGTCTTGCTGCAGGTCTTTTGCAGTCACTCGAGGGTTTTTCTGAACCTGCCTTCTCAGAAATCTGGTTGCAACCATTAATAGCTTCCTTTTCTGCCCGTCCAGGTAGAGGAACCACTGTTCCTTTAACTTTGAACTTGCAAACTATGCTTCCAACTGTGTCTCTAGGAATATTTAGTGCCTTCCCTATCTTTTTGTATCATGTTCCTTGTTTGTGAAGGGCGATTCAGCCTATATGCAGCCATTGAGTCCTATAGCCATCTAGTGGCTATTGATATTATTGCTTTTTGTTAATTTTATACCAACATAAGACACAAGATGACACCAAAGTCACCACATTTTTGGGTTTTGGCTATCTGAAATTACTGAAAAAAAAATTAAATATAACATAAAAATAAGCATAATTTACATAGAATAAGGTACTTTTAGAGGTAAATAAAAATAAATAAAAACACCATAAATTGATAGTTTTTATTTTATCGAAGACAGTGATATAACATTTATAAAAAATAAAAAATAATGGATCACACCTGAGACCTCTGTGCCCACATTTGTCCACGAATACGGAATTAAGGGCTGCAATGTGAATACGGCTTGAGAAGGTAGGTCGCTATCCCATGGAGTGAAACTATGTGCAAAATAAGATACACCCGTGTTTTTGTCAAATGAGAAGTTTATTCTATGCATCAGCTTTTTTACTACTTTAATTCATTCATTACTCTATTTTAATTTATAACTGTATCATTAATCTTTTTATTTCCTTTTATAAATGTTTTAATTCTCCTTGCTTTTTATTTTGTGATTATTTGTATACCTTTCTATGTGAAGCACTTTGGATTGCCACAGTATATGTAATGTACTATATAAATAAACTTGTTATGCATTGGTCTGCCTATATGACACAGACGAAGTTATATTTCATTTTCACACCAAAGACTTTTAAGCATATCATCTCTAACACAGTTAGCTCCCAACACACACACATACACAGTTTAACTGTGGCTGTCTGGGACCATTTTCATTATTCATCACAAGTCCATCTGAGTTTGTGGACATTCTTACACTAGAAGTCTCATCAAAATGTTTTGTTTGGTTTCTAAGTTTTATTATGGGCACAACCTAGTCATTGTTCGACATCTAGTGGCTACATGGAATGCATTACTGAATACTAATGTCAACAAAAGGTTAATTTACTAATTGTTCACACATGCTTTTCCACTCTCTCTTAAATCGCAATGTTACTTAAAAATAAAGGTAGCCAAATCATTAAACTGCTGACAAAGCAGTAAACAGTCCGATTTTGCTAGGAAACCAGTTTCCTAATGGTTCTCAGACTTCCCAAGACAGTACCATCCCACACATGTGCAGTTTCTATTTGAACCAATGTCATTGTTGTAAATCTGTATTATAAAGTCATAATAAAATAATATCCCTCACAAATTTGATTGATCAATCTTTCCAAAATCTTTGTCATTTTGTTCATGAAAATTGAGCTGCATTTTTTTTATTGCGTGCACACACCAGTGTGAGTATTTCTTACATCATCTTATATTAATCAATATGTGCATCAAAATGGGGATGTATGTCTATTATATTGTAGCTTCCCTTCAATTGTGGCATGATGACAGTCAGCTGGTATCCATTAAATGCTTTTTGATTTACCCAACAAAACAAATGTCAAAAAAAGAAAATAATAATAGTTACCTAGATTTTCTGAAGAAAATGTGAGTGGCCTGTGCAAAGTATAACATGGACTGACAGCTTATGCTCTTGGACACAATAAACAAGCTAAAAAAGCTGGACGCTCTATATTATTCCTTCACTTTGAATATAGAAACATTTCATTCTGTATATTTTAGGGTGTCAACAATCATTGTGGTTTTTGAAGTGCACAAGGGAACCACAGAGTACACTGCAATAAAATGCTTTTCTCACTCAGTATTTTTGTCTTGTTTCCAGTCCAAATATCTAAAAATTCTTAAATCAAGATGCATTTACTAAAGTAGTAGAATGCCATAAGATATTATGTCTTGTTTTCTGGGGAAATAGATAAAAATTAAGTGAGTTTTTGCTTAAAAACAAGCAAAATTATCTGCCAATGGGGTAAGAAAATAACTTTGTTTCTGTTTGAATTAAGATTATTTTTCTCACCCCATTGGCAGATAATTTTGCTTTTTTTAAGCAACAACTCTCTTAATTTATTTCCCCAGAAAACAAGAGGCAGTATCTTATGGCATTTTACTCATCTAGTAAATGCATCTTGATTTAAGAATGTTTAGATATTTGGACTGGAAACAAGACAAGCATTTTTTGCAGTGTATGACGTAAGAGGAAACTTGCGATTAATCAAACATCAAATCAATCAAAATGATGGGGAACAAAAGTAATGAAGTACTCCTCAGATGCCATGTTTGTTACAGCAGCATCACTGTGGACAGAAACAGCAGCTGACTGAACGAACTGAGACAATGTTCCTACGATCTCAGGAAACAGGCATGACTATTTCTCCACAGATGTTTAATACTACAGTGGTTAAAGGACAATTCCAGTGAAAAATGAACCTAGGGTTAATTAACACATGGTTACCGAGTAGATAGTCCCCTGGGGTGCGTTTTCCTGATAATCGAATGTAAAGAGATTTATCTTTAAAAATAGATTAGCATATAACGCTAGTATATGGGGCATATATTAAGTAAAAGTAAATCGCTAGTTAATACCACTAACAAGGCTCAAAATAGCCTCACACTAACACGGTAGCATAATGAGGGTCCCTACATGCAAACCGAAGCATTGAGAACTTTGTAAGTGTTCAAACAGTTTAATAAGAAGATACTTTACAAAGACAGTACATTACGCGTTTACATGCAGGAGCCATCTTGGAAAACAGTCTCGACAAGTCGAGCCACGAACGCCGTGCTATTGCTAAGTGATATGACCTGTGACTTTGAATCTCATATGGTCCGTTGTTTCCGGAAGAAAGCACTGAACGCAACAGAGAAAATAAATATATAAAAATAATTTAAAAAACTGAACGCAACAGAGACTAGTGCTTCCATAGGATACACACTAAAGAGATGGCGGATTATTCAACCGACGATCAGTTTATGTTTGATGGACGCCCTTATCTTTTCGAACCGGAATATACTGAAACTATATTGAAATTATAGTATTTATTTAATTATAAATATTATGGTAATTGTATTATTATGAGTTTATAAAAATAGAAATCAGTCGAATAAGATCACAGCCAGGTTAGCTCACATGGACAACTTATCCCTGTCCACGTTCCCCCGTTTATTTACACAAAGGCAATGTAAATGCAATAATATAAATGTACAGTTTCAATGAAGGTAACGTTATACCTACAGCTACTGCAGAAAGGCTCGAATTTAGCAAACGGCAATCAAATAATGTTTAGTGTTCACACATTACCTCATCCAAATGATCTGCAACAGGTAATTCAGCTCTCGGTACAGCACTTTTCTTGAGGCGATTTCTTCTGGGAGTGTCGGAGGCTCTTCTGGATAAGAAGAAGTCATCCTTATCGAAATGTTTACTGCAGACGCGGTAGTCCACCCGTCGAAGCGTTTCTACCGGTGTTTCGACATCGACATGTAATACGACCAGCCACTGCTTCAACATGTCACTATTCTGCAGAGGAAGTCTGTGAAAACTTTCCGGATTGTAGCGTTTCATTTTCGTTTTGCAGCCGGGAAAAGCACAAACACGAACTTCTAATACCACTAACAATACCACTATTTTTCTTGTACACGTACTGTTCGCTCACCTTTTCACAACTTCTGATTCGCTCGCATCTCACGTGTACAACGCGCTCCGGCAACAACATTTCACGCGAGATCACCTCTCGGAGTGAAAATGCTTGAGCTATGTTTTTGTTAAAAAATATTGAAAGTATGGGACCCCTTCTTCCCTTGTAGTTAGTCAACCATATATTTTAATAAAAAAAATATATAATTCATGCATTTCCATGTAATTACATTTCACAAACTTACTTCCTATCGACCAGCTCACTTAGCACGGCGTTCGTGGCTCGACTTGTCGAGACTGTTTTCCAAGATGGCTCCTGCTTGTATACGCGTAATGTACTGTCTTTGTAAAGTATCTTCTTATTAAACTGTTTGAACACTTACAAAGTTCTCAATGCTTCGGTTTGTATGTAGGGACCCTCATTATGCTAACGTGTTAGTGTGAGGCTATTTTGAGCCTTGTTAGTGGTATTAACTAGCGATTTACTTTTACTAAATATATGCCCCATATACTAGCGTTATAAGCTAATCTGTTTTTAAAGATAAAACTCTTTAAATTCGATTATCAGGAAAACGCACCCCAGGGGACTATCTACTCGGTAACCATGTGTTAATTAACCCCAGGTTCATTTTTCACTGGAATTGTCCTTTAAGCAGCGAGTTGCATCACAGCCCTGGGTAGTTGATAGACTGTGGCAACATATGGGTCTCTAGATATGGATATTTTGACACCCATTTCATCATCCAACAGGGCAAAATTGTGTTATTACTACTAGCACATTTCTGGAGCATGTGCACTGACTAGGGCCTTGTCCACACTAATACGTTTTCGTTTGAAAACACATCTTTTTTTTCTCTCAGTTTTGGCCTATTTTGCTAAATAAAATGATCCTGCCAGAAGAATTGCGCAATAACTTTTTAATTTATTTTTCCGTCTGTATCAGTTCAGTGAGCTTTTACTCATGCGCAGTAAGGGGAATTTAGCATTTTCCAATGTTTCAGCATGGATGAGAAAACGCCTGAAAACACTAGTGTGGACGAAGAGTCCACAATCTGCCAGATTAACTGTTTTAAAGTTTCTACAGAAAGGAAAGGAAACATTTAGGCGGTTAGGAATGGAGGGTGAGTTTTGGAGGCAGAGCAATGAAGGGAGATGTGTGTTTGTTTGGGTTGATTTCAGACATCAACAATGTTCAGCAACGGCTTCGAGAAATAACATAGTGCAGCTTTAAGAGCACATTTTCTCTGGCAGACACTCAGACTAGTAAAGGCACATGGAAAGCTGAATGAGTACGCAGGTCTGTGTTTGTTCAGTGTAGGGTTACTACTTCTGCAAAAATGTTGGCAGCTCACTCTATGAACAGATTTATTTTTCCAGAGACGCTTTTCTTTGCTCAACACAGACTGGGGTGTTGTGCTACAGATATTATTGAAGAAGAGTCTCAGTCCAACTAAAAACAGAAGGTAGAGCTCAAAATAAATCTTTCCAACTTTACATATATGAAACCCACCGAACCTCATTTTGGCTGAAATCCATACATATGGTTGCTCAGACTACTTGTAGACTTATGTAGAGTTGAGCTGACCATAGTGACAGCACATGAAGCTCAGAGCATGTACACTGACTTCTGTCAATCACAATGCATTCCTCACTTCTTCAGCAATTATATTATATTGCATATTATCTGGCTTATTTAACAGTATAAGTTCTATGACAAACACCAGTGTTTCCCAGTCCTGTTCCTGAAGGCACACCAAACACTCTTCCTAATCAAACACACCTGATTCAACTCATCAGCTTGTTAGTAGAGACTCAAGGCTATGTTCAGACTGTCAGTCCAAATCTGGGGTGCGTTTCCCGAAAGCATCGTTGGCCAACTATGGTCGCAAGTTCATCGCAATGTCCATTGAACTCTATTGGTAACGAGGGAACTTGCGACCATAGTTGGCTAACGATGCTTTCGGGAAACGCACCCCTGATTTTTGTGCATATCCGATTGAAATCCGATCAGATTTAAGTGTAAACGGCAAAACATCACATGAAATGCCCATTAGACACGCTGAATGAAAATGCACATTCACTCTCTGACAGTAGATGACACTGAAGGAACTCCAGTAACCCATAAACCAATCAGTCACACACAGTTATGCATGTTAGATTTGAACTTTTACATGTTTTAAGATGTGACATGTTGTCATGTGTTTGCTAGTTTTATATTTTTAATATGAAGTACTGAGTTGAATACTGTTTACATGTTGCATATAATACAATGCATTTTGAGAATGGGTACGTTTATTCTTTATGTGCATACGGTACTAATTTTCCTTTCTTCGGGTCTTAAAAAAAGTCTTTAAAAGTCTTAAATTAGATTTTTTTTAAATGTACAACCCTGGTAGGCATAACCACGTATGTGATGATGCTTTCAAAACGATGCAGGAATAATGGAGGCGCATCATCTCGCTCTTCTATAAGTAAAACAAGCGCTCTGTCGAGTTGTGGTGCAGAACTCCTCGATCTATTAAAACGTGACTTATTCATGTTTCTTTTTATTATTATTACAAATTTTATTACCTAAACAGAAACCCGGCTCGAAATGTCCGGTGTGCCCTTCTGTGCCTCCGCTGCGCAATCGTGCAGCTGGGATTTAATGTGCGGATGAGTAACGTCATCTTCCCACCGTGTGCGATTTTAAAATCTGTGCGACACATTTTGCAAAACGCGTGGCCATTGTTGTTATGGCTTCAAGATATGAAATGACATTCTTCCGTCCAGCTGTTGTTTAATTAGGGGTTCAAGCATGAAATGCTGAAACCCTATTGTAATTGTAAGGATTCGTAAAACTGATCGTGCAGGCCAAACCGTAAGGCCTAGAGATTTTTGCCTGTAAATGATCTTTTCCATCTATTATGTCAGTGGTTACATGCTTGCTAAATAAAACGTAATAACTTTTGATGCTTTTGTGCTTAAAGGCCTTAAAGGCTTTAAATGCTTGAACCCCGATAAATGCTGCTTGCAGCTTCAATTTATATTTAGTATTTTCGCCAGAGTACCACCTGAGTCTTCTCCAGTGATGCTTGATTCAACTGCTTGATCCCGCGTCTACTCCCTGTGCAGATATCAAGGGGAGATGGGACTCCTGGGAAATACGGGAGTGTTGACCGGTCTGGAGGTCACAGCTCACTACTGTGAGTTCACCATGTCAGAGCACTGTGATATCATTGTTAAACTCTCATTCTGTTAGTTTAGTGTGAGTTCACTGTGATCTAATATCGGTCAGTTATATCACAAACATGTTGAAGTTCATATTTTATTTCCATCAACCAAGTATTTCAAAAATTTAGTTTCCTTGTTTTATTTTGCATTCTTTCAGTCTGGTGTTGGCATTTGACACAAATATTTCTATTTGACAGATGCATTCAGATTCTGGTGTTGTTTTGGTGACTCCTTTTCGCTTCTAAACCTCGATTTCCCCTTGAAAAGACTTGACACATCCTGAAACACAGAGAGCAATTTGTCAATGCAATCAGTAATGTGAGTATGAGCATGAGAATGGTGTGATGTCACTGTGATCATCGCATGATCTCATGTGTTGACTGGGAAGCAATGTCAGGAAAATACATATAAACCAAGGGTCTCAAGAAGCTTTCTGAATTTTTTTTAAACCTCTTGTTTTAAAACAATGCATTGTTCATTTGCAATTTGCAAACACAAAGGGCAGTTTGAGAGAAAATTCAGGGTAGTTCTCTAGCACCACAAGTCTAACAAACAGATGCGCTGTTTCCAAAGAGTGTATGAAACTCAGAAGCGAAGACCGGGAGACTCGGTTGTATCTTCAGCAGGATTCTTTACTGAGAACACGAGCTGTCAAGAGCTGCAGTCATCAAGTCTAAGGCAGTGTACATTGTAGTTTATATACATTTTAGTGGGCAGTGCTTAGATATGGAGGCAAAGCACCTGGGTGACGACCTTAGACAAAGCATGTAAATGAAGTATACAGGTTTAGGAACCCGCCCTAGACTCTAGAGTGTTACCAATCCTAATCCAGTCAGCATAACTATACAAAGGGTGAGAGTCTCAGTAATCTGACTCATTTGACTTACAATAAAGAGAACAGGACTGGCAGAAATTTCTTGCTGGAAACTTTAAGAGAATTATTCATCTGGTGTCATCATCATAACCTTAAATGCTGAATTCAATGTACTCTACCTTAGTTTTTCATGTTATGAAAGGACATAAGATCAGCAGATGTTAAACAAGTTCTTAAATTTGTAATCCCACAAGAGCCTACGTCATATTCCACTCTGTTCCCATTTTGAGATCCTTTTTGGCTACTTTTTTTACACTGGTAATGATTTTCTCACAAATGGACTCAGTAAATTTTCCTCTTCCAAAACAGTAAGTGGCGCTATAGGTCAAATTATCCAAGCCTAGTCTTATTTGCCCTTCAGGCAGCTGGACATCACAGTAAATCACGCTTAACCTGCCCCACACAACTCGAGTGTATGATAGAAGAGTTATATTCAGATTTAACCGCATGTCGCTACCTCAATCTGTTTTCTTACACAGAGTATTGTTTTATCATTTTCAGTTGTCTAAATCAGTGTTCTCCACACTAGTGTGTCGTGACAGGTTGTCAGGTGTGCCATGGAAAATGATCAAATTCCAAAATATAAATAAAAATAAATGCTACAAATAAGAATATATCATAGCTTTCGGGTGGCAACCCGGTTTTATCTTTTTTTTTATATATCTTTTTTTTTTTAAATAAATGCTATTGGTCATCCTTTACTTCTGTATGTGGGTTTTACAAATATTTAACTAATGAAAAGCATGGTTGTGACTAAACATTGTTGCTGTCACGTCACAGTAGATGAAGAAGGAGGCAGAACACGGAGATACAAATAATAACAAAGGTTTAATTCTAACATAGATTCTAAACAGGCAAATACACGAAACAGAGTGCTGGTGTACAAACACTCAGACACAAACAATAACCGGCAGAGAAACAGAGGGAACTAAATACACAGAGATAATGACATAACAGGTGCAGGAGATGATGATGATGGAACACAGGTGATGGTGATGATCATGACGATGTGCAGGTGAAGGTGATGATGACAGAGGATTCTGGGTAGTGTAGTGTTGACAGGACGATGACAGACGGTGAATGTGACAGTTGCTCGATTGGATCAAACCTCATAAGTTGATGGAAACGTAATGCGATGCACTGGCTGTCCTAGTGACGGACAAAATATCTCTATCATTCGCTGGTCAAAAACCTCAACTCCATTTGAGCTTGATTTTCAAACACTTTTATTATTATAATGACACATGCAAGTGTCTGACCATATATGAATCCACAATAACAACTTTGAACACTGACTTTAATAATTAAAAAAATACAAGGTTTTCACCTGACAGCAGCGATATGTTGTTATCATCACCAGCATCATAGCTACCCTTACCTTATTATGTCCAAACCTGACTCAAGTTTCACATTAAATATGAGTGCTACTTTTAATATTATATCCAGTTTTAATATGCCATTTGAAGCAATACATGTTTGTGCAATGTTGTTATATTTTAGTGCTTAGTGGTGTCCCGTGGGATTTTTATTCCAAACTGTGCTGTGGCAAAAAAAGAAAAGAAAAAAGAGGTTGGGAAACACTGGTCCAAATGCAGGTTTCTGTGTAAACGTGAAATAATTGTATTTTACTAAGGCTGAGCAATACTGGTAAATAATTTGGTCAATGTTGATTTACATATCGGCATTTCCAAAAATGTCCCTGAAGGTCCAACACTGGACGTGTGTGAACTCTCTGTATGTGTTTCCTTTTTCAGTCGCAATGTGAAACACATGCATGTAAGATTAATGTGTTAGGGGTTAGAAGGTTGAATGCATTCGTGATTTTATGTGTTATTATTGAAGCTTTAAGAAATGATGACAGGATGATGATACTCTTGTGGTTGTTCACGTTGGCCTTGTTTTCAATATTACTTGCTCATGCTAGTATTGCCAGAGGAAGATGAATGATAACACGACTTGAAACTGCTATATCGAGCACAGTCTTCTGTTGGTCACACCTGTAGCTCTGCTGCTGTCTTTCACTTTGTGCACTACAATAAAAAATCAGTTAACAGTTTACAGAAAATTCATATCGTCACTCTGTCATGTGGACAAATCACTGAATTTATAAGTAAGTGAAAGTTTAAGATATCGGTAATGAAAAGTTCTATTCAGCTCTACAGCGAGAAGACTCTGCTCGAGTCGTGTAATCATTCATCTTCCTCTGGCAATACTAGTGTGGCAACCACCGGGACAAAGGACACTATATATGTTATATGTTTTAGTTTAGACTACGCCACCCTGGGAATTTCACCCAGAGAATATTATCCGCGCACAGGTTCCCCACTAAAGACAGAAAAGCATGGAGACACAGGTATTTATACAAAATTACAAAAAGAGGTTTATTATCATTTATAATAAAAACCCATACACAGAAAAAAAGGGACAAGCCTCAAACAGTCAAATACAATGTTCACAAAAAGGAAGCTGCGGCCTTGCAAGAGATATGTATGTTCCCCTCACACACACACACCCCAGTGAAATGATCAATCACGGCACACGTTGTAGACACCACCACCAAAGATAGGAGGGAAACGATCAATTTCCTAAGCCAAAAAGGCCACAGCTCCTGAAAAAGAACACTCTCCACACCACACACACACCACACAGAGAAGAAAAGATTAATACAAAGGTTATACAAGCTAACGGGTGGATGGCAAATACTCATCCACCTACAGGCCTTGACGTTCAACCTTCATAGGCCCAAATCAAATGAAGAAAACAATTAAAGTAAACAAATTCAACCGTCTTTTTACCAAAATCAACAAACAAGAAGAAAGTATTTATGTTTTACACATAAATCAACACACTTCAAATGAATAAACAATATACAAAATAAATCAATTCACAAATATTACATTTACCAAGAAAGACAATTTAAGACATGGAAAATTATACAAAAGAAAGAAAACCGACAAAATGAAAACCACAAATTACTCCTTCTGCAAAACAAGATATCAAAACGAAAAAAAAACCGATAATTTGAGATCTTAATATGGGCAAAATATCCACTGAGGAAATGTGTGTAAGCAGGAAATATAAAGATGTAACAAAGCACAGCAGTATCAAAACATTGTATCACAGCAGTATCAAAATGGCCTATGACAAAACAGCGGTGACACTGC